>NC_050573.1:568043816-568348868 GCF_011100635.1 Trichosurus vulpecula
TGCCAGCGCATTCACTCCAATGTGCATAATCAGTGTCCCTTGAACATTCTTATTCTATCCTTGGACCTCACACAGCATTAGGTTTATGCCTCTCATTTAATTAATATGTAATGTTTTGTGTTGCCGGCATTGTATGCCATGTGCTAGGCATTGTGCTAATACGGATACAAAGATATCATCTCACCATCTAATATGTGACACACAATTAACTACTCCTTAAGAAGATGATATCTTAGCTAAGTTCTGAAGGAAGCCAGGGAACCCAGGAGGCAGAAGTGAAGATGACAACCATTCTGACAGACAGGCAGTGAAAAGACATGGAATTAAAAGACAGAGTAACGCGTTTGAAGAACAGCAAATAAATCAGTGTAGCTGGACTGAACACTGCCCTGGGAAGGCAGAGAGAGTTCATATCATGAAAGACTTTAAGTGCCAAACACAGGATTTTATATTTGATTCTGGAGGTAACAGGGAGCCACTGTAGTTTATGGAATAAATGGGTTACCTGAATTTTAGGAAAACCATTTTGGCAGCTGAATGAAAAAGAGATTGGAGTAGGGAGAAACTAGAGGTGGGGACCAATTAGAGCGCAATTGCAATAGTTCAAGCAAGAGATGATGAATGCCTACACCAGGGTGGTAACTGTGTGAGTGAAGCAAAGTACATGTACATTAGATGTTGTGAAGGTAGAATTATCATATCTGTCAATGGATTCTACATGTGGGGTGACTGAGAGTAAGATGTCCAGGTGATTGGGAAGAATGGTGGTAGCCTCAACAGTAACATGAAAGTTGGGCAGAAGGGAAGGTTTGGGGTTCAGCATGTATTATTTCGGACATGTTGAGTTTGAGATGCCTAGGGGACAAGCAGTTTGAGATACTCAACAAGTACTTGATAATGTGGAACTAGGCTTGCTATTGTTCTGTAGCTCCTTCCTTTCATAGGGAAATTCCTGGAGAAGACCATCTACAATCAGTGCCTCTATTTTCATTCTTCTCACTGTTATCAACTCTGCAGTCCAGCACCTGACCACAGCATTCAAATGAAACTGTTCTTTTTAAAGTTATGAAGGATCTTCTAATTGCCAAATCTCGTGGCCTTTTTTAATCCTCATTCTTCCTGACTTCTCTTCAGTCTTTGATACTGTCAATCACCCTCTTCTCCTTGATTTGATAGGTGTCTCCAAAAGCTCCGTCCAGTGACCTCTTCTCTTCTCACCCTAGGCTATTTCACTTAGTGATCTCATTAGCTCCCATGGATTCAATTATCATCTCTATGCTAACGTGTCTCAATTTTTTTTATCCAACTCTAATCTCTTTAATGACATCTAGTCTCATATCTCCAACTTTATACTGGATAACTTGAAATAGATGTCCCACAGACCTCTAAAACTTAACATGTACAAACCATAGCTCGTTATATTTCCCCACAAGCCCTCCCCTTTTCCTAAGATTGCTATTACTGATGAAGGAATCATCAAACTCAATTACTTCAGTCAGTCAATAAACACTTATTAAGTGCCTACTATGTGCCAAGAACTGTACTAAGTACTAGGGATACAAAGGCAACAGACAGTCCCTGCTCTCAAGGAGCTCACAATCTAATGGGAGAGACAGGTACACAAATATATACAAATAAGCTTTATGCAAAATAAATGAGAAATAAGTAACAGAAGGGAAGATCTAGAGTTAAAAGAGATTAGAAAAGTCTTCCTATAGAAGGTGGAATTTTTTCTGAGACTTGAAGGAAGTCAGGGAAGCCAGGAGGCAGGAATGAAGAAAGAGAGCATTCTAGGCATGAGAGGACAGCCAGAGAAAATGTCCACAGCCAAGAGAAGGAATGCCTTGTTTGAAGAACAGCAAAGGGGTCAGTGTCACTGGAAGAAAGAGTATATGGAGACTGGGAGGTGGGTATAAAGTGTAAAAAGACTGAAATGGGGGCAGGAAAAAAGATTATGAAGAGTTTTAAACACCACTGAACGCTAGAGGATTTTGTACTTGATTCTGGAGGGGATAGGAAGCCACTGGAGTTCCTTGTAAGCAAGAGGGAAGCAGACAGTAGCTAGGGAGAGATTGAAGAAAAGTGAGAGAATGGGGATGACAGAAGGGATAATCTGCCAGGGGAGATGGGATGGAATGGGACTGCTTTGTAGGCAGAAGGGATTGCCTTGGAAAGGGGCAGGGCCACATCTTCACGTGACACAAGGGTGAAGGAGATAGTGCCAAAAGACATCTGAGGAAGAGCGGTATAAAGGGAGTTCTCTGTAAATGACCTCTATTTTTTCTGTAAAAAAAAAATGAGGCAAGGTTTCTTTGAGAGAGTGGAGGGAAGTATGAGAATGGGAATTCTGAAGAGGGATAAAAAGGCTGGAAGACTATTGTGCAGTAAGAAATGATGAACAGGCAGATTTCAGAAAGACCTGGAAAGACTTGTATGAACTGATGCAAAGCGAAATGAGCAGAACCAGGAAAACACTGTACACAGTACCAGCAATACTGTGTGATGACCAATTATAAATGACTCAGCTCTTCCCAGCAACACAACGATCCAAGACAGGTACAAAGGATTCACAAAGGAAAATGTTATCCCCATCCAGATAAAGAACTGATGGACTTTGAATGCAGACAGAAGCATATTTTTTTACATACTTTATTCTTTTTCATCAATATCTTTATTTTACTTCTCATTTTTCTAGGCATTTGAGGATAAGGTGAGATATAATTGCATACAATGTACCTTGAGTTAAAACAACATTAAGTTACATGTTTTAGTATCTATAAATACAAAGAAATTCAAAGTCTAGATTCCCACTGAAACTATAGCTCTAAATCCCCAAAATATACACACACACACACACACACACACATATTATAATAGAGTCTTTTCATTATGCAATTAAGCATGCTAGGCAATATCATATATAATTTAGGGAATATTGCAAGATAACATAATGAAAGGGGATTACTATTTTTTCCCAAGACTCTAAATGAAAATAAGCCACTTTGATGATTACCTGCAATTAATATTAACTTAAATACCAATTTCAAGCTAACCTACAACTTAAATAAACTTTGGGCTATGACAAATTTAAACAGAACCTTTGTTGTAATTTGTAACAAAAAGACTAGAACTCAATGAAAACTACAATACAAAAGATCCAGAAGAAATATAAGGAAAACATTAAAGCCTAATTATAAGGCACTCATTAAGGTCAAGCTGTTTACTTATTACATATATAGATGAAAATGTTATCAATATTCTTTAAAACTGTCATCATTACTAAGGCAGTTTGAAAGAAATGTTGGGGTTGAGTTGTATATGACGGAATGACCCTAAAAAACAAAACTGGGTAGGAAAAGGTAAGAGAGAACAATTTTATTATAAAAATGGAGCATGAAAGGAAGAACTAATACAGAAGAAGCAGGCTGAGGTGGAGGGCTGTTATTATTGGAACCTTACTCTCATCTGTGTTGAAGAGTAATTTCATTGCTCAAAACAATTTCTGATCATGTGCAGCAAACTATTATTATGTATCTTTGTGTATTTACAATACACTACTGAGTACTATTTGGATATAATATGCAATTGTGAGTAGGAATGCAAGAAAGTATAGTTCATGTTACTACAGAAGTTATAAAACATGTTTGTGATAAAAAGCAATCTAATTATGACAAGTTAAGAGTAATATTCAGATAACTTCTTGAGATTAAAAAAAAAAGCCTGTTTAGTTACAGCCTAATTTATTTCTAAAGAAAAATTACGAAAGAAATTTAAATCTGAAAACAATTTCTATCAGTATAGTACTTACTGCCCTTCTATGATGAAATTCACTTTCATTGATCATAGCTTATGTTTATTTGGCTACACAGATCAATCACATCTCACTGTGCAGATACCATTTCTCTTTGGTGTCTATTATGTTGGCACTCACAGTAATCACCGGGTGTTAAATTGCAAAAATCAGATGGCAATTCAATTTAAAGAAATTATTTGAGCTAAGATTTCTAACAGATATTGCTATTTCTTAAGAGGAATAACAGATTTAAGTTCTATATTTATTTATGGTCCATGACGTTATATTTAACCACTAAAATATAATACTGAAAAAGGTTACTACACTGTAAGGTTTTATTTTAACATTAGTTTCTTCCTGCAAGATGTATCTTTGTGACCTCAGAGTTAGGTCACACATTGATGTGCCTTTAGCAAAATCTGAAATTACACTCCTTGTATGGTATCACAAACTGGAAGCTTTGGGTCATTAGTGTTTCTGTATAAACAACTTGACTTATATTTTTCTTAAAGTTTCATGGGGAAAAGAATGTTTTAGCATTATAGACGTATCTACACATACAAAAGTAATTTTTTAAGAGTCCCAGAGGCAAACCCTAAATGGCTACATATTCTCTCTATCCCTAGCTCCAAACCTCCTAGTTGCTTGTTTTCCCTCATACTATCAATAATTAAAGATCTCTCACAACAATAAGGGTTCACATTTATACTATAACAAGGTTTATAAGCATATTCCTAAAAAAACTATGAGTTAGGCAGAATAAGGTTATACCCATTTTACAGATAAAACTGAGGATAAGAGATGTTAAGTGACTTGTGCAGAGTCACACAAAAAAGCCATTCCTCAATAAATAAGTGGTCAAAGGATATAAGCAAAGAGTTCTCAAAATAATTAATAAGCATATAAAAGACTGCTCCAAATCACTAATAACACTGAAATAAGTTTCACCTCATACCCAACAAATTGGCAAAGATGATGAAAAAGAAAAAAGCAGTAAATGTCAGAGAGGTTATGAGAAGACTGGCACACTACTACACTGTTGGTAGAATTGTGATTTAGTTCGGGGCAGCTAGGTGACACCCTGAGTACAGCACTGGCCCTGGAGTCAAGAGGACCTGAGTTCAAATCTGGCCTCAGACACTGACACATGTACTAGCTGTGTGACCGTGGGCAAGCCACTTAACCCCAACTGCCGTGCCCCCCCCCCCAAAAAAAAGGAAAAAAAAAGAATCGTGATTTAGTAATCATTATGGAAAACAATTTGGAATTATGCAAAAAAGTGACGAAAATGTCCGTAACTCAGAGAGCCTACTGCTAAGCATATAGGCCAAGGAAATTACCGGCAAAATAAAAGTCCCCGTATAGCAGAAATTTTTGTGGTAACAAGGAATTAGAAACTAGATGCCATCCTTTGGGGAATAGCTAAACAAACTGCGATGAACAATACACAGAATCATGGAAAGACACACATGGAGCCAAGAAAACAATATACACAATGACGACAATAATGAAAATAGAAAGAACATCCACAAAACAACTGAAAAAAATGACTATGAACTTTAAAAGAACAAGAGCAGGTCCGAGGGATTTGAAAAGACAACTTGTTGCATTCCTTTGCTAAGGTGAGAAGTGTACAGGTAGGCAAAACTGCGTATATTTTCAGATTTGTTGATGTAATGGTTAGTTTTAGTTATTGCATTTTTTTCTTCCTCTTTGTCTTTTTTTTCTTTAAAAATATTATTCATTACATAGAATGTCTCTCTGGGAAGGGGATGGGAAGGAATAGAAGGGAATTTAGGCAAAGTAAAAACAAAACATGTCTATACAAATTTATTTTATAAAACAGAAATCATTGCACAATTATGAGAATGAAGCCTACTAAATACAAATTTAAACAAAAAACAACTAATTAATCTCAATTTAAAAAAAAACCTGACATGTGAGTTAAGGACATCTCTTAATGGTCATCACCTTCTCGATGCTAGAATGAGACGATAAAGTAGAGAAATTCTACTTTAAAAAACTGATATGGTCTGCCAAACCAAAGCAACACATACCTAGACACCTGATGAATTCATTATGAAGGTAGACATGGAGGATGTTGGTGAAAAATATATTGGGAAATATAGTGTGTGAATAAGAAAGAGAAAGGCCACAGGCTTGTAGACAACTCAGAAGAATTCCACCTATAGACCACGAATACTTTTAAGAAGATGGTAGAAAGGTGCTAGACATGGCATAAATTTCAAATAAAAATCACAAAAATTAGACTAACCATATCATACGGAAGGAGAGAGGGAGTCATTTATTTTATTAATAGAATTAGCTAGTTCAGATGGTAACTAGTTAAGGATTAACATAAAAGATACTGTATAATTACAATACCTCCAACCAAACCTATTTAAACAAGCTACTGCCCCTGAGAATGGGAAATGGATAAAAGTAAAGACTTCAATTTTGATTTTTACAATTTATTAGAGAAGTTAACCATCAAAAAACAGTTACCACAATGAGGAGGTTAAAAGAGCCTGGGAAACATTTGATCTTGTCAAGCTGAAAAACATGGCAGCTAAGCCAATACTCATGCAGCTTACATTAATAGTAACAAAACATAACGGGAAAAGGTGGAAGAAAATTGTCAGTTCCATTGGAAAAAATAATGAAAAATAAAAAAATTTTTTTAAATTTCTTGCAGAGAGCCTGGCATGAGACCCAACTAAGCCAGATAATGCCTAGAACAATTATATATGAAAGTGGACTAAGAATAAAAATAGGAGACAATAAATGAAAAATGTAACAGATTTACCAGCATTCCCTCAGTTATATTTTCCTAAATAATGATAGCATGCTTAGTGTGCCTTTTGACCCAACTATACCACTGCTAGGTCTATAAGCAAAAAAAGATCAAAGAAATAGGAAAAGGTCTCAAATATACAAAAATAATTCATTGTAGTTCTTTTTGTAGTGGCAAAAAAAATATGGAAACTAAAGAGCTGCCCATCAGTTGAGTAAGAGCTGAGTAAATTGTGGTATATGAATGTGTAGGAATATTAATGTGCTATAAGAAATATAGTGCCAGCTAGGTGTCGCACTGAGTAGAGTCAGGAGTCAGGAGGACCTGAGTTCAAATCTGTCCTCAGTCACTTGACACTTACTAGCTCTCTAACCCCAATTGCCTGTCCGTGCTCCCTCCAAAAAAACAAAAACAAAAAATAAATAAGGATGGTATGATTTCAGAGAAACCTAGAAAGACTTGTATAATGCAGAGTAAAGTAAATAGAATCAGAAAAACAATTTCTACAATAACATCATTATTATAAAAAAAGGGAATTTGGAACTTTTATAAACTGATAAAGAAGGAAAAGAGCAGAATCAAGAGAAAATATATAAAATAGCACCACCATAAAGACAAACAATTTTGAAAAGCTCTAAGAACTATGAGCAATACAATCACCATCCATGATTCCAAAAGGATCAATGATGAGACATACTATCCATATCCTGATAGACACCTAATAGATTTAGGATGTAGAATGAGGCATACACATTTTTGTTTACAACCAATGGGGGAATTTGTTTTGCTTGACTATTAATATTTGTTACAAGGAATTTGGTTTTTTTTTAAATGTGATAGAAGTTGAGAAGAAAAATAGATTTCTGTTAATTTAAAATTAATGTAAAATTTTAAAAATTTTAAATAGAAAACTAGGGAATGCTACAGGTATGGAATGTTACATGCATTTTTAGATGAAGTCAATGCATTTTTAGTTTTACTTAATTGTTTTACTTTGTTTGAAAAAAAAGGGCCCATCATGGAGTGAGGATAATATGTAAATGTTCACAATGTAAAAATAAAATGCACCAATAAAACTTAAAAAAAAGATCATTGCACAATCACATTTGGACTCAGTATCCACTTGTTATATAAGGAAAGGGAACTGGAACTTGAGAAGATGAAGCTGGGAAAAATAGCTTGATCTAACCACAAGTATGAAAAGATTTATGACAGAAACAACAAAATTTTGAAAGTATTCATGAAACAGTTTTTTTTAATATCTCAAAGAGCAGAAGACATCAAATGAATGGAAAAAATTACAAACTTTTTATTACTCAAAAAAATTACCAAATAGACATCAGCAACCACTGACACATAGGCCTGCTTTCTCATTTCTCTAAAATTTTGTTAAAATAGTCCATTCTCAAATAGGATGAAAATATGAGGAGGGAATAATAGAAAGCCTTTCGCACATTATTTTCCATAAATGCTTACAATCAGACAATTTACTGAAAGAGGCAGAGAATATAAGTCCAGTTGTGTTAGTTATTTTTAGAGGTATTTTATTTTATTCAGTAGACACTAAACTTCAAAGGTTTTCCCCTAACAAAGCGTGACTCATGATATATTGAAATCATAAAAGATTCTTTGATACCTGCAACAACACATTTGTTTCAAATTCTCAGATTATCTATACTGATCTCTGCTAAGATTCCCTGTGTTCTCACCACTGTCATAAAGGATGTTCTCTAAAGAGAAATAGAAGGGAAACTCCCTATATAAAATGAGAGTTTCAAGAAGTTCCTTTTTGCAGATAGCACTGTGTTCTAGAATGCTACAGGGCCTCATGAAATACACAGCTACAGAAAAGAGAATAACCCAGGAATCCACGCAAGAAAAATCAAGAGGATAAAGAAATGCAAATTCCCCTTATTATGAAAGGAAATTAGATAGCACACTGAGTCAATCAGTGCATATTATGAAAAGGCAATATAGAAGTACAATAAATTGGGACCAGGATTAAATAGAAGAGTAGGATAAACTACATTTGATAAACTCTGTAATACTTTAAACGATGCAAAATAGTCTCTGACACAAAAATTCATTTTTAACATCAATATTCTCATGATGATGCTTTATAATTGTTAATTATATAAGAGCAAAATTTCTCTGTATAGATAGCTAGGAAGCACAGTGGATAGAGCATTGGACCTCAAGTCAGGAAGAACAGTTCCAATATGACTTCAAATGCTTACTGGTTGTATGATCCTAGGAAAATCATTTGACCACTGTTTGCCTTAGCTTTTTCTTCCATAAAATGTAGATAATAATAGTACTTACCTTTCAGGGTTGTTCCTGAGGATAAAAAGAGATAATATATGGAAAGTGATTTGCAAACCTTAAAGTACTATATAAAGGCTAGCTATTTTTCCAAAGTATCAAAACCGCAAATAACCTAAAAGACAACGTAGATCACGAGATTACAGGATCATAGATTATACCTGGGAGGGACCTTCGAAGGAGGTTAAGTGTCTTGCCAAAGGTCATAGGTAGTAAACATGATTCGAATCCAAGTCAATTCATTTCAGATCCATTGATCTTCCACTGTACTACACAGTAGGTTTAAGTGGGCTACTGCTAGAGATATACTACCAATAATATCTTGTGAGTGAGATAAAAGACACCAAAGAAATGCACAGCTGGAAAAGAAGGTGGGGTGTTCATGTAAAAAGGGCAAAGGATAAGAGATGGACAGCCCAAGTGCTGTTATTCTTAGAGTACTAAAAGATCTAAGAAAGGCCTAGTGTTACCCAACAGAATGAGTAGTTTTTTCATGTGCTTTAAGTTAATAAGTTTATTAAATCATGATTTACCTTAAAAGTTTAATAAAATAGTTTAATTTTTTTAAAAACTTGAAAGCAGGCTCAAATTCAATCTAGCTCAATAGATTGAATCTGGCCTGCTTGTGAAAACAGGCGTCACAAAGTGGGGGATTTCTTAAGACAACCCATTATGGTGAATCCCTAATAAACTTTGTCTTTTCCCTTGGCCGAGAAGGCTTGAGTCAAATTCTTTCGGCAGGACCTGGCGTGTAGGTATTTTGGGACCTTGGCAACCCCTAGAAACCTATGGTTCCCTACCTATCTTCTTTTTCCTTTGACCTCTTCATTTTTTTGGTTCCCTGAGACCGAGAATACTGCTCATCTCAAGTTCTTCTCCAGCCAAGACTAGAAGGTAAGCCTCTCCCTCTCCCCACCCCCTTTCTCACTCTCCAAGCATTTTGGAGGTGCTTTTTGGGCCCGACTTCCCGGGGCCCCAGTAAGTCAGACAGCTGCTCGCTGTCTCAGACTCAGCCTGACGCTCTCAGGTTCTCGGTCCAGTGGTTTATGTTCGAGGCCATGAACCTGGGCACACCTTCTGAAGCATAGAGGACAAGGACGGACGCCCTATCTGGAAGTGCGCCCCCAATTTTCCCAATTCTCTCAGCGCTAGGGAATGGGAAAACCTCAGGTACCTTTTGGTATTTATTTTTTTCTGTCTTATTTTGTTCCTTTTTGAGGATTACTCCCAGATCCTCCTTCCAGCCCTGCAGCCCCCCAAGCCCATAATGGGTCAATCTCTTCAATCCCCAAAAATTTGCCTTTGGGTTATATTTTTAAAAATTGGAAAAAATTTAGTTTCCCTAAACAACTTAAAAAGAAAAAGCTGGTGTATTTTTGCAACACTGTTTGGCCTCAGTATCACCTAGAAGGCCACGAATTGTGACCCACTGGGGGGGCTTTACAATATGATACCCTCTTGCAGCTAGAGCTATACTGCAGGCAAAAAGGAAAACGGAGAGAAATTTCCTACATAATGGCCTTCATCGTGCTTTCTCAGAACCCCGTTCTCAGAAAAGACTGTAAGATGCTCATAGCTAGAGCCCCTCCAACCAATGCCTGGTACCAACCAAGGGTGAATTATCTGCCCAGCAACAGCCATGCCAGGTGACGAACCAGTGTATCAGCTTTCTTCTCCATAAGGGTTCCATCCTGTGGAACAGTGATCCTACTAATTATTTAAATTCAACTTCAAGATTTTTTTTCCCACACTCTTGTTCTCCTTGACAAGGCAATGTAGTACAGCATAAAGGAAAGAGAAGACCCGGGTTCAAATCTAGCCTTTGGCAATGGTAGCTATTGTCTTTGGACAGACTTAAGTTTTAGATTTCAAGACCTGGGTTCAAATCTAGCCCTTGGCCAATGGTAGCTATTGCCTTTGGGCAGCCTTAAGTTTTGGATTTCTCATCTGTACAATGGCCATGATACTCATTTTGCTGAAGTTACAGGGTGGTGGAGAGAGCAAAAGCAACTTCCTCAGTCTAGCCCCTTGCTGTAACAATGTATAAACAAGAGTCCTACAGTATCTAGGGACAGCTAGAGCACTGGGTCTGGAATGAGAAAGACCTAAGTTCCAATGTAGTCTCAGGGACTTACTAGCGGTGCAGCCCTGCGAAAGTCACTTAATCTCTGTTTGCCTCAGTTTCCTTAACTGTAAAATATGAATTATAACAGAACCTACTCTGAAGTTGTTGTAAGAATCAAATGGGATGATATCTGTGAAATACTGAGCATAGAACTTGGCACACAGTAGGCTCTATACAAATACGTCTTTCTTTTCTTTGCTATGTCCAATGGAGTGACTCACCCATCACTGATGCCAGAATCTGCAATTATCCTCCTGAGGATTCTCCAAAGAGAAAAGGATTTTGACATCCTGTAGTTTTAGAGTTATGAGTTGTCTTGGCCACTTGCTTTCCCTACCCATGTGCTTCACTAACATTGTACTTCAGGCTGGTACCACTCCTGCTTTGCCCCTCCCCCCCCATATTTACATACTCTGTGTTTATTTGTAGGAGAGTATGTGACAGATTTTTTGGTGGGGCTGGGGGTTGCAAATATTTTTAATTCCATTTTGAGTGAAAGACTTTGCCAAACCTAAGTCTTCCTGCTGATTTTTAATGGGGGCTCATGAACTACTTTGTTAGAACTATAGCAAACCACAGAATTAACCCTATAATCTGAGACAGCAGCTCTGAGTATCCAACCTGACAGTGCTAATGTGAATTGGGGGAGTGGGCTTAGAGTAAATGCTGCACTAAAAGTGAAGTTAAGATGCAACATGTGGGAGACAGCCTTTGCAAAGACGCAAGAGAGAGGAGATGAAATGTCACGTCTGCTTTTCTTTTTTTAGTTATGATCATCTAATACCTAGAAAAATAATGTATATTATTTTTTTAATTCAAATAAAAAACACTAGTGTGGAGGTTAACTTTAAAAAAAAAAACTTGAAAGCATACAGACAGAACTCAGGGCAAGGTATCATATCCCATGATTTATTTTATCACAAATTCCCAGAGATAGGGAATTACCATACCATAAGTATTTAAAACTGAAAGAGTGCTAAGAATTTCTCTAGTCCAACACCCTCATTTTAAAGATAAAGAACAACTCATGCCGGACTAACTTCATCTCCTTTCTTCTGGACAGTTTCTAAATGGATAGATTAGAGAAACGTCAAAACATTGTACACTAAGGTTTCAGCAAGGCATCTGGTAAGTCTGTCTTCATTCGATAAGACACCTACTAGATGATCACACCTACAGGGGAATGTGGGCCTGGCTGAATGCAGATTCAAAAGGTAGTTACTGTTGGTTTAAGGTCAACTTAGAGGATTATCAGACAGGGAATGTAAGACCACCAATTCATCAGAACAAAAATAAAAATTAACTAGCTAGAAGAAAGGATAAAGATCAGATCTTACACTACGGGATCACAAAACCTCCAAAATGATTTATCCAAACAAACTATTTGACACTGAAAAGTGGGAAATGGAGGAAAGAAAATACATCAAAACAATTAGAATTACCTACCAAGAATCAGAGGAATAGATAAGGGACACAAGACACAGTAGTAAATGACCACAGTAATCTACTTTTGATAAATCCAAAGACCCCAGCACAGGATAAGAACTCAGTATCTGACAAAAACTGCTGGGAAAACTGGAAAAGAATATGCCAGAAATTAGGTATAGACCAACATATCACACCATATACCAAGATAAGGTCAAAATGGGTACATGATTTAGACATAAAGGGTGATACCATAAGCAAATTAGGAGACCAAGGGATAATTTATCTGTTAGACCTATGGAGATGAGAAGAATTTTTAACCAAGTAAGAGACATAGAGCATTAGGAGATGTAAAATAGATAATTTTGATCACATTAAATTAAAAAGGTTTTACACAAACAAAACCAATGTAACCAAGATTAAAAGGAAAATAGAAACTTAGGAAACAACTTTTACAATGTCTCTGATAAAGTCCTTATCTTTCAAATAGATAGAGAACTAAATTAAATTTATAAGAATACAAGTCATTCCCAGATTGATAAATGATCAAAGGACATGAGCAGGCAGTTTTCAGATAAAGAAATCAAAACTTTCCTATCAGAGCATATGAAAAAACACTCAAAATCACTATTAATTAGAGAAATGCAAATTAAAACAACTCTGAGGTACCTACCTCCTCATACCTATCAGCATGGCTGATATGCCAGAAAAGAAAAGTTATAAATGTTGGAGAGGATGTGGGAAAATCGGGACACTAATGCACCATTGGTACAGTTGTGAACTGACCCAACCATCCTGGAGAACAATTTGGAAATGCGCCCAACAGAAGGGAGAAAATTTGGCATTCAAAATCTCTTAAAGATCAGTGTTAAAAATTTTCTTTATTTGTAATTGGAAAAAATAAAATACTATTAAAAAATAAAAAAAACCTACTAAAACTTAATCAATGTAAAATAATCACCATAAGAAAACCAAAGAGCCCAGAAATTGCCTCGGCGAGCAAATACTTGATTGCTTTGCCAAGCAAAAAGATACTGCAGCCAAGGGCAACACCAATTTAGACTATAATATTTGTAAAACCTCACAAGGAGAGTGGTAGAAAATTGTAATCAGCATCACTTCATAAAGAAGCAAGCTTGCAGAAAGTATGTCATGAGACCCAATTAGGCCAGATCAATCCAAGGTTATTTACACATAAAAGCAAACAGACAGCAGCAAACAGGCAAAAAATAGAACAGATTTTTCAGCATTTGTGCAACAAACTATTTTCTTCATCAATGACAGCATAACTATGACATTTAGACTTGACCATTTCAGACCCCAAAGTATTACATGAATAATTAAAATGGCTTTAAAGATAGGAACAGGAAGAACAGCTAAATTAGACTATGCACGTGAAGAAACGATCCATGCTGTGTGAGATACAGTTTTGAGAGTGGTAAAAAATCAGCTGTCAAGATATATGAGACTCTGGAAAATAAAAAACTGGAAAAAAATAATGCGTGGTATTATTACCCCCGAAAAAAAGGCAATGTCACCACAGGCACTGCTCCCCTGGACAATGGTAAGGAACATTGCTCTTCTGGAACTTTTTCTCATTCTCATAATGAAAATATAAGAAGAAAACAAAAATTTGTAAGATTCACATCTTTGCAGTCAAAAAACTGGTACAGAGAATACAATATTCTACACATGGTTATTTTTAAAGAAGTATTTAGCTGAGTAAATCAAAATTTAGTCCTAAAGGCTGCAGCCAATAAGATGTTGCTATGCCTACAACAGCATGGTTCACCAGTTGCTCCTGTTTACAAGTGACATTGTGCTTACTGCGTTAGCAGTAATGTCCTTGACAAGATCCACAACCACTCAAAAGGATAGGCTAACAATTAATAAAAGAAAACATAAAGAGATGAAGAATCTCTATTTTTCAGACTATCATATGTAATTGGATAGAAAAATCCATCGAGTCAGTCCATCGGTGCAAATATTTTGGACAGATAATAGGGAAGGGGGGACAAATAAGGCTAAACACTTAACAAGCAATTATCTAATTGATTCCCCCGAACAGCCCTGTAAGATTACAGATAGAAAATATAGGTGTGAAATTAGCTTGGCCAAGAACGGAGCAAGACGAAGAAAAGAAACGCAACTGTATTCAAGGAAACTGTTGTGATTTCAATAGCCTTGGAAGAAAAAAAATCCCTCTAAAACATTCTTCTCATGATGATACATGGCTGCAAATCATGGAGCGCCACACTCTCCAAAGACTACGAATTACAAAAAATTCTAGATTAAAGAAAGAAAAATGATGAGGCGTACGGCAGGCAGAACAAGGGCATGGTATGTTAACAGCAGTTACTTGTGCACAAGAAGTGTCATCAAAGACAACATCCCGGAGGTACATATGTATGACAGATGCATGACAGCAAAAGAAGACAGATATTCTTACAGTAAGAATGACAGATAATGGACAGCACTAGTGATTCTCTGATTGGTGGTGTTCAGTCTTCATGACCACATTTGGGGTTTTCTTGGCAAAGATACGGGAAGGGTTTAGCATTTCCTTCTCCAGCTCATTTCACAGATGAGGAAACTGAGGCAAACAGGGTGAAGTGACTTGCCCAGGGTCACATGGCTAGTAAGTATCTGAGGCCAAATTTGAACTCAGGTCTTCCTGACTCCAGGCCCAGCACTCTACCCACTGAGCCACCTACCTGGGTGTTTCTCTGGTACCTACAGAACTGTGAAAGACACAGAGGAAGGTCTTTAACACATCGAATAGTTCACCTGTGGAGGACTTGTGGGAGGACGCGGACAAAAGAATAAAAAAATGTGAATGACTCACAATCTGATCGTTAGTGGGAATCACTACTAATGGATGAACTCAAAGCTTCACTGAAGTATTTCATTTGGAGAAAAGAGTCCTTGGGCCTTTCCTAGTCAACATTTTTACCATCTCCTTACATGAGGACCAAGAAGTTTGGGATATCTGATCTGAAAAAGAGGAGATTTAGGGGGTACATGATAGTTACCTTTGTGTATCTGAAGTTCTATCAAGCAGACAAGGACTAGGATGGTTCTACCTACAATGAGAAGACTTAGAATCGTCCGGAAATAGAATGGCCTGGATCCAGAGTCAGTGGGGTCCCCATCACCAAAGTTATTCAAGCAGAAACTGGATGACCATTTATTTTGGATGTTTTAGAGGGCACCCCCTATTCAAGCTACTAAACAAGGGGTGCCCTTTGACCAAACTATGCCACTGCAAGGCCCATATCCAAAACATCAGAGGTTCCATGTGTACAAAAATATTTCTAGCAGGTCATTTTATACTGCCAAAACACTGAAAAATTAAGGGAGTGTCAATCAAATGAAGAATGGCTAACAAATCATGGTATGTAAATGTAACAGAATACTACTGTGCTATAAGAAATGGACTTTGTATCAAAAAGATACAAAGACCATCCATAATTCCAAAGGACCAATGATAAAGCAAGCAACCATGTGCTGACAGTGTGGGAATGGATTCAGGTTACTGAATGTTGTGTGTGCGCATACCTGCTGTGTGTGCGCGCGCGCGCGCGTGTGTGTGTGTGTTCAGAATATGGCCAATGAAGGAATTTGTTTTTCTTAATTATGCATATTTGTTACAAGGAACATTTTTTTTTCCATTTCCCCAAAGGGGAACTAGATTTTTGTTGATCAAAAAATAAAACTTTAAAAAAAGAGAGAGGGAATGTTTGTTAGCCTCCAAAGTGTGGTTAACTTCAGGTCAATCTAACGGTTTTTTCTGGTACTTTATATTTCTATGTCTATTAATGGGTTCCTATAAACCTTTTGCACTGCAGTTTCTATGGCGTAAAATAAAGGTTATTCCGCACCAAGTTTCCACACACACAAAAAGTCATTTCTATTCACTGCCTCTACTTCTCCTCTCATTTACTTTTTAATCCCATGAAATGTCTTTTAATCTCATTACTCAGCTAAAATTGTTTCCACAAAAATTATCAATGATTTCTTATTTGCCTATTCAAATAGGCTTTTCTGAATCCTCATTCTTCTAGATTATCTGTAGCATCTGACATTGTTACCTGCTCTCTCTTCCTGGATACGCTCTGCTCTCTGAGTTTTCGTGTGTGTGTGTGTATACACACACACACATACATACACATATACACAATACATGTGGGTGTGTGTTAAATTTAATGTATATACACATACAACACATGCAGATGCAATATATACAATACCAGTCTTTGTCCAGACCACCAGTCTCCCAATCATGATTTACTAGATATTTCAAACTCAATGTCCTGTAGGCATCTCAACTCAACAAGTCTAAAACAGAATTCATTCTCTTTCTCCAAAAACCCACCCTTCTTACCAACTTTCTTGTCAAAGGCACTACCATTTATTCCAGGCACCCAGGTTTGCAACCTTGGAGTGACCCTTGATGCCTCACTCTCCCTCACTCCACAAAGTCAATCAGGAACCAAGTCCGGTCAATCCTATCTTCATATCTCCTATATTTGTTTCCTTATCTCCATTCACAAGACCACCACCCTCTTTCTGGCTCTCATAAACTCCCATTTGGAGTACTACAATAAGCTCCTAAATGGTCTCTCTGCCTTAAATGTCTCTTTTCTCCAATCTATCCTTAGCTTATCCATAGCTACCAAAGCAATATGCCTAAAGCACAGATCTGATCGTGTCATTCCCTGTTCAATAAACTCACATCCCCATTTTACCTGTAGGAGCAAATACACACTCCTATTTGGCAGCTACCTTTCTAAGTTTTTCATACATACGTGACTCAACATTCAGAGGCTAAAGACTAACAAAACTGTAGTTCTTGCTGTTCCCCATGTTCTGCATTCCATCTTCCATCTCGGTGCCTATTTCCAATGCTTAGATGTCACTTTCTCCTAGCATGTCCCTTAAAATCCCTAGTTTCTTTTATGCCATTGTCCCAGATGTCAAATGATACTCCATTAGATAAAAAAAAAAGAAATTGCCAAAACTCAATCAGAAGCTAACAGTATAGATTTTTAACAAAATATTCCCATATCTTTCCCTCTGTACTCACTCTAAGTGCTTTTATGTTGAAGTGTGCAGTTTTAGCAATTGGGGAAAAAATAAGCTATGAGACATATTCAAACCACATTTGAGAACAAGTCTTTAAATATTGATGAAGGACAAAGAGGAATCAATTCTGTGATTGCCAATCTAATTGACACAATCTTCTTCTGCCCCCTTTATAATAAGTTCCTACGGCACAAATAATTTGCACTTGTTTCAAATATATTTTATTTCAGTAAAGCTATATAATTGCACAGAATTTTGATTCTGCATGTTTACACAAAAACAAAATACAAAGATCAAATGGGAAAATTGTGTCTTAAAGTCAAGAGGTATTATTTAATTTCTTTTGACTCAATGTTGTATTTCAGAAACTTAGGAGGTCCAAAGTTATCTTTCAAATAGATATTTTATTTGATCAACTTAGTTCAATTTTAAAATGTATTTTTAAAACTTTCCAAATACCACATTTAAGAAATTGCTGTCATTTCCACCAGGGTAATTAACAATCGAAAAGTTTTGGTTTTTTAATTTTTTATCTTTAGGACCTTCTTCACAGATAAGATTAACCTTTTGTGCAAAGCTATTTCAAAACTACTTAGAGTTCAACCACAAAGACATCTCACAGCTTTAATTGTTTATGGTTGGATAGGATCCTAACTATAAACAAATATTAAATCACTTTTTATCCAAGGCACTACTAGGAGGCAGCTAGGTGGGCCAATGGATAAAGCACTGGACCTGAGGTCAGGAATACCTGAGTTCAAATGTGACCTCAGACGCTTACTAGCTGCATGACCCTGGGCAAGTCACTTAACCTCTGTTTACCTTAATCCAAATCACTCCAGTATCTCTACTAAGAAAATCCCATGACAGTACGGTATGGTCCACAGGGTCCTGATGACTCGGACATGACTAAATGACTGAACAATGACAACAAAAGCACTACCAAATAACTTTTGAAATTCATAATATATAATTTTAGATTATAAAACATGTCATTGGTGTGAAAAATCAGACTTGGGAGACGAAAACATAAAGTAATACTACTCTACCCCAGCATGACAAACATACAAAAATGTATACAACAAAATGAGTGCTTTTCTTTTCACTAGTGACAATGAAGAAGGGTATTTATTCCAGTGACTGCCACTGCTAAAAACATTTCTGTAGTTCCTCTTTTGGGAATAACTTCAGGACTACTAGAAAACAAATCTCACTCATTATTTTGTAGTCCTAAATGTACATGCTATCAAATTTGAGTTCTTATCATAGTAAGCAGACCTGGCTGTTTCGAAAATTCAAGTCCAGTCTCAAAGATATGTAGGAATAGCCTCAAAACATTTTTAACATTTACAAAATGGTTTAAGCACTAAGAGCATCACTGAAATAAATCAAATGAGGGCTTTACCCTCAGAATTCTAAGGGTACTTTTTTTTAGTTGTATAATTTCTAATATATAACCTTTTTAAAAGCAGTCACATTATTTATATTTACATTTCATACGATGCACAAAAGCCCAAGTTAATCTTATTCTTGTAAGATAATATAGTATATCAAAAAAATGATCTAAGACTTAATGTTTACTTTCAGAAGCACTGCAAAATACATCCATGAGTACAGCCTCTGTGTTTTCCATTTATATTTCATTAATAAATGTCAAAATATATAATTCCACATGAACATAATTTTGGAAATACTTATTTAGAGGAGAAATAATTGAAAATTTAGACAAAACAGCAACATTTTAATTTTTACTTAGTATAATTAGGATATAATAATTGACAAATAAGGGGTTACAATTATTAAAATGTTACAGGGTAGTTTTTCAACCATTAATAAAGATGAAATATTTAAGAAGTGCAAGAACTAACAATAAATGTAAAAACAAGTGTCACTTTAGCTAAACACCACAAAGGAACTAAGAATAATGAAGAGAAGGCAAGCAGATTGTATGATTGTTAATTCCATTTAAATATATCATAATATAGTTAAAATAGATATATAGTATATAGTATATTTCATAACATAGTAAGTTCCATATATTATCTTTTTTAAACCATCGGAAATGCTTTGTTCTGAGTGTGGTACCATGTCACGTTCCTTCTCAGTCCTTTGCATCCCAACTATGACCTACATAACTCAGTAGCTGTCTTCTCCTGGCACAAGGAAGAACAATGAAAGAGATTTACCCTCAAAATGGGAGAGCGCAGATCCTTGGGGGGCGGAGCCAAGACAGCCGCATGAAAACAGCGTCTTACCTGAGCTCTCTCACAAGGTCTGTGAAATTCCTATAAAAAAATGAATTTGAGCAGAGTTGAAAGAGTTAGAAATTGCGACTGAGTTGGGGCAAATTTCCAAGCCGAGAGAGTCTGAAAGGCCGAAAGCACGAATCTGCAGAAGGCTTGGAGAGTGACCAAGGCGGAAGCGGCCAGCCAAGAAACCCACGTGGGAGACAGGCTGGGACAAAGCTGAGCGCCCGAAACCGGCAGAGATCCAAACCGGCAGAGATCCTCAGGCCTCCCAACACAGGACCGCAGTCTGTGGAAGTGACGAGAGGTAGTGCAAGGCCACAGCCCGTGAAACATCAACTTCTGAGGCTTGCAGCCCAAAGGTATGAAACACGGTTTCTTGAACTTCCAGGAGACATAATGGCCAGGTAAACGGATCTAATCCCTCCCCCCTCACCCAGAGAATTCCTCGGAAAAAACAAAGAATGCTGGAACAGAGGAGATAGAAATGGGGCTTCAGTGGCCAAACAGTAGAAGTTCATTAATCCTAGAGGGACAGAGCCAGCAGGGGTCAACACCAGGAGGCCAGACATAATCTTGCTCCCCTAGGGGAAGTGCCCACACCAGCTCAAACAATAAAGACCTGAGTCCATTGCTGAAGAGCAACAGTGCTGGAGAGCAAACCTAGGGAAAGAGACATCAGGGAGCCAGACCCCTCCCCCACACCTCAGGAAACTGAAGGCTATAATTCACAAAGACAACAACTAGACTCACAATCCCCAGAACAAGAAAGCTGGGACAGAGAGCCCTGAGCCCCAAAGGCAGAAATTTGTTGTAAAGCCAGGAAAAGGCTAACCAACATGAAGAACACAAAAAAACCGAGGACCATTGATTCTTTTTATGGAGACAGGCATGATCAAAATACCAATTTGGAAGAGGACAGCAATGACACTATAGATACATCTGATACCTTAAAAGGTAATGTGAACTGGTCTCCAGACCAAAAAGCATTGCTGGAAGAGCTAAAGGAGGATTTTCAAAACCAAATTAGGGAGCTAAAAGAAAATATGGAAAAAAAATCCACTGATGAAATCAAGTCCCTAAAAAATAAGATTGGCAAAATGGCTACAGATTCAGAATCTAAAGAGAGAAAATGACACCCTGAGAGGTAAAATCAACCAATTGGAAAAGGAGACTCAAAAGCAAAATGAAAACACTAACTCATTAAAAATTAGAGTTGAGCAAGTGGAAACTAATGAATTTAGGAGGCACCAAGAAGAAGTAAAACAAAATGTAAAGAATGAAAAAATAGAAAGAAATGTTAAATATCTGATTGGGAAAACAACTGACCTGGAAAATAGATCCAGGAGAGACAATTTAAGAGTTATCGGTCTACCGGAAATCCATGATGAAAAAAAAGAGCCTTGACAGTATCTTCGAAGAAATTATCAAAGACAACTGCCCAGAGGTCCTAGAACCAGAGGGCAAAATAGTCATTGAAAGAATTCACCAATCACCCCCGAAAGAGATCCCAAACTGAAAACACCAAGAAACATTATAGCCAAATTTCAGAACTACAAAGTCAAGGAGAAAATACGGCAAGCAGCTAAAAAGAAACAATTCAAATATCGTGGAACTACAGTCAGGATTACACAGGATCTCTCAGCTTCCACATTGAAAGACAGGAGAAATTGGAAAATGATATTCCGAAGGGCAAAGGAGCTGGGACTACAACCAAAGATCAACTACCCAGCAAAACTAAGCATAATTTTTCAGGCAAGGAGATGGACATTCAACAAAATAAGGGAATTCCAGACCTTCCTGATGAAAAGGCCAGAACTCAATGGAAAATCTGATCTCCAAATACAAAACTCAAGAGAGACATAAAAAGGTAAACAGGGGGAAAAACCCCACAAAACTTATTAATCAATAAGGGCAAATTATTTGCATCTTTATATAGGATTATATCATCTTATGTATGTTTTATATATATACATATATATGTCAGTCTTGAGAATAGCACAGCTATTATGACAACTGAAAGGGATACACATAGATTGTGAATGCCTGTGTAAAATAACTGATATAAGGATAAAAAACATAAGTAAGAGATGTAAAGGGAGGGCTATGAGAGAAGAGGTAAGGAGGTAGTAGAAAAGGGTAAATTACACCAAATGAAGAGGGACAAAAACACATTATAGTAGAGGGAAAGAAGGGAGGGAGAAGAACAGTATTTGAGCTTTACTGTCATCTGATCTGGTTCAAGAAGGGAATAACATACCCTGATGAGTTTAGAAATCTAACTTGACCTACGGGAAGTAGGAGGGGAAGGGGGGAAAAAAGGGAGGGGGGGTGGTCAGAAGGGAGGGGAGAAGTAACAAGTGGGAAACGGTAAGATAAGGGAGGAGAATAAAGAGGGAGGGTAAACTGAGGAAGGCGGCAGTCAAAAGCAAAACTTTGTTGAGGAGGGGAAGGGGAAAGGGAGAAATAAAAGCATAAACAGGGGGAAGTAGGATGGAGAAAAAGACACAGGTAGAAATCATAACTGTGAACGTGAATGGGATGAACTCTTCCATAAAACGGAAGCAGATAGCAGAATGGATTAAAAACCATAATCCTACCATATGCTGTTTACAAGAAACACATTTGAAACACGGGGACACACACAGGGTAAAGGTAAAAGGCTGGAGCAAAATATATTGCGCCTCAGCTAAAGTAAAAAAAGCAGGTGTAGCAATCCTAATCTCAGACAAAGCAAAAGTAAAGATAGATTTAATTAAAAGAGATAAGGAAGGACACTACATCCTGCTAAAAGGCACCATAAACAATGAAGCAATATCATTGTTTAACATTTATACACCAAGTGGTATGGCATGCAAATTCTTAGAGGAGAGGTTAAGGGAGTTACAGGAAGAAATAGAGAGCAAAACTATAATACTGGGAGACCTCAACCTCCCCCTTTCTGAACTTGATAAATTTAACCTCAAAATAAATAAGAAAGAAGTTAAGGAGGTAAACAGAATTTTGGAAAAGGCAGATATGATAGACCTCTGAAGAAAAATGAATGGAGATAAAAACGAATATACTTTCTTCTCAGCGGTACATGGCACATACTCAAAAATTGACCATGTACTAGGGCATAAAAACCACACAATCCAGTGCGAAAAGGCAGAAGTAGTCAAAGCATACTTTTCAGATCATGATGCAATAAGAATTATCTGCAACAAAGAACCATGGAAAAATAAGCTAAAAATTAATTGGAAACTAAATAACCTAATTCTAAAGAATGAGTGGGCCAAAGAACAAATCAGAGAAACAATTAATAACTTCATTCAAGAGAATGACAATAATGAAACAACATATGAAAACTTATGGGATGCAGCAAAAGCAGTTCTTAGGGGAAGTTTTATATCCCTAAATGCTTACATGAATAAAACAGGGAAAAAGGAGGTCAATGATCTAGGCATACAGTTGAAAAAGCTAGAAAAAGAGCAAATTGAAAATCCCCAATTAAATAGCAAATTAGAAATACTGAAAATCAAAGGAGAGATTAATAAAACTGAAACCAAGAAAACTATTGAATTAATAAATAAAAAAAAGAGCTGGTTTTATGAAAAAACCAATAAAATTGATAAACCTTTGGTCAATTTGATTAAAAAAAAGAAAGAAGAAAACCAAATTACCAGTATCAAAAATGAAAAGGGTGAGTTTACCTCTAATGAAGAGGAAATCGAAACAATAATTGGGAATTATTTTGCCCAATTGTATCCCATAAATTTGACAACCTTAGCAATATGGATGAATATCTACAAAAACATAAATTGCCCAGGTTAACAGAAAAGGAAGTAAAATTTCTAAATAACCCCATCTCAGAAAGAGAAATTGAGCAAGCCATCAATGAACTCCCTAGGAATAAATCTCCAGGGCCAGATGGTTTTACATGTGAATTCTATTAAACATTTAAAGAACAACTAATTCCAATACTTTGTAGACTATTTGGGAAAATAGGTGAAGAAGGAGTCCTACCAAATTCTTTTTATGACACAAATATGGTACTAATACCCAAACCAGGTAGAGTCACAACAGAGAAAGAAAATTATAGACCAATTTCCCTAATGAATATTGATGCAAAAATTTTAAATAAAATATTAGCAAAAAGATTGCAGCAACTTATCACGAGAATAATACACTATGACCAGGTAGGATTTATTCCAGGAATGCAAGGCTGGTTCAATATTAGGAAAACTATTAGCATAATTGACCATATCAACAACAAAACTAGCAGAAACCATATGATCATCTCAATAGATGCAGAAAAAGCCTTTGACAAAATACAACACCCATTCCTATTAAAAACACTAGAAAGCACAGGAATAAATGGAACCTTCCTTAAAATTATAAACAGCATCTACCTAAAACCATCAACAAGCATTATTTGTAATGGGGATAAGCTAGATATATTCCCAATAAGATCAGGGGTGAAACAAAGATGTCCATTATCACCCCTAGTATTCAATTTGGTACTAGAAATGTTAGCTGTAGCAATAAGAGAAGAAAAAGAAATTGAAGGAATTAGAATAGGAAAGGAAGAAGCTAAATTATCACTTTTTGCAGATGATACAATGATTTACTTAGAGAATCCTAGAGAATCAAGTAAAAAACTACTTGAAATAATAAACAACTTTAGCAAAGTTGCAGGATATAAAATAAACCCACATAAATCCTCAGCATTCCTATACATTACTAACAAAGCCCAACAGCAAGAGATAGAAAGAGAAATTCCATTCAAAGTTACTGGAGACACTATAAAATATTTGGGAGTCTATCTGCCAAGACAAACCCAGGGCCTATATGAACATAATTATGAAACACTTTTCATGGGAATAAAGTCAGATCTAAATAAATGGAAAAATATCAGTTACTCATGGTTAGGCCGAGCTAATATAATAAAAATGACAATTTTACCTAAATTGATCTATCTATTCAGTGCCACACCAATTGAACTACCAACAAATTATTTTACAGAGCCAGACAAAATAATAACAAAATTCATCTGGAAGAACAAGAGGTCTAGAATATCTAAGGTATTGATAAAAAGAAATGCTAAAGAAGGTGGCCTAGCCATACCAGATATTAAACTGTACTATAGAACAGCAGTCATCAAAACTACCTGCTACTGGCTAAGAAACAGAGTTGTGGACCAGTGGAATAAGACAGGAACACAAGATGGAGAAGTCAACAACTATAGCAATCTACTCTTTGATAAACCCAAAGAGGCCAGCTTCTGGGCTAAGAATTCACTATTTCACAAAAACTGCTGGGAAAATTGGAAAATGGTAGGGCAGAAACTGGGCATAGACCAATGTCTTACACCATATACCAAAATAAAGTCAAAATGCATTCATGATTTAGGAATAAAGGCCGAAACTATAAGCAATTTGGGAGAGCAAGGAATAGTTCACCTATCAGATTTATGGAAAAGAAAAGAATTCACGATCCAACAAGAGATAGAGAGCATTACAAAACGTTAATGGATAATTTTGATTATGTTAAATTGAAATGTTTTTGTACAAAAAAAGCCAATGCAACAAAAATCAGGAGGGAAGCAGAAAATTGGGAGAAAAATCTTTACATCTAGTGTCTCTGATAAAGGCCTCATTTCTAAAATATACAGGGAACTGAGCCAAATATATAGGAATACAAGTCATTTCCCAGTTGAGAAATGGTCAAAGGATATGAACAGGCAGTTTTCAGAGGAAGAAGTTAAAGCTATCTATAGGCATATCAAAAAATGCTCGAAATCACTACTGATTAGAGAAGTGCAAATCAAAACAACTCTTAGATATCACATGTCTCCTGTCAGATTGGCTAAAATAACAAAACAGGAGGATGATAAATGCTGGAGAGGATGTGGGAAAATTGGAACATTGTTACATTGCTGGTGGAGTTGTGAGCTGATCCAGCCATTTTGGAGAGCAATTTGGAACTATGCCCAAAGGGCTATAAAAATGTTCATACCCTTTGACCCAGCAATACCACTTCTAGGGTTGTATCCCAAAGAAATCACACAAGCGGGAAAAGGACCCATATGTACAAAAATATTTATAGAGGCTCTTTTTGTGGTAGCCAAGAATTGGAAATCAAAGGGATGCCCATCAATTGGGGAATGGCTGAACAAGCTGTGGTATATGAAGGTGATGGAATACTATTGTGCCATAAGAAATGGGGATGATACCGACTTCGTAACAACCTGGAAAAACCTACACGACATAATGCTGAGTGAGCGGAGCAGAGCCAGGAGAACACTGTACACAACCACAGATACGTGGATTCCGTGAGGACCAACCCTGACAGACTTCGCTCTTCTCAGCAACACAAGGTACAAAGACAACTCCAAAGGACTCACGATGGAGAATGCTATCTACATCCAGAGAAGGAACTATAAAGTATGAATGCAGATTGAGGCACACTTCATGCTAGCCTTGTTATCCCCCCTTTTGTTTTTTCCTTTTTCTCTCTTTTGTTTTTGGGTTGGTTTTTTTTTTGGTCCTGTTTCTTCTTTCACATGATTCATTTCATTGATCACAGTTCTTCTCCATAACTTGACTAGTGTGTAAATTAATTCAATGCGAAGTTATACGTGGAAGCTATATGGGATTCCATGCTGTCTTGGGGAGGGAGGTGGAGAGGGAAGAAAATCTGAAACTCAAAATTATGTAGAACCGAATGTTGTAAACTAAAAAGAAAAAAAAAATCCTTCATAAAGTAAAAATAAAAAAGGAGGGGAGCGCAGAATAGACTTAGAAGTGTAGAAAGGAATGGGAAGAACTACAAAATAAAGAAGGAAAATAAAGAATGCATTATGGGAAGAAGAATGCATTGTTTAAGCTTTTATTTATACTAAAAGGAAAAAAGGAATAAAAATATTAAAAACTAACTGTTCAACTACCTCAAGGTTGAAGATGTGACTCTTCTAAAATTAATTTAAGAAATTTCTTCTTGTGTAAGTTTATAGTCTATATTTATTATTTTCGTATACTTCCTAAGGGTACGATATATACTGTAATGAAGCAACCTAAGACTGAGAAATGAATTTCGGTGGTAGCCAGGTGGTACAGTGGATAGAGTTCCGAGCACAGAGTCAAGAAGCCTCATCTTCCTGACTTCAAATCCAGACACAGACACTTACTAGCTGTGTGACCCTGGGCAAATCATTTAACTCTATTGGCCTCAGTTTCCTCATCTGTAAAATGAGCTGGAGAAGGAAATGGAAAACTACTCCAGCATCTTTGCCAAGAAAACCCTAAATGAGGACCCAAAGAGTCAGACACGACTGAAAAATAACTCAACAACAACCATGCTAAGAAGACAGAAGAAAGTAACTGAAAACATTTTATACGTAGCATTTATGCACAGATTGCTTAAATGCTACAATGCATACAGCAATATTAAAATTAGGATGTTATTCTTAAAATCACGCATATTTTTCCTTGGTTGCTTTGAAAACAAAAACTATAATACTAACTGTAAACATAGTACTTCCAGAGTCTGGGATACCTTAAAAAATACTTCCTACCAAGTTCTACATAAAAGATATATTAGAGATAAAGATATATATATACACAATATTAGCAGTTCTTAACATCTATTTGGTCAAAAACGAGCACACTAGAATCTCTGGCTTAATTTCAGTAGTATATGTGCTTTCAGATTGGTCAATCCTGATTTTTCCATCTCATCAAAACACTTCCATCTGTCACTGCAAGAGCACCTGCTGGAAAAATAGTATTGCCAATTCTCTGAAGTACAATTCCTTGGTAAAATATCTTTATTAATGCTTTTTCATATGCTTTCTATCTACAGAAATGGATGCCTTTCTATATGACTCTGGAGAGCTGTAATCCATTTTCCTCTCTAAGCTGCTGAACACTAATATCAAAATAAGTCAGGACCTTATGAAATACTTCCCATTACTTCTCAATTTGTTGTGGTGGTGGTGGTTTTTTTTTTTAAGCAGTTTCTTAAAAAATGTAATGATCAGGTTAAAAGTCAACAGGAATATTGAAAAGAAAGTGACATGAACAGTTTACTGGGGGAAAAAAGGTTAGGTCCAAGCAAAATCATGGTTGAACCAAATACTTGATAAAACCCATTAAAAGGCAGAAAATTAATAAAATGCTTTACAATGGGTTTAGTTGTCTCTCAAATGATGAGTACTCAGCTTGCTTCCATTTCCTTATAACAAGAAAAAGAGTTGACATAGTTTTGTGCATATATCCCCTCTCCTTCTCAGTTTGTGACTTTTCAAGTTATAAAATTGTTTTCCAGAATGGTTACACCAATTCGCAGTTCTACCAACACTGAATTAGTATGTCAGTCTTCCTATAGCCACTACAGTAAGTATATAAATCCTCCCCATCCATTACTTAGTGTTCTGTCCAGCATAGGCTGGACAGTTCTCTTGTACATGTTTTGGTTTTTTTTTTTTTCCCTTCCCTGCTTAATAAAAACCCTTTTTTAATTTCATAGGCACTGTCTTCCTCTGGTTTTCTTCCCTTTAGGGAAAAGGGGGATTAAATCTTGAGAAGTGGGCTTTGTGTTCTCTGAATATCTTCCCTTTGGGGGGAAAAAGATACCTAAATTCAATAAAGAGAACACACTTATCTTACTCCTGATATTGCTGAAAAGGCCTCCAGCATTCTCCATTACAGAAAATGCAACCTCTTGGTTTTGGATCAATACTATTTATCATTTCAAATAAAGGCCCATTTATTCCTATGCCTTTTAATGTTTCATAACAGGAATATTGTCAAAATATTTTTTCTGCATCTATTGATATAAGGGTGTGAATTTTGTTGTTTGGGGTTATAATATCATCTCTACATTTCCTAATATTGAAAGTGCAATGCAATGCTGATATAAATCCAACTAAGTCAAAATCTTTTTCATGTTGCTATAGATTCTTTGATGATATTTTATTCAATATTTTTGCAGCAATATGTTTTGGAGATAGTTATCTCTAATTTTCTTTCTCCAATTTATCTCTACCTGGTTTAAGTATCAGGATCATGTCTGAACCATAACTGGAGTTTGATAAAATTGTTTCTTTCCCTATTTTTGTAAACAATTTATATACTACTGGATTTAACTGTTCTTTGAATGTTTGACAGAATTCATTTGTAAGTCCATTTCCTCTTCTGAGACTGGGTCATTTAAATTCTCTATTGATTTTTCTGTTAATCTAAATTTTATATTTTTGTAAATATTTATGTATTTAACTAAATTATTATATTGATACATAATTGGACAAAACAGTCTATAATAATTTCCTTAATTTACTCTTTATTAGTTTTGAGTTTGCCTTTTTCAATTTTGATATTGGCAATTTGATTTCCTTCTCTTTTTAGCAGACTTATTGGCTTCTTTTTTTTTTTAAATCCCAGCTCTGTTTTATGGATCAATTGACTAGTTTTTGTGAGGTTTCTTTCTGTTCAATATTTTTATTTATTTGATTTATTTTTCTAGGTTTTTTTTTCATTTGTATGACCAATTCACATTCTATTCTTTTTTTTTTCTTGTTGATGAAAATACTTATAAACATAAATTTCTTCTTCAGGGATACTATGGCTACACTAAAAAGTTTTTGTAACAAGTTTTGAATCAGTTGCTAATTACTTTGATTAAATTACTTACATGATTTGTGCCTTGCCCCACATATTTTTGAGAATTTAACGATTCAGTCTCCACTTAGTTTTAATCCTTTATTTAAATGCTCTTTACAATTGTTTTTATTGTGTTGTAGTAAGTAGTTTAAAATTTGCATTAAATATTTCCTTTTTTTTTTTTTTGCAATTAGTTATATAGAAGACCTGAGCTCAAATCCGGCCTCAACCACTTACTACCTGTATGACCTTGGACAAGTCATTCAACTCTACCTCAGTTTCATCATCTGTAAAAATGAGCTAGAGAAGGAAATGGCAAACCACTCGAGTGCCTTTGCCAAGAAAACCCAAAATGGAGTCACAAAGAGTCAGACATGCCTAAAGTTTAAAAAAAAAAAATTTATGCACTACTATATAGCTAATGTTCGTAAAAGTGCCACAAACAGCTGAGAAATACTCTCTGTCTCTGCCTCTTTTCTATTTCCATTCAGTAATTACCAGAGATCTATCATATCTCACTTTTATAACACTCTATTCAGATCCTCAAATTCTTTTCTTTCTTTCCTTTTTTTTTTTTGGTTAGATTTGGCTAGCTCTGAAAAGGGCACAATGAGATTTCTAAAAATTATAGTCTTACTGGTTCTTACTCTTTATTTCTCTTGAATTTTGTTTTGCTTCTCAGTATTCTTTCCCCAACTCTATCATTCTTAAGCATCTCCTTTGCCTTTTCCCTTGCTTCCACTAGTTTGTTTAGTTTAATGTACTTTTACTCCCCAAATCATTTTGTGTTTTCAGTCTTCCTTTGGTACAACTGAGATAACAGGGGGCTCCCCAAACTTTTCCTCAGATAAAGAGGAAATCTGGAACAAAGTAGGCAGGAGTTAAAAAGCAAAATAAAGCATGGAAGGAGAAGAAAAAATCTTTACAATTTAGAAATTTAAGAGTATATAAGAATCTTTCATACCAAGGTCATACCAAAGCCTACAAAATGTACTTATGTGAAAACAAACTTTTTTACATCAAATAACTAGTCACTGAATGTCCCCATGAGGGCAAAATGGATGTTCTAACATTAGGTGATATAGTGCAGTGGTCTGATTCATAAGATCATGGAACTGGAAAGAACCTAGCAGATCACCTAGTCCAATCCGCTCGTTTTACTAATGAGGAAACTGGGGCACTGAGTGGTTTAATAATAATGATAACAAGAACTGGCATTTACATTGTACTTTAAGTTTTGCAAAGTGCTTTACAAATATCTCGCTTTATCTTCACAAAATCCCTGGGAAGTAGGAGCTATTATTACCCCTACTTAAGAAATGAGGAATCTTGAGGGAGACAGAGGTTAAATAACTTGCCCAGGGTCACAGAGCTCAAAAGTGTGTGAGACCCAATTTCAACTCAGGTCTGCCTGACTCCAGGTCCATCAAATTATCCACTGTACCAACTAGACATGCCCAAGATCACAATGCACTAAGTAGCAGAAATAAGACCAAACTCACAAATTCTTTGTAGCTTTTCACAATGCTGACCACATCCTCCTCTTAGAGTCCCTCTATTCCCTTGTCCTTTGTGGCTCTGCTTTCTTAGTTCTCCCTTTATATCTTTCTTTTAGTGCTATCAAGAATTTCCATGGGTACAATCCTCATCTCTATGAAGATGATTCTTTAGAAAGATCTGAGAGTTTTACAGGACTGCAAACTCAGCATGAGGCACCAGTGCGATGGCAGCCAAAAGCTTGTGCCATTGGGCAGCATTAAGAGAAGCACAGCTTCCAGGAATAAGGAGGTGACCATCCCATAGTACTCCACCATTGTTTGGCATTATCTGGAGTACTGTGTTCACCTTTGGCCTCAATTTAGGGGGGACTTTGATATGCAGAAGAATGTCCAAAGGAGAGCAATCAGTATGGTGAAGGGCTTTGAGTCCATGTCATAGGAAGACAAGTTAAAGAACTGGACATGTTTATCCTGGAGAAGAGGAGGCTCAAGGGAGACATGCAAGCTGTCTTCAAGTATCTGAAGTTTATCATGTGGAAGGATTAGAATTGTTCTGTTTGTCCTCAGAGGGCAGAACCAGGTGCAATACATGGAAGTTACAAAAAGGCAAATTTAGGCTTGATGTCAGGAAAAACTTCCTAGAGTGTCCAAAAATAGAATGTGGTATTTTGGAGGGCTTCAAGGAGAAAATGGACAACCTCTTGGCAGGAACAGAGAGAATCCATGAGGAGAGGTTGGTCAACATTGTCAAAAGCTACAGAGATGATATCTGGGTTTGTTACAGTGGGGATCCTTTCCAACTCTCAAATTCTGGTATTTGAGGTTCCAAGTCAGGTTCCACTTTCTATCTGAAGCCTTTCCCAATCCACCTTGTGCTCCCTCTCCCCACCTTGAAATTACTTTGTACCTACCAATTTGTATCTAGAATGATGTCTGGTTTTTTAATCTTTCTATTTCCAATACCTATCACAGCACATTGCATATAGTAAGCACCAAATAAATATTCACTGAAACATATCAAGTTAATAAGTATAAAAAACCTGAAGCTCCTCTAATGAATATTGTAAATATAATGTATTACCTACCACCAGAAAGTAGTTAAATAGTTTCCACATCCAGACACATGTAGGACTTTATGCAAATGAAAACATTAATGCTACCAAACTGGACAAAATGGTATGATGTCATTTCTACAAAACTGTGCCAAATTCAATGTTCAATCAATTTCAATACCTAAGCTTCACTACTATAAGTGTCAAACAAATTTTAAAATGAACTGAAGTTGAGTAACATTAAAGAAATTAATTACTGCAAAGGAAACAAAATTAGTTAAGAACAAAATTACAATCAATGAAAAACTGTGAGAATATCTCCTAAGAAGTAGAATGTTTTAAGTTTATTTTTGTTCAGATTTCTTATTTCATTGGAGTACAAAATTCAAGTGAGGAATTTCCTTTTGCCAATTAAGAATGACCAATGTTCTGCAACTAAGTCTTAGAACTGACTAGCGTAGTAGGAAGAAAATCTACCAGACTCCTCTTCCAAGTGGACTGGGCTAGTTCTCTTCCTTGAAAGGTACTGATACAGTCTGATACTAAATTGGCTCAGGCAACTAAAGGATGGAGCCAGTGAGTTATTTCCTGCTCCCCTAATTACAAAGAGCCACAAGAAACAGTAGTTCCTTCCTGATTCTTGACCTGAGGACCACCCGAGAGGACGACCGGGTGGGCAACACAGGGACGGTTAATTCAGCAAAATTAGCATTTTGTCTTCCATGAATATCCTTCCTCTGCTATGTAAGTACGTGTCTTTGAGGGTAGAGATTGTCTCGCTTCTATTTGTATACTCAGCAATTAGCAAACTGCCTGGCACACAGTAAGTACTTAATAAATGGTAGTGTACATAGCCTTAAAATCCTAAAAAATAAATTTATATTATTACATCCTCTGCACCTAAAAACAGGTATTTGATGTTTAATGTTGTTGCTAAAGTTGGATTAAGTAAATTTAAATGATGCAAATATATTGGGAGAGTCTGAAGAAAAAATATGAAACTATAATACCATTTATCAGTTTGCTAACAGATACACACAACACAAACACATATGAAGCACTACAAGAAAATTCTTTCAGGCTTTTAGATCCTGTCCTTTAGAATATGCAGAGAAGTAAAGATGCAGAGAAATAAGGCAGGAGTCCTCAAAGGACTTGTACAGATTATTAAAGACAACTTTCATATCAATACCTAGCTGCCTAAAAAGGCATTTAGGAAGTGGACAGGGTATATATTGCTAAATACATTTTTAACAAACACATCAATACCATTAGATTCAAATGCCAGGGCAAATGAAATATATATTTCATTTTACATCTTCAGACAATGAAATCTCTAGTTATGAAGCTTAAGGCAGAAATCACTAACAAGGAAGTCACTTTAGAAGACAATTTGGTGGGACAGGGAAAATATTCGACTATTCCCCATCTGTTAAATGAAGAGGTTGGACTAGATGATCACTAACATCCTTCCTAGCTCACATTTTCTGGGATTCCATAATTATAATATAGCTTTGCCTTACAAAAAAAAATGAAAACAAAACTTAACATGAATATGCCTTTAAATTTGATGGGAAATTCAATTTCAACTTTTTAATATGTACAATTTTTATAGGCTCCTACAATGCAATAATTATGTACGTCTGTATATGATTCATTGGTCCTTACTATGTATGGCCACAGCCATACCATGTGTGATTTTGCATGGATGCTATTTTTAAACTACGACATTGACACATATAAATTATCAACCATAATTGATAAAAAGATAGCTAAAGATACTACATGTTATGTACTATACACATATACCTCATATACAATCATATAATTTTATATCTGTGGACCATTAGTTACTCTCTAGGCCTTACTTAGATTTCATTTATTTCAATAAAATACCCATATTCCAAGTAACGATAAAAATTCAATAATTTTTGTATTATGTTAATGTATATTTTTGACGTTCATTCCACACACCTCCCACAGTAAAATTTATTTCCATAGCTTCTAATCATTGACTTCTGGAGAGGTCAAAGAAGTATCTCAAGGGGTCCTTCAATCCTATAGATTACTATATCTCACAGATACTCATTTTAAATTATACAACCACTTAATTAATAACAAATTCCATCAAAGTTGTTACTGAAATCACAGTAGCTTTTTTTGTTATTTTCTCAGTCAACAGATACTAATAAAACTGTTGTTCTTTGGGAATCTGCCAACATTTTTGACATTAAATCTGAAAGACTCATACAATGGAAATGAGATCCCTTAAAGTTTTGTTATGATAAAATCTATTATCCAGAAAGCTGAGGAATAGGATGTTCTAGCAAATTAAATATACTAGTAAACTAAGGATTGGCATATTTGGTATACTGTGCCACAAGCAAATTGAAAATTCTTCAAAAAGTGAGAATACAGTGAAACATTGAACACCAAAAATTTGATGATTCAGAAAACACTTCAAATAACCTTGAGTTGTTTCAGATGACTGCACAGTACTGTTGGTAAAGAACCTGCAAGATGCAGAACTGAATCTCTACAGAATTTGTCCTATACATACCAGGATCCAGATAGATCCTAGCTTGTTTCCAAAACAAGAGAAAAGAAAAAAAAAGAGCTCTGAGCAATCAAAACGTGTCACAAAGTCTAAGAACTAAAGTTAATATACATTATAGGACCTACAGTTGGAAGACAATTTAGACTCATCTAAATTCCTCACTTTGCAAATGAGGAAAATAGGCTCAAAGAGAAGTAAAGTGGCCCCCAAATTACACAGCTAATAAGTAACAAAAGCTAAGATTCAGTCCTAGCTCCAATTCTTTGATGTTAAGTCTGGTGGTCATTCTAATATATCACACTGCCACTAATCATTCCTCGGGCACTTAATTAGTTCCTACCTACTGTATACTTACATACAATTCTACAATTTGGACTATGGTGCTTGGTTTCCAAATCCATAGTAGATTAAAAGCAATGAATTACAAGACTGAAGAGTGGTTGCTAGAGGTGGGCAGAGTAGCAGCAAAGAGGAGCTAACAGTTCGATAACAGAGATACAGAAAAAGCACAACCGCCTAAGCACTAGGGTTATTTGACATAGGGCAAGAAGCCTTCATGGAAATAAATAGGCAGGGCAGGTAATCATACTGGAAGACAATATAAAAACTAATGTTTATAATAATGACTCCTAATCATCAATAAAAGGTCAAATTACGTTTGGTGTACTATCTGAAAAAGCAGAGAAGTATATAATTCATTTTTTAAAAGTTTCCGTACAAAATGATTTAAAAATTTTTTTTTGAGTTTTCCTGTCTAAAGACTACCCAGCTATAAAAAAAAAGCCTATAAGAATACCCAGCTATTAAAAAAAAAAGTTCAATTAACCAGTGACTGATTCTCAAAAGGTTAAAGATAGCTGAGGTGAAAATATACTTGTTAGGTTTGTTCCTCCCATAAAAATTGAGTACAGGAGACAATAATTCAGTTTTTTGAGCTTTCCAGTTGTTTGGAATCTATGTATTTTGTGAGGTTTTTTGGGTTTTCTGAGGGGGGAAGGCAGGGCAGTTGGGATTAAGTGACTTGCCCAAGGTCAAACTCCTAGTAAGTGTGTCAAGTGTCTGAGGCCACATTTGAACTCAGGTCCTCCTGACTCCGGGGAGGGTGCTCTACTCACTGCGCCCCCTAGCTGCCCCACTGGAATCTCTGTGAACAGGAGTTCACTGTCTAAACTCTTAGAAAAATAATGCCATTTCTATGTTAGTGATAATCTTTAGTTGGCAAATCATGGTAAGCAAATGTTAACTTATATTAGACATATTGAGAGTTAAAATAAAAATCCTTTTAGAATACCATTTCAGTATTGAATGGGTGATTATGATAAAAGGAAATTGTATCAAAAATACTGGGTCTTTTTTCTAATTTTATTCTATCTTTTCTCTGTACTATTGCCAGAACTAAATATTCATTTATAATGCTCCCCTTATGTTTTTAAAGGGTTCCTAAAATTATACCAAGTACACTATTAACATCAGACATAAATATCTAGTCCTCTATGAGAAATACCCTATATTTTGATGGATCATAGATGTTCCGTGGGTGCCATTCTCCCATAAAACCTCCAAAGGGAATCTCCCTAACATGCTGGCAGCTTTCCTCTAAATTTCCTAACATTCCATGAACACCAGCAGATTGTGTAGGCTCTCTACCAGTTACCCATTGTTTTCACTCCATGATCAGCCCTCCTCCTTTTCCAGCAATATATCATGCTGATTGATATCCTTTCCAAAACCCTGCCCTAAATATGAAGTTTCCGGATTATTTATTAGTTTGTTATGGATCACATGTCAAAGACCTGTAATTTCATTAGCATAAATGCTCCCTCCACCTGTGCAGAACTCAAGCCTTCTATGAAAACAGTAGTCTCTGAGACCTGATACGGCGAAAGTATTCATCATCTTATAACTACACTGAAGATGAGCCTGTATCATCTTAGCTAGACTAGTCTTTAGATAAACAAATATAAGTACTGTCCAATATCCACACATTGTATCCTACCTGCTAGGACCTGCCAGAGGTTGTGCTTCAAAGAACTCAAAGTTACCAGCCTATTAGGCATCCAATCAGAACTTTAGTGGCGTTCATTTGGCCCACTAAAATCATAGTTTTAAAGCTGGAAAGGACTTCAGAGGTTATCTGGTCCAAATACCGCATTTTATGGGTGAGGCAGAGGAAGCCCAGGGAAGTGGGCTTGTCCAAGGTCACCCCAAACAGTATCAGAGGCAGCAATCGAACTCACGACCTCTGCCTCCAGAGCCAAAGCCTTTTACGCTGTAACACAGATTCTTTAACACTAGAACATAATAAACACTTCAAATTACATCCGAAGAAATCGCTCCCTTTAAGAGGCAGTTAGGTGGCATGGTGGATAAAGGCCAGGATTTGGAGTCAGATCACCTTCTTCAAACCCCGCCTCTTGCCAGTTACCAGTCAGTCAGTTACCTTCTCTGAGCCTCAGCTTCACCTGTAAAATGACGCAGTCGGACTCCACAGCCTCGGCCACCCATCTACGAGGTCTGTGGGGGCTGGGGGGGGAGGGGCAGGCTGAATGACAAGAAGGACTTTATGGTCACTGGAAACGGAACCGCTCCACCTGCCACAGACACAAGGACCCAATAAGAAGGTTTCATTGTAATTAAAAATGACAAGCGCTCGATGGCGGCGGGTGCCTCCGTACTCACACCACGGAAACCGCTACTTTTCAACCACAAGACACCGACTGCCATCACGCCAGAAACGCCCCCGAAGCCGGGTCTTCAGCGAAGCCCACGGTCAACGAGACCACGTGCGTGCCCGCGAAGGGGCTTAAGGCGCCGACGGTCGGGCGGGTGCGGGGGGGGACCGCGCGTGGGGATGCGGGCAAGGTGGCCACGGAGGGATGGACGCGGGGGAGGTAAAGCGAGGGGGTGCGACTGAGAAGGGGGAGCAGGCAGGGCGGGAAGGAACGGGGTGCAGCATGTCCAACTCGACAGGAAAGCAGGGTTTAACTGACGAGGTCATAGGGCAGTAAAACTAGAAATGGAAGGATCTGATCTAGCCGGAGTCGATCTAGTCCATCCCCCTCACTTTACAGAGGAAGAAACTGAGGCCCAGGAAGCCCACGCACTCGCCCAAGGTCCCAAGGGATTAAAGGCAGGATTTGAACTCCCGCCCTGGGAAGCTTCCTGAGTGGGCGCTTGCCAAAGTTCCACCCCCTCCGCTGCCTGCCTTCGGGTCATTTATCCTCAAGGATGACCATCATCTTTTCGAATCCTCTTACGAAATCTCGCCTAAGGACACCTACGCCTCTGGGACAGGAGGGGCTTGGGGTGGGGGGAGCATCCCCATCCAGCCTCGGGAGAAGGGGGCTGCTGTGCTTCCTTCCACACATCACCCGGAGAGGGGCACAGCAGGGGCCGGAGACTGCTGGGGATCAACAGCGAGGAGGAGACGGCGGCTGATTACCTGCGCCCTAGCCGGGGCCGGGGGCCGCAGACTCCTCACGCGGTTCCCACGGGCTCCGTCGCTCTAACGTCATCCGAGCGCGCCTCGTGCCGAGGCCACGCCCACCGCTCGCGACGCTCCTCCTTTCCCCGCCCCCTGGTTCATTCGGGTCCAGTTGTGGCCTCGCTCTCGTTCCCGCTCTTATTCCCGGGCTATGCGCCTGCCCCAGCTTAGGGAACCTCTCAGTTCCAATACTTGAGAATGGGGCTTACACTGGGCAAAGAAGAGAAACAGCAAAGATAAATAAATAATATATAGGGTTCATAAAGTGCGTTACGGATTTTGTCTTATTTGGTACTTGCAACCAGAGGAAACTGGGTGTTGCTGTGCTTGCACACGCCAGCATCTGCACTCCTGGGTGCAGAGCGGGGCACGGCATATTTTACAGATGAGGAAACTGAGTCTGTCTGAGGTTAAGTGATTTAAGCGAGAAGTCTGGTAGGTGTCTGAGGCAGAATTTGAACTTGATCTTTCCCAACTCCGAGCTCTGCGCTCTTTATCCGTTTGCAACCACCTACCTGCCTCTTTACCCTGCTCAGAAATTTTAGGTGATTTCTTATTGCCCCTAAGATAAAATCCAGATTTCTACCCGGTCTTCCACATTCCAATACCAACTTGTAATTGTTTATTTATTTCATGTACATCGACATTTATTTCATTTGTGTTTCGGTCAAGGTGCCTTACTAGCTGTTCCCCAAAAGAAAGATGACATCTGCCATTTCCCCGCTTATGTATAGGCTGCCCCCGATGTATGAGACATACCCCCCCCCACCTCGTTCTCTTAAAAACTGCCAATCTCCTTCAGGTGTCATCTCTTATTAGAATTAATTATTCTAATTAATTTTCTAAGAGCAATAATTAATGTGCTTTCTCTTTCCAGAAATTAATTTGTGTTTGCTTAGCTTTGTAAATATTATATCCCTCTGTAGAATGTGAGCTCCTTAAAGGCAGATATCTCTCTTTCCTCTTTTAGAAAGAATAAAGCCATATGCTGGCCCTGAGGTCCTATCTAACTTTAATACTAAGATAATTTTGCCCAGACCTGGCCAAGAGTGGGTGTGGTAATGAAGCAACTAAACTTTTCCTCTCTGATACATTTCTATTCATCCTAATTTCAGAATATTCAATATGTTCAAGTCAGAGAAAGTAGCATCAGTGATATTACCAATTAATAATACACATGCAAGAATGACATTGTCCCATTAATTCTAGCATAGTTAAATATGAGTGTAGTTCATTGCTTGAAATGATTTATCAACTTAAAAGTAAACCTTGCCAAATGTGTAGCTACATTCATAAACAATTACAGTGTCTTTTATTTCACATGTTTAGTCTATGTGATTGGCAGACTACTTTGAATTAACTTTAAGATTAACATAAATTATATTTTGTATATTTAATTTTTAAAATAGACATAAATTTTGTATCTTGTTCCTAAGTAGATTGATTCTAATGAGAACATACAGCTTCCTTTCCAAGTTCTTTATAAATTTGCAAATTATTTCTTTCTTAGATGTGATGGAGGTGATTTCAGTTATCTTAAAAGTATATAGCTTTAGCTCAAGCTATGCAGACTCTCCAAAAACAGCAAATAATTTGTCTCATTTTTGCTTTCACACTCTTGAGTTATTTCTGCCTTGGACTTCTATTAAGCAGAAATTGATGTGTATACTGAGTTGCATATACTGTGGCATATACTGTGACCTCCCACTGTTCCCAAAATAACACCAGAATGCCATTGCATGTGGATTAGTTAATCCCTTTCAAAGAAACAAATGAGCTGAAGTTAATGGGGAGAGGTAACTGATGTACAACTTTGACTTGCAGGTGTTGTGTCTGACTCTAGGCCAGTGGATTCTTAACAGACCCACTCTTTTAATTGAAGAATTAAGTGGGAAGATACCTCTATGGGAATTTAATTCAAATGGGCTTATCATGCTGAAGCTATGCCGGCAAAACACAAGCTTTGGAGGGTTCTAGTGTGGAAAAGATTTCAGCTACAGGCCCAAGTAATGAAGTGTCTATGTCCATAATTTAAGGGTCAGCCTGATGACATTAAGAGAGATTTATTTACCATTGACTTAAGAAAGATGAAAAATTTTCCCCGGCAATTCACAAAGATGAATAACAGCAGATTAATAATAATAGCTAGCATTTATACAGCATTTTCCGGTTTGTGGAGCCTCTTACATACATCATCTCATTTGACCCTCGCACTAACTCTGTAAAGTAGATACTATCAGTCGCATCTTACAGAGGAGGACATTGAGACCCAGAGACATTCATTTACCCACAGTCACACACTAGTAAATGTCAGAGGCACAATTCAGACTCAGCTTTCTCCTAACGTGAAAGGCCCCCAGGTGTGCTCTTCCCATCTCACCAGGCTGCCTCCTTGTATACAGTGAAAGTATTGAAGTTTCAACTCAAAGGCAGTAGTGGAGGTTTGATCTTCTTGAAAAGCCTTGATGCGCTAAGGCTTGTGTGACTAGATCATTGATGAAGTGTTAAATAGTAATGTGGATAGTTGTTGTACAGTGGAGAGAAGACTATGTCTTATTCCAAAACTCTGCTGTTACTTATAGTGCTACCTGTGTGACCTTGGGCAGGTTGCTCATTTGTGATCGTTGTGTCTTCTCACATGTGTAATGATAGGGTTGAAAAAAAATTTAATTAAAAAAAAAGGGAATGATAGGGTTGGACTAGATCTGAGGTGTCAAACATAGGACCTGCAAGCCCCAACGCTTCTGAGTGCAGCCTGAACCTAATTAAAATGTAATTGGGAAATGTTTAACAAAAAAATGAAAATACAATAAAAAATAGATAACATTACCTATTTAAACTAAATCAATACATGGTCTGAAAAGATCTTTATGTATAGATTAGTGGCCTCATTTCTATTTGAGTTTGATACCACTAGACTAGATGATCTCTAATGTCCTTTCCAGGGAACCAAAGGAAATCCTGGGATTCATAGCAAATTGCAAAAATGGGCCATATTGGCTAAGGGAACTTTTAAAAATTTACTTATCGCCAAACAGGGAGCTAGTATGCCAGATGGTGCTTTAAGCATGTGCTTGGGCATTGGCTAGCTGGTGGATTAAAAAATACTTCTATTAATGACAATCCTTTGGTTCCACCATTGCCCCTAATGTTATAACTGTAGTGTTCTCTGCCTTCTCTTGGCTTCTGAATTATCACTAGGTTGCTAATGTTCTCTAGGCACTCTTCTCAAGAAAAGGGAAAGATTAGCTTTGCCTGCAATTCATATAAACTATACTAGACAATATCTGATCTTAGAGTTATTATTTTTGCTTACTCTGTAGTAGCAAACACACCACAACACAGAGGGAAAAAACACTTCTGAAGGCAATTCAACACACCATGGTGACCACTATACAAAGGAAGGATATTCAAGGCAAGTACGCTGATTTATGTCACTGCTGGCTGTCTTGTCTCCTTTCACATTCTCTTACTACTTTCAGAAATTTGTCACAATCCCTTCTATGGGGTCCTGATTGTGGAAAAGCCATAAAATTTTAAACTCTGTATGAAAGGTAGAAGCCCAAACATGGTGACCTGTTAGAAATCATAACTTAGATGTTGAATCATACTTTTTAAATTTTATTTTCTATTTTTAGTTTACAACACTCAGTTCCTCAAGTTTTTGAGTTCCAAATTTTCTCCCCCTCCCTTTTCTCCTCTTCCCCTCCAAGATGGCAGGTAATCTGATATAGGTTCTACATATGCCTTCACATTAAACTTATTTACACAATACCCAAACTGTAAAGAAGAATTATAACCAATGGAATGAATCATGAGAAAAAAGAAACAAAACCAAAAAAGAAGGAAAAAAATTTAAAAAAGAGAGAGAGAGCAAATAGTTTGCCTCAATCTGCATTCAGACTCCATAATTCTTTCTCTGGGTGTGGATAGCTTTTTCCATCATGAGTCTTTTGGAGCTATCTTTGAAGCTTGTATTGCTGAGAATAGCCAAGTCTATCAAAGTTAGAGATCACAGATAGCATGTCTGTAACCATATATAATATTCTACTGGTTCTGCTCCCCTCACTCAGCATCAGATCATATAAGTCTTTCCAGGTTATTATTAAGTCTTTCTGCTCCTCATTTATAATAGCACAATAGTGTTCCATAACATTCATATACCTCAACTTATTTAGCCATTCCCCAATTGAAAGGCGTCCCCTTGATTTCCAATTCTTTGCCACCACAAAAAGAGCTGCTATAAATATTTTGGTACATAGTGGTCCCTTTCCCACTTTTGTGATCTCTTTGGGATACAGCCCTAGAAGTGGTATTGCTGGGTCAAAGGGTAGGCACATTTTTATAGCCCTTTGGGCATAGTTCCAAACTGTTCTCCAGAATGGCTGAATCTGTTCACAACTCCGCCAACAATGTAACAGTGTTCCAATTTTGCCACATCTTCTCCATCCAGCATTTATGATTTTCCTGTTTTGTCATGTTAGCCAATCTGACAGAAGAGATGTGGTACCTAAGAGTTATTTTGATTTGCATTTCTCTAATCAATAGTGAGTTAGAATATTTTTTCATATGACTATAGAGATCTTTAATTTCTTCCTCTGAAAACTGCCTGTTCATATCCTTTGACCGTTTATCAATTGGGGAATGGCTTGTATTTCTACAAATTTGACCCAGTTTTCTGTATATTTTAGAGATGAGGCCTTTATCAGAGACACTGGTTATAAAAATTCTTTCCCAGTATTCTGCTTCCCTCCTAATCTTTTTTGCATTGGCTTTGTTTGCACAAAACCTTTTCGATTTAACATAATCAAAATTATCCATTTTGCATTTTGTAAAGCTCTCTATCTCTTGTTTGGTTATAAATTCTTCTCTTCTCCATAAATCTGACAGGTAAACTATTCCTTGCTCTCCTATAGTATCAGCCTTTATATCTAAATTATGAACCCATTTTGACTTTATTTTGGCATACAGTTGAAGATATTGGTCTATGCCCAGTTTCTGCCATACTATTTTCCAGTTTTCCCAGCAGTTTTTGTGAAATAGTGAATTCTTAGCCCAGAAGCTGGACTCTTTGGGTTTGTCAAAGAGTAGATTCCTATAGTCATTGACTATTGTGTCTTGTGTACCTAACCTATTCCACTGATCCACCACTCTGTTTCCTAGCCAGTACCAAGTAGTTTTGATGACTGCTGCTTTATAGTGTACTATAAAGTTTAACATCTGGTATGGCTAGGCCATCTTCCCTAGCATTTCTTTTCATTAATTCCCTTGATATTCTGGACCTTTTGTTCTTCCAAGATGAATTTTGTTATTATTTTATCTAGCTCTATAAAATAATTTTTGGTAGTTTCATTGGCATTTAGTGAATTAATTTAGGTAAAATTGTCATTTTATTATATTAGCTCAGCCTAACCATGAACAACTGATGTTTTTCCATTTATATAGATCTGACTTTATTTGTGTGAAAAGTGTTTTGTAATTGTGTTCATATAGGTCCTGGGCTTGTCGTGGCAGGCAGACTTCCAAATATTTACAGTGTCTACAGTAACTTTAAATGGAATTTCTCTTTCTCCCTCTTGCTGTTGGGCTTTGTTAGTAATATATAGGAATGCCAAGGACTTATGTGGGTTTATTTTATATCCTGCAACTTTGCTAAAGTTATTTATTATTTCAAGTATTTTTTTACTTGATTCTCTGGGATTCTCTAAGTAAATCATCATATCATCTGCAAAGAGTGATAACTGAGTTCCTTCTTTGCCTTTTCAAATTCCTTTAATTTCTTTTTCTTCTCTTATTGCTAAAGCTAAACATAGGGGTGATAATGGACATCCTTGTTTCACCCCTGATGTTATTGGAAATGCATTACACATAATCCTTGCTGATGGTTTTAGGTAGATGCTACTTATGATTTTAAGGAAGACTCCATTTATTCTTTTGCTTTCTAGTGATTTTTAATAGCTTTTTTCTTTTAATAGCTTTTTTCTCCATCTATTGAGATAGTCATATGGTTCTGCTAGTTTTGTTGTTGATATGATCAATTATGCTGATAGTTTTCCTAATATTCAACCAGCCTTGCATTCCTGGAACAAATCCTACCTGGTCATAGTGTATTATTCTCGTGATAAATTGCTGTAATCTTTTTGCTAATATTTTATTTAAAATTTTTGCCTTAATATTCATTATTTGTTTATAATTTTCTTTGTCTGTTTTGACTCTTCCTGGTTTAGGTGTTAGTACCATATTAGTGTCATAAAAAGAATTTGGTAGGACTCAGAATCATAATTTGGAGACTGAGTCAACACTTAAGATACTATGCACTATGAAAGCCATAACAAAAATATTGTGACCTACACATGCCCAATACACAAACTTATATTTGGGCATAACATTGGCTTAATGCCCAACCTCAATACTAAGCAGAAAATAAAAAATATCGACCAATCAGTAGTGATACACTCTCTAGCTCCTCCTCCCTTTATCTGTTTTCTAAAATTACCACAGAGATTTTTAGAGTTCTTTGCAGGGATCCACTGAACTGTCTGGCTGCTGCCCCAGACCAAAGATTGCCCCTGTTTTATAAGTATTCATAATGATTGATTAAACTACTGCCTCTAATCAATCTGGAGATACTTGGCCTCTTCATTTGGTATCAAAAGAACATCCCCACAGTTATGGGGGAGGTACAAGTTTCCCCAACCAGAGGAATTCCAGACTTTACACCTTACCAATGTCCTAACACTCTCAATCTGACCTTGTATCCAGCACCCTTTGTCACATAAACTAGCAATCTACTATCTCCTGATGTCTCTGAATACCATTGCAGATATTCAGCGAGTGATTCCCTTCTCCAGCTGCCCTAGCAGTAGTAAGAACTGCAGAGAAAAATTTCTTACACATGGGTGAGCATTCAGTCCTCTCTCATGTTCCAAGTCCTGGCAGTGTCCTGGTAGCCCGAGAGTTGGGTCATATGCATTTAGATTAGGACCCCATAAAAGGAATATTGCATCCCCAGGAAATGCTGAATAAACTAAGAATTACATCTTGGATAAGATTCATCAGTTCTAAGGGACTGAAGATGGAGTAGCTAAGTCTGAAATGGAGTCAATAAGGTTTATTAGGAAAAGAATTTTAATGGTGCCTTTTACATAAAAAACAACTTCTAATATACTTGGTATTTCCTAAGCAGAAGAAACTTAGGTCTAAAATGGCAAGGTTTTGCTGTGTCCATTAATGATCCTTAATCCAGATTCTCCTCACCTGAAAATTTATGGAGTATTCTCAATAGCACTGTATAGTAGTCACCATGATATGAGGAACTGTATTCAGGGGTGCTTCTTCTGTCTGTTTTGTAATGAGAACCATCAGAGAACCAAGGTTAAATGTAAAATGCCTATTCGACAGTCCTGCAAAATGCATAATGTCTGAATATTTTAAAAGTATCAACCTCTCAAGAGTGTATATCAGTAGTTATATATTTTTATTGCTGCTTTCTTTTCTTTCAATGTGTACTTGTGAGTCTTTTGTGTAGAGGAAATAAATAGCTGTCCTATCCCTGTTCTCCACTTTCTATTGAGTACCTTTATACTTCATTTTGGGAATACTAGACAGGAGGCAAATCTAAAATTTAATTTATATCCCTGGGGCTCCATGATAAGGGCCCAACCCAAAGAGTCAGAGATCAGACAAGAGTTTTAGCCCTCTCTTTGGAGGTCAGGCTCCCCTTGGGTTTGACCTTAGCTGGTGTGCATGGATCAGAAGATGAGACAACTCCTTAGTAGAGAGGGAGGGAACAAGTGTTCTCAGTGACCCAGCATCAATTATTTAATTGCTACACAAAAAAACCTTATTTTAATTCAATTAAAACATTACTGACCAAATATCAGTCAGACATATAAATTGTTTTTCTATTAGTTGATTTGGAAATGGTATTATATTTCTTTTATATCATAGTTTCTTTTATAGCTTCCCATTCGGAACAAAACAATTTGATAATTTTCCATCTCAAATTAATGAACCTAGTTGGTCTCACTTATTGGGTTATACAATCTATAATTTTCTCTGGATTTTTAAACCTTACTTAAGAATCTGAAAGTGAATGTGTATCAGATTTAATTCATGAAATTTCTATTTCCCTCCTGCCCCTGCCCCTCAACTAATAGCCACACTGAAATTTTCAAAGCAACTCTGAAGTTAGAAGAATGCTTCTTTTGGCCTAAATTGTTATAACAAATTGACAGCTCTTTTTTTTTGTTTCCTCATATTTGCATATTATATGGAGGTTTTATTAGTTCATCAGATAGCTCTATAAAGGGATTAATAGAAATCACAGGACTTCAGGCCTGGAGGGATCTTAGAGTTCATTTACTCAAATTCCCTCACTTCATGAATAAAGAAACTAAGAGAAATGAAGTAAGTTGCTCACAATCACATAAAAGTAGTCAGAATTGGGACCAGGACCTAGGTCTCTAGATTCTTAGGCCATTGCTCTGTTTAGTATATCATGATTCCATTTGCTACACAGGGCTGGAGGTCTAGTTGGTCAATCATTGCATATTTGCTAGTTGATCAACAGAATTACGGTAATTTTTCATACTTTTGTTTATATAGGTCCTATTAGACCTTTTATAGCCTAACAGTATAGCTACTACAGACAGCTAGTTTACAATAAGTACTTGGCAAAACTTGAAAGCAAATGGCAAATGGCATAAACAATGACAAAATGTGATTATATATTGCCAAATAATTTACATCTGGGAAGACAAACAAAACTTACTAAAGGAGCAACAAATAGTAAGATAAATACCAAATACATTAAGCATAAAAAACACAGAGTTGGATCTCATCAAATCACAGCTGAATGAAACTTTTATAAACTCTTAAGGATTATAATAGAGAAGGGATCCCCAAGCAGGAGGTCTGGAGTTGGTTTTATATCAGGCATTAATTCATTCTATAATACTGATTAAGTCACTTAACTTTGTGCTTGAATTTTCCTACCTAGAAAAGATCAGAACATATCTTTGTAATGATATTCAAAATAACTACAACGATATCAATGGGAATAAAAAAATGGCCAGAATTCAATGATGTATAATTATAGTTGTCCAGGAGCTTGGCCCCTGAGAGGAGTGAAGAAACTGTACCTATCTTTCCTCTTTTAAAATATGGACGGGGGAGCTATGAGCTTGTAATATTACATATACTGCTAGACGAATGTGATCAAGGAAGAGCAAAGATGGTGGAGTAGTAAGAAGAAATACAGCTGAGCTTCCTAGTACAACTCTTCCACAAGGACCTAGAAAACAGATGAACTCCTGATGTGGAAATCCAAGAAAATGGCACAGTAAGTTCTCTTCCCAGCCAAAGTCAGCATGTCTACCAACACTGGGGACTGAGTTATCCAGTCACCAAGCACTTATTATTTAGGTGCCAGGTACTGGACTAAGCATTCGGAATACAAATAGAAACAAAGATGGTCCTTGCCCTCAAGGAGCTTACATTCTAATGGGGGAAGACAACACACAAAAGGAAGCTTTAAAAGTGTGTGTGTTTGTGGAGGGGGAGACACAAATGTATATGACCCTGGGGTGTGGTATAGGAAGTCCAGAGTGTGGCCTGGAGAGGAATGATACATGGCTGGCCTGGGTATCCTTCTTGAATATAGGTTCCGGGAGAATCCATCCAATCAGAGAGAGGTTGCAGGGGCACTCCTTCCAAGGTGAGAGTTGCAGGGCAGGAAGGAGGCTTTAGACTGATGAAATTAGGCATAGTAACAGAAGTTCAGAGCTCAGCTAAGAGAAGAAGGAGGTGGTGTCCCCTACCATGCCATGCAGAGCATTCTAACCCTCAGGAATTGAAAGCAGAGAACTAGAAGCTCTCTTGCTCACCACAAAGTTCCAGGCCATAGATTCAGGATGGACTAAGGAGGGAACATGTGCATAGGTTCCCAGGTGTGTGATGTTTCAGGTAAGGAACAGTCATAAGCCTGGGATGTATACTGAACAAAGAGAATGTTCAAAAGCCTTCAGCACAAGCTGAAGCCTGCAGAAAAAAAAAGAAGAAAAAAAAACAAGGCAAGAAGCCCAGAGAAAAGGGAAACCTGAAATTCTGTCACTCTGACCCTGCAGCTTTCCAGCTGAGATGAATGAGTCCAGAAAAAATCTGTTATAAACATGTGGAGTTAAGCAAAACAAATTCTCTCATTGCTTATGACCAAATGTATATCTCAATCTGTACTCTGAGTTCATCATCTCTCTATCAGGAGATGAGCAGCAGGTTTCATCATGTCCTCTGGAATTGTAATTGGTCATTGCTTCGATCAGAGTTACTAAGTTTTTCAAAGTTGTCCATCTTTACAATATCGCTGTTATTTTATAAATTTGTTTTCCTGGTTCTCACTTTACTCTGCATCAGGTCATACAAGTCTTCCCAGGTTTCTCTCAACCATTCCCTTCATCATTTCTTATGGCACAATAATATTCCATCATAGTCATATATCATAACTTGTTCAAACATTCCCCAGTTGATGGTCACCCTCTCAGTTTCCCATTTTCTAATACAACAGAAAAAGCTGCTGTAAATTCTTTGGCATATATAGGTCCTTTTCATCTTTCCTGGCTCTCTTTGTGATATAGACCTTGTAGTGGTATTGCTAGGTCAAGGTTAAGCACAGTTTAATAGCTTTTATGACAGAGTTCCAAATTGTTTTCCAGAATGGCTACATCAGTCGACAATTCCACCAACAATGCACTAAATTACCCAGAGTCCCTCAGAATTTCTCATTTTCCTTTTCTATCAACTTTGCCAATCTGAGATCTACTGGAAATCTCACCAGGAGCAAGCCCATAGTTATATTACACAGTTCCAAACCCAGGTCAGGAACTTGAAGAATTCAGATCAAGAGAGCAATAATCAGATTTTACCCTGAAACAGACCACTTTGGAAGCACTGAAAGCTTGCAGGTCCCTACTCTGAGTTGTTCTTGAGATTGTAGAATAAAATAATACAACATTCAATACCCTGAGAAAACAACACCAGACTCAAGAAGATATAAGCTCAGTCCAGTCATTCCCTCCAGAAGTTCACAGAGTGTGGTTTTAACACAAAGAACTGTAACAATACTGTTGCTAGCAGCTGCTGTGGAGGTGAAAGAACAACCACAAAAGTACACAAGATGGCTGATAGCACAGGTCCTTTGATCTGCTTTTCTAAGGAAAGCAACTTTAAGGGGTTAACAATCTTACTTTAATCAAAATGTATATACCATTCACTTAGTTCAGGGGAAAAACTCAGCACCCCGAACTTCAGAGCAAATACAAACAGATATTACTAACAGATCAACAGACAGGCTTTTATCTGTCTGACCAAATCACAATACATACATAGTTACCAGAGAAAAGCACCAACATCTGGGTTTTCAAAACCAGGGGGTGGGGGTGGGTGGGTGGGGCTGCTTCAATGGATACCCAGAGTTCTGTCACCAACACTCTTTCAATGAATGTGCCCCTAAAACAAAACACCAACCTCAGATCTTATATATACACATCTCAGGGCCCTGGGGCACTTGATTACCTCAGTGCTGAGAAGCACTCAAACAAAAAACAGCAAAAAGTCCCATTTTGCTTGCCATTACATTTGAAAGGCAAGACTCATCAAAGGTACTTGATTACCTCAGTGCTGAGAAACAAAAGACAAAAGAGTCCCACTTTACCTGCCCCATTCAAACAAAGGCAAGACTCATTAAAGACACTTAATGGTCTTAGCATTCTAAAAGAGAAGAAAAGCAAAAAAGTCCCACCCTAATTACCATAACAAGAGCAAAGCCAGAAAATAGACTGGAAGAATAAGCAAACAAAAAATAGAAAACCTCCATAAAGAGGTGATAGGGACGATAAAAATACAAACCAAGAAGAAGAGAATGGCTCCAAAAAAAAAATCTAAAAGTAAAGTCTAGGAAAACAAAAGCAAAACAGCTTGGGCAGAAGTTCAACTAGAGTTACTTCAAGGAATGAAGAAAGATATCTTAAACAAAAGTTTAAAATGATTTTAAAAATTCAAATCCATGTTGATTGGAACAACAGGGTGGATGCCTATCTTAAGTAAAAACTGGTTATATGGTTATCTCTTCTGGATCAGATCTGGGTGAAAGCCTTGTTGAGCTCATCTCATCACAATATGATTGCCTTCTGCTCCACTACTGCTACATTACTTCAGTTCAAAACCTATCTCAGACACTTATTAGCTGTGTGACCCTAGGCAAAACACTAAACCTTTTTCAGTCATTTTCCTCATCAGTAAAGTGAGGACATTCCTCCCTCCCTCAACCCAATAGCCTCTAAGGTCCCATCCAGATCTAATTCTATGATCCTTTTAATTGCTGCAAAATAAAGTAGAATTAATTACTATCTCTTTATAGTTCATTCAGAAAAGGTCTATAGTTGCCAGAACAACAAACTTACTTGGGTTTTTAAAAAAATCTGCAAGATGTGTTGCTTTCTCCATCATAACATAATGGATAAAAGTGTGCCTCAGCCAGGAAAACCCCAAGCTCAAGTCATGCATCTGATACATACTGGGTATGGGACCCTGGGCAAGTCAGTTAACTTTTCAATGCCCTGAGCAATTCTCTAAAACTGTTAAGTTAAAAAGTATCAGAAGAAGATCTGCTTTGGTAGAGGAAGCTTCCTCTAACAAGCATTCCATACATCATTGCTATCACTGGTCTAGTCCCTCTCCTTATCTAAGAAGTCTCTGATTGAACTAGGAATTTTATAACTTGGATTATAAGGTAGAATTTTATTCCTACTAAAGATTCTGGTCTGACAATACTGAATTTTTATTAATAGGTAGAGGTGTATTTTTGGTCTCTGATGTTTGATTTGATGTTACACTTAACCATTAATAGCCTAAATGGGAAAAACAAACTGGCCCATAGTTCTATGTATTTATCATCAAAACGTCTATCCTTTGACATTGGAAATGAACTGCTGAGAAGAAACTTGTTTACTAGGTGTGATTATGCTAATTTATTCAGATGCAAAGATTGTTAGGTCTGCTAGAAGGCACAGCAGTCAGAGTGTTGGGCTTGGAGTCAGGAAGACTCATCTTCCTGAGTTCAAATCTGGCCTCAGACACTTGTTAGCTGGGCAAGTCACTTGACCCTGATTGCCTCAGTTTCCTCATCTGTAAAATGAGCTGGAAAAGGCAAACCATTCCTGTATCTTTGCCGAGAAAACCCCAAATGGGGTCATGAGGAGCCAGATACGACTGAAAACAAAAGAACAACAACAAACTATTGGGGAATCAGAAACGAAGATCATTTTGGTAACATCTAAAAAAGTCAACAACAAATCAAGTGAACAAACATCTATTAAGTGCTTTCTATGTGCCAGGCACCAGGGTAAGTATGGGAGATAAAAGACAGGCAAAAACTGTCTCTGCCCTTAAGGAATTTACATTCTAATAGAGAAGAGAACATGCATACAGCTATGTAGAAAAAAGTGAAATATATAGGGTAAAGTGAAGGTAATCTAATAGAAAAAGCATTGCCATTAAGGGAGACAAAGGAAGGCTTATTGCAGAAGGTGGGATTTTAGGTGAAATTTGAAAGAAGTCAGGGAAGCCAGGAGGTGGAGATGAGATGGAAAAGTATTCTGGGCACAGGGGACATTCATTGGAAATGCATGGAGTTGGGTGATGGACTGCTTTGTTTGAGAAAAAGTGTGGAGGCCGGTGTCATTGGATCAAGAGGTACGAAGCGACACACTGGCATCTTGAAGTTGCTGCTGAATCACCTCTTCAGGAAAAGAGGCACGAAACTAGGCAGACCAAATCCCAGCTCAGAACATCCCGGTGGTGCATGGAGACTGGGTGGGAGAGAAGGGCAAATGGCTGTTTCCCTTCCTAACTGTTGGGAAATGGTCTTCATGCACTTTGAAGCCGGAAAGAAAAAGTGCGCCAGAAGTCTGTGCTGATGTATCAGCAGCTTATCTGAGAACTCTGTCATCTCCCATTGTAAGCCTCTCAGTGGCTGGAAGCTGGTCCTAAACCTGCTCCTAGGTCCACTGAATCTAGTAACAACAGCTCTGCTACATGTTCTATAAAATGCCCTTGTTACTCTATTAATGTATTTTCCTGATTTTATACTAACTTTCTGCTTAAAGAAAATTGTCCATTTTTTACCACCACCACAATCAAGTGATGAATATTGCAGTTTGTCACAGGGAAGAAATTCAGAGGAAACAGGGGTTCAGACCATCAATTAGAGTAGATATGAACCAGAAACACTTGTGGGAAAATGAATGTATCACTGGGCTGTTTCAAATGCGTCATAGCCTTCTCAGTGCTTCAGTCATCCTTTCTAAATTCAGGATTTGTTTACACGGGGCTAAGCAATTTACCCCTTTTCACTTCAATTACCCATCCATATTAATTTATTTCCTAACATAAAACACCATCCTCAATAGATCATTTATTCATCAGCTCCTGCATTCTATCACACCGCACTCCAGAAGGACAAACTGACTACTATAGAAAGACAAGGCGATAACTGCTTTGAACCTTTGGTTTAAGCCTGAAATCAATTTCCATCATTCCAAGTGAGGAAACTGCCAGAGAAGAGTTATAATAAAGCCCTTTTGGTCTGGTTGACAGTTGAATACAAATAAACATAGGCTGATGGGGAAAGAGCGGCCTTTTCTATTTATTTTCCTTTCTGACTAAAAACTGCCTTTCCCTTACCAGTTGAGAGGTATTACAACACAGTCGGCTAATGTGAATTTAAACAGCCTTTCCAACATGAGAGGCCTTCTTAGGGTTAGAGAATCTCTGTCATGCTCAAATGCACTTTGTAAATTACATCTCACTCAAACTCAGTCAAATTGTGCCCTTTCTGACCAATTGTCTTTCCCCTGAGGATTCATTCAGAAATGTATTCTTGTCTTCCTTACTTCCATTCCCCACCTTCCACCCTCAAGCTCAGGGCTGGTTTGCAAAGGCAATGACTGGTGCAGGTGCAGGGGACTAGCGGGGGCAAGACCACCTAAGTAGGAAACCAGGTGTGGGGACAGTCGTAACACTCTCCCACCCCCAGAGAATTCAGGGCAACTGGGACACTAAACCTTTACAATTGTTTCTATGGCAGTGAACTGTGATACCACAGACAGCTGTGACTTCATTGAAGAAAACAAGCAACCGGCAGGAGGCCTGTCAGAAGTTTGCTAATTTGCCCACTGATATCTTTGTCATTCTCAATGAGCTCTGACTAGCAAGGACTGAAATGGAACACACACAAACGCACAAAAGCTTCTACTGAAGTCAGTGCTTTCCTCCTCCCCACTGAAGACAACAGGGAGCTGTGCTTTTGTGGGACCTCCAGACTAGAGTCTGGCGGCTCAGAAAGGAATACAAGTAGCCACTTTTCATTAAGGACCTGATCTCACTTCTCTCTCAAGAAGACTGGACACTGGTTTCCTTCTGTGTAGTCAATCTGTATGGTGCAAATTCAAAATCCAAAGATACTCATTATTTCCTAGCTGTGACTAACAGCTTTTGTATGTGGTCTTCTCTAATCTTGAATAGGTTAGGATTTGTTTTTGTATTGGAAGAATCATTTCAGAGACCATATGGGAGCTAGAATAGGGTTTTTCTAAAGCTGTGGATAATCTAGCAGGACTGTACTGCACTAGCTTCTTAGCTTGCTTTTATATTCTGGCTTGTTAATTAATCGACCCACTATATTCCAGGCACTATACTAGGCATGAGGACACAAAGAAAAATATGAAACCGTTTTGCCCTCACTGAGCTTGTATTCTGTCAGGGAGACACAATACAGTGAGAATTATAGAATCAACCTGCCACTTGAATCATTCTCATATTTAATCTTGTTATTCCAAGATCTAGAGTAATCCAGGGTAACGTTTAGATATTTTCCTATTAATACAATTGCAATCTTATTAGGTAATCAGTAGACTTAAGCCCCCACTCTAGTTTATTCAGTATTACCTGTTTAATAAACTAGAATAATATCCTTTCCTAATAGAGTGACATTTACTACTATAGCTTTAAACTGCCAGCCCAAACTGCTCCCATCACCTCCCAATATTCCATGTGGCTCTTAAAGATACAAAAACAATTTTAGAGCCTGGTGATACAGATGTTACATAGCTATGTGCAAAATATACACAATATAAGTACAAGGTAATGAGAGGAGACAAGCCTAATATTAGAGGATCTTATTAAGTATGTTTTGCTCAACATATAACATTTTTACTTTGACTCTTCCCTGTCCAAGAAAATTCAATTAAATCCAAGTATTTATTAAATACAAACAGCCCCACCCCATCTATTGGATAAAATACTAACTCCTTAGCACAGCATTCAAAGTTCTCTGCAGTTTGTATCCAACTTACATTTCTAGCTTTATATTCTACCACTTGCCTACCTGAATTACTCATTTTAACTAGATTGTTCAGCTCTATGTCCCACATTCATACTTCATATCTCCACACCTTTATACATTCCATAATCCTCACCAGAAATTTACCTTTCTTTCCTCCCTAATTATTCTAATCCTATCCATCATTGTTGAAAGTCCATCTCAAATACAACCTCCTTTGTGAAACTCTCCTTGGTCATCATAGTTCACAATGATCTTTCCCTCTGAATGCCTATGGCACTTATTGTTACTCATCTGGTTCCCATACACATAAAATATAATTAATAATAATAATATTTCAATTCTACACTGTAGACAAACCTTTCACTGAAGCAGATTACAATCTCTCCAAAATTTACTGTGACTGAAAAAAAAAACCAAAACCTGATTGCCTATTAGGTCAATAATCTCCAAAGTTAGGGCATCTACACTAGGGCTCATACGCATAAAATATAATTAATAATAATAATATTTCAATTCTACACTGTAGACAAACCTTTCACTGAAGCAGATTACAATCTCTCCAAAATTTACTGTGACTGAAAAAAAAAAAACTGATTGCCTATTAGGTCAATAATCTCCAAAATTAGGGCATGTATTGTAGGGCCCATGGTATGATCCAAAGAGGTATGTGATTGACCACTTAGAAGTTGAGGAGATGAGTCATATCCCACCCTACCTGGGATAGCCAATTGTAGTATTTGTCTCAAACACAGGCATATCACCTATTTCACCCATCAATACTTCACCCTTCCACTACTGGCCTCCTGTGGGCACTGGCATTCACCCCCAAGGGGTAATAAATGTATAACTTAACCTCAACCCAGGTACCTACAGTATAAGCAAAAGCAAAATTTGCAGACACCCCACAATTCCCATACCCCTACCCTCAGAGCATCTTGTAGCTGAAAGGTACTCCTTTTAGGGCAGGGTCTGAACTCTATGGCAGTAACTCATAAGGAAAACCTGTTATCCGTTGTTTTTTGGTGGGACACAGTAGATCACGAAAGGTGAACAGACAGGGATAGGCTGTGATCTGCCGCAGAAGTCTCATTACACTATCTGTTACCATTTGTTGTTCAATTGTGTCTGACCCTTTTTGACCCCATTCGGGGTTTTCTTGGCAAAGATATTGGACTGGTTTACTATTTCTTTTTCCAGCTATATTAGGAAGGCAGAATTTATGATTTCAAAGAGAATCTCATATGTGCCTAAAAGGTCCGGAACCGCAGGATATAAGGAATTCTCTAGGCAGAAGGCAGGAGAACTAAAGCATGTATTTATACTCCACAGTAACAATCCCACAAACCAGCGTCCCCATTTTGATATTTTCATCAAAAGCTTCCAGGCCCAATAAGTCCGCCTCACAAGAGTAACTAGGAGGCCACAGAGAAGCGAGATGGTATAAGGCAAAATCGTATACATGCTTCCCCTCTACGGTAAGAAGATTACCCACTAGCCTCTAGTCAGCTCTGCTACCGGCAGCTCAGCTTCGGCTGTAGGCGTCTCTGGCTCCAACCGGAAAAGGAAAGGAGGATCTTCAAGCTGTCCTCTCCCCTCTTATAGAGTTTTTGACATCATCAAGCGCTGCCTGAACGACCAGGGCCAATTGGTTCTTGACTTGGCCCCTCCCCCAGCGTAGACCACGTTAACACACCTCCCCTCAGCCAGCGCCACGACTCATCACACAGGAAGCTCTGGTCCTGCCCCGGAAGAGCAAGCCCCAGCGTCCAGGGAAGCTCAACGAGGCAAGCTGAGTCATTCAAAGAAAACAAAGTCCATTCTGGCTACATTCCACCCCTCACAATGTTCTAGGATGCACAATCCAATCATAATTCAAATTAAATTATACATCCTAGAACATTGTGATCCAATTATGCAGGAAACTAAAACATATCATTCACAATAAAGCAAAACATATCATTCAGTGACATTCCCAAATATTGGTTTACGATTCAAATGTGATCCACCCCTAGATCCCAGCCAGATAATCTCTTCAATCAATCATCCCAAAATAATTATTAATAATTTAAATGTCCACCCCTAGATCTTCGTATCCATTACATAGGATCAATAATATCATAACAATAAAACAATATAGCAAGGATAACACAAAATAAGTACACAGAACACTATCATCATCCCCCCCTCAAACAATTGGGGCTCAAAATCTTGGGGTAATGGGTGAAGGTCTCATTTTCCATAGCTTCTTCTTGCTGAAATTGGATGTAGAGGTGTCCCTGCCCCAAAGAGTCCCATTCCAGAGTTCAGTTCTTTAGCGAGCTGGCAGGAATTCCAAGAATGCTATGTACTTAGGCAGTCACCGGAAACTGCAGGGTGCTTAAACCTGCAGGAGACAGAACTAGCGACAAGGTTAACTAAAACAGAAAACAAAAAGAGTAGGCAAGTATGGGCTATTATCCTTTAAATAAAATCATCTCCAGTTTAGTTGAAATTTCAGTTATGCAGAGATCCAATATCAGAGCCAAACTCAGATGGGAAATGTTTCTTTTTAAACGGAACACAATGAAGAAACTAAGCCAAGAAGATCCCACCCTAGATGGAGACCAGGATTGTCCTCCCAGCCTTTCCCCAGATGTACAAGGGAAACCAGGAGGATCCCATCCTAGATAGACTAGAATTGTCCTCCCAGCCTTTCCCCAGATGTACAAGGGAAACCAGGAGGATCCCATCCTAGATAGACTAGGATTGTCCTCCCAGACTTTCCCCAGATGTACAAGCTTTTATCCGTTAATCACACAAAGTCACCTTCCCTCTGAGTGGCTTGTGTCAATTATCAGCATTAGCCATACCTGTGGGGTCCGTGAATCTAATATTATAGCCCTATTCACGGTAAAATATATGGTTCAGGGGTACGATTTGGTAATTATCTTCCCCTGAATAGACAGCTGTTACAGTGTTGTTCTTCCCATGGGCTATGACTTCTGCAGCCTTTGGAATATCATCTGGCTTCCATTTTACCCATACCTTAGCTCCCAACTTTATTCTATCAATGGAGCAAGCCCCTTTTGCCCCTCTAGTAGTTATTCTGGGAGGAGGATCAGTTTTCACAAAGGGTATTTTTTCACAGGGGATAATAATCACTTGAACTATCCTATCATTCCTACCAAATTGTACAGGTTTTTCACCCAAATTCTGGAGTGTCACAACAATTTCTTTTTGATAATTCGAATCTATCACTCCAGCCAATACATGTACTCCTTGAGCTGCTAATCCTGGTTTAGGTAATATCTGTCCAAAATGATTCTTGGGGATTCTCATACATACTCCAGTAGGGGTTTTTCTTATCTCTTTCCTATTCAACCTAAAATTCTCTATACAATGTAAATCATATCCTGCCGAACCAGGTGTTCCTGGACATGGTAGGGGGACATCTTCCCTCACAGTCCAAAATTCAATATTTTGGATCTCACGTGTTTGCTGTTCTCTAATCTGCAAATTTGGGGTCATCATTCTGGCTAGAGGTGTACTCCCCCCTAAGGGCCTATTGTTCAAATTACGCAAGGCAATAGACAAATTATCCTTCCAATGTAGATATGAATTATTAGAGCTTAATTTTCTCAGCTGTTCTTTCAACAATCCATTCATTCTTTCAATCAGCCCAGATGCTTGCGGGTAATATGGAATATGATATATCCATTCTATATTATTCAACACACAATATCTTTTCACTTCTTTGCCCTTGAAATGTGACCCATTGTCACTTTGAATCTGCATTGGGGTTCCATAGTATAAACTTACAATATCTAGGGTTTTACAGGTGTTTTTCTGAGTTGCATCCTTATAAGGACAAGCCACTAGGACACCTGAATAGGTGTCAACACACGTACATACATATTTACATCCTTTATCCTGGGGTAGTGGGCCAATATAATCTATCTGCCAAATTTGGGCTGGAACTTTTCCCCTTGCTATTTCTCCAGTTACTATCCTAGGAAGAGTTCATTCTTTTTCTAATTGGCATATACAACACCCCTCTGTTATTTGTTTTAACAACGCATGAGAGATACTGATACCTCGATCCTGTGCCCATCGGTGGGTGGCCTGGACCCCTAAATGGCCGGAGGTCTGGTGGACCCATCTCGCTAAGGCTAAGTCATCAGTTGGAGTTGGAGTAGGGACAATACATTCAGTGGCAATCTTTGCTAGTCGATCCGCGTGTGCATTGTACTCACGCTCTGGTGTGGTCAGGGTCGCGTGAGCATCAACATGAAAAACTGACAAATCCGTAACCAAAGACATGTCCCATATATTTTCCCATAACTCTTTACCCCAAACTTGTTTGCCATGAATCTCCCAATTCTGATTCCTCCATATAGGCATCCAAGTAGCTAATCCATTAGCTACCGCCCATGAATCAGTAAATATATGACACTGTCCTCCCTTCTCCATTCTGATGGCCTGATGTACTGCCATCAGTTCAGCATATTGGCTACTTCCCCCTATTCCAGAACTTTCCAGAGTTCGCCTAGTACAGGGGTTATAGGCTACTGCTTTCCAATGTCTCTTCTGTCCTAAATATTTTGCTGTCCCGTCAGTAAACCAAGCGTGTTTCTTCTGTTCTACACTTAGTCCATCATACCCATTATTCCATTTCACTAAGGATGGCACCATCTGTTGCTTAGATTCAATGGGTTTTTCATTTCTCTCAGTGCCAATGTTCGCCACCGATTCATGTAAAGCAGAAACTCCACTTTTGCCTGCTCTGGACCTATTCTGAATATACCACTTCCATTTGATTATGCTCGCCTCTTGTGCATGTCCAATTCTGTGAGAAGCTGGGGTACTCATTACCCAAGTCATAATTGGAATTCCAGGCCTTAATATCACTTCATGGCCCAGGGTTAGTTGCTCAGTTTCTACTAAAGCCCAATATGCAGCTAACAGCTGCTTCTCAAAAGGTGTATATTGCACTCCAGATGAGGGCAGTTTCCTTGACCAAAAGCCTAAAGGTACACTTCGGCTCTGTTGTTTTTGCCACAGACTCCAATTTGCATAGTCATCTTGTACAGTCACTTGTAACTCCACTGGCCCATTTTGCATAGGCCATAAGTCCAGAGCTATTTGGATAGCAGCCTTTGCTTCCTCAAAAGCTCTACTTTGTTCAAGGCCCCAGTCGAATTCATATTTCTTTCTGGTGACTTTATACAAGGGTTTTAAAATCTGTCCTAAATGTGGGATGTGGTGTCTCCAATAACCAAATAGCCCTATGAACTTTTGGGCCTCTTTCTTATTAGTAGGGGTGGGAAAATCCTGAATTTTTTGTTGAGCTTGTGGGAGAATTTCTCGCAGTCCTCTATTCCACTGTATCCCCAAGAATTTTACAGTTTGAGCTGGCCCCTGAACCTTTGCGGGGTTGATTTCCCATCCTTTGCTTTTCATATGGTCAGTTAATAATGCTAAACTCTCCTCCACTTCTTTTATATTCTTTCCCTGTATCATGATGTCATCTATGTAATGTGTAAGCTGTACACCAGGTAGCTTTAATTCATCCAAATGCTCAGCTACAATCCTGTGGCAAATAGTTGGGCTATGAATATATCCTTGTGGCAGGCGTGTAAATGTATACTGTCGGCCTTGCCAAGTAAAAGCAAACTGGTTCCATTGCTTGGGGTCTATTGGGATCGTAAAGAAGGCATTGGCCAAATCAATAACTGCATACCAAGTCCCTTCATGTTTTTGTATTCTCTCTATTAAAGTAACCGTGTCTGGAACAGCAGCATACAAGGGAGGAGTCACTTTGTTCAGCTGTCTATAATCTACTGTCATCCTCCATGTCCCATCTGACTTTCGGACTGGCCAGACAGGGTTGTTCCATTGAGTAGTTGTAGGGACTAACACTCCTGCCTCAACACATTCTCTTATAGTGTTGGCAATTTCATCTTGCCCACCTGACACACGATATTGCCTCAAAGTAATTACTTCAGAAGGTTCGGGCAAAGTGATTGGATCCATCTTGATTTTCCCCACTAAGACTGCATTAATGCCTATTTTCCTCACAGCAAATTGGTATTTCCCTTCAGGTAAATTTAAGGTCATACCCTTCAAAATGTCTATTCCAATGATGTATTCAGGAATAGGCACAATAACCACACTATATTCTTTCTTGGGCAACTGTCCAATTTTCATCATCAATTTAACTTGTCTGGCTGATATTTCAGTCCCTCCTAGTCCTGTGATGGTAATAGGAGTTCCATGGCTGAATTTGTCTGGATTCCCATAGATAAGGGTGGCCTCGGCCCCAGTATCTATTAATGCCCTAGTTACTGTACTTGACCCATTTTTCCAATATATGGTCAAGTTAATGTGAGGTCTGCAATCCAGCTTACGTATTTCCTTAATTTGGGCTGGGGCCTGGCCTGTTTCCTAGTATTCCCTAGCATGTGATTCACTTGGGTATGAAGGTTCAACATCTGTAGCATTTGCAGGAACAGTTCTTATTTCCCTATCTCTCCTGTTATCGAGTCCTTTATCTCGGTACATCCTGTACAATTCATTGGTTGGAATGCCATCTATCATTTCAAAACCCACCCCTGCTCTCAATAGAGCAGTGAACATTTCTTTTCTTGTCACTCCATTTTGGCGCCAAGTTTGCTGGCTGTTCACCCTTCTCTCTCGAGGAGATCTGTCCCTTCCCCAGTCTCCTAAGTCATGTAACTGTAAAATCTTATTTATCACCTCTGTAAGATGGCTCCCTACTTCCCCAAGTAACAGATTCAAAATTAGTTGTTTATAAGCAGGGGCAGCTGTCCTAATTATTAAATTCCTATGAGGGATTCCTATGGGATCATTGTAATATTTGTCTGCAGTTCCTGTCATAATAGCAGTCTTCATTACCTCCTCCTTTAGTCTCATGATACAATCTTTAAGTGAATACCAGGGTCTGTGCTCAGTGGGCCACATAGAATCATTAGTATATCTCTTATTGCATCCCGCAGCAGCTAATGCCAACAGAGTAGTCCTGCTAGCATCATCTCCTTGCTGATGATGTTCCCTAAAAGCTTGCTGAACTAGAGGATCGTGGCTGATACCTATGAATCTCATACAGTCCCTCTTATCTACTAATATTCCACCGGCCCCTTGATCACTGAGCCTTACCATCCAAGATATTAATGGTTCTCCTACTCTTTGGCTGAATCTACTCAAAATATCTGTGACCTCTTGTGGTGAGAAATCTTCCTGAAATTCCCTCGTAACTAAATTGACGCCTCTGGTTTCTGTCCTCCTCCTCTCTACGGGACGAACGCTTGTCTGAGTATTTAACCATCTCCCATTCTCTGTGCGAGGGATGTCCTGAACCCTAGTAGCGTTTTCTGTCTCAGCCCCTAACACTGTCTCTTTTTCCCCCCACTCGCTTCCCCTGCCACCATGGCAAGGACAAAGCAGGCAGTCAGGCTTGGTCTGGGCTGAGTTGGGATGCACTCTTGGCTTATTTGGCCTCCTGTTGCTCCTAGCCACATTAATAGAAAAGTTATCATCTGAGTCAGTGGGTTCTTGAGCAGCAATTTGTTCTCCTGCTATCTGAGATTCCCGTTCTTGCTGTGGGGTAGGAGTGCCCCCATCTCTTTCACTTAATCTCAATCTTTCATATACTAGCCGGTAGGCTGATAACACTATCCAGCTTTGCCTAGATAGTGATGCCCCTGACTGAATCCCAACCTCTTGTAAACACCTTTCCAAATCCTTAGGATCTCCTCTCTGTAGCCTTGGTTCCCAGTTTTCACAGGGTCCGGCTTTTTTAGCCAATTCCTTTGCTAAGGAGGAATAAAAAGGATCCTCCCACCCTGGGATATTCATCTCTTCCTCTGAAATTCTTCTGCTTCTGAACAGAGATCTTATATCTAGCGATCCCATCCACCTCGTCGCCAAATATATTAGGAAGGCAGAATTTATGATTTCAAAGAGAATCTCATATATGCCTAAAAGGTCCGGAACCGCAGGATATAAGGAATTCTCTAGGCAGAAGGCAGGAGAACTAAAGCATGTATTTATACTCCACAGTAACAATCCCACAAACCAGCGTCCCCATTTTGATATTTTCATCAAAAGCTTCCAGACCCAATAAGTCCGCCTCACAAGAGTAACTAGGAGGCCACAGAGAAGCGAGATGGTATAAGGCAAAATCGTATACATGCTTCCCCTCTACGGTAAGAAGATTACCCACTAGCCTCTAGTCAGCTCTGCTACCGGCAGCTCAGCTTCGGCTGTAGGCGTCTCTGGCTCCAACCAGAAAAGGAAAGGAGGATCTTCAAGCTGTCCTCTCCCCTCTTATAGAGTTTTTGACATCATCAAGCGCCGCCTGAACGACCAGCTCATTTTATAGATGAGGAAACTGAGGCAAACAGGGTTAAATGACTTGCCCAGAGTCACACAGCTAGGAAGTATCTGAGGACAAATTTGAACTCAAGAAGATGAGGTGGGCCTGGCTCTATCCACTCTGCCACCTACCTCCACCCCCACCAAATATACCCCTTTTCCAAACTTTCCTATTACCTTCAAGAGCACTATCATCCATCCAGTCACCCAGGTTCACAGTCTCAGTGTCATCTGCTATTCAACAGACTCCCCACCCAACAAATCTAATCAGTTTCTGCTTCCCCAACACCTCTTTCTTTTCCCCTTTTATTTACTCATATGGGAATCTCCCATCACTTCTCGTCTGGACTTTTACAATACCTTTCTAATTGGTTTCCCTGCCTCAGGTCCCGCCCCACTCCAATCCATAGTCCATATAGTTGCCAAAGTGGTTTTCCTAAACCACAGATCTAACCATATTACTCCAGTGGATCCATTCTGATCCTAGGATCAAATATTGTTTAATAGTTATCTCACTGTTTTAATCTCTATTTTGTTTATGTAATACAATAGCTTATTAACACAAATTTATAAGTAAATACGCACATTTTGGGGCACACGATGAAGAACTTCTTTACTGATGGGGATGCACGTTCAAAAAAGTTTGGCAACCATTATCACAGGTTACCTTTTGGTGTTGAGCCTCTCTGAATTTAGCTAGGTGGATCCCAAGATGACAGAAATTCAGTCTTTTGGTAGATTTATACCTGTAGTTCTTTTTTTTTTTAAGCTTAGTGTTAGCACAGTGATAGGAGAACAATGTTCAAATCTGTGACAAAAGATTGAAGCATAGCTGAGAGTAGTTGGATGATTTACCATTTTACCTGTTGGGAGGAGCGGGGCAGAGGCAGTTATTGTGGATATCTGAAGAGAAAGCACTATTATTGGGGCAAGTAGATTTAATTAGGCTTTGCCAAACCTGTGTATCTCTAGACAAACTGACACAGAAAATTCTTAGCTTCCTGATCTGGGATTCTCAAGGAGAAGTGAGTATGTCTTTTTGCCTCATCTCTTTAGTATAAGAAGGCAGCTCGGTAGTGTAGTGAATAGAGTTGCAGATATAGAGTCAAAAACATCTAGGGTCAAACTGGCTTCAGACACTAACTCAACAGCCAAACTGAATTCTTAAACCACACATCCAGCCATTTCAATGGCTACTCAATAAATTCCAGAGGCTCCCTATCACCTCCAGGATCATATATAAAATCCTCTGTTGGGCATTCAAAGCCCTTCATAACCTAGTACCCCTCCTACCCTTCCAGTCTTCTTACAACATATACACCCCGCCCCCATCTCTATTCTTTAACCCATTGACACTGGTCTCCTTGCTGTTCCTCAAAGGAGACATCCCTCAATTCTAGGTAAATTCCTTGACTGTTCCGCATGCCTGGAATGCTCTCCCTCCTAATTTCTTCCTTTTTGCTTCCTTCAAGTCCTAGATAAAATCTCACAATATACAGAAAACCTTTCCTAACTATTATTAATTACTGCATTTAATTATCAATTAATATTGGATTGATTAATAAATATTAAGCCCTGTTAATGGCTAATGACTTCTCTCTGATGATTATTTCTATTTATCTCGTACATAGCTTGTTGGTAAGTAGTTATTTACATGATGTCTCCCCCATTACATTTTGAGGTCCTCAAGGGCAGGGATTTTGTATAGTTAGAGCTCACCATACTGCCTGGCTCATAGTAGGTGCTTAGTAAATGCTTATTGCCTGACTGACCCTGAAGGAGTCACTTAATTTTTCTGAGCCTTAGTTTCCTCATTTGTCAATAGGGGATAATAATAGCACCTACCTCACAGATTTATTGGGAAAAATCAAATGAGATTATAAATGTATACATATATATGTGTATATATATGTATATATATACGTATACATATATATACAAGCACACACATATACACACATATATATGCACACATAAAACATGCATATGTGTGATATGTGTATGTATGTATATATATATACACATATATATATACATATATATATATATAGTCTTGCGAACTTAGATCAGTAATCAGTTCTAACTATTGTTATTATTACACCAAATCTCTGTGAATTTTATGTACCTATGTGTCCTTTCTCTGGGTATCTGACATCTTGTGACAGTGCTTGGTATGGTCCATGTACAAAAAGCAAAGAGTCCATTTCCAGTAAGGACTGAGAGTATGATGAAAAGGCCTTTTAGAGACTGTTTTGTCAACATATTTAAAATGACACTCATTCTGAAACTGGGCTCTAATCAGGATAAAGCTGTATTCTGATATCTCAGATATAATATTTTTTCAAGAGCTGATTTGTTAATATAATTTTCAAGAAACCAGGGTCCCTTTGGTGTCACAATGAGGCACTAGAATAAGTCTTTGGTAGAGGAACAATTTCAGGCACTATATGTGTCTTGTCTCCCAATATGGATCACATGCTATGTATAAGAAGGTACATGTCTTATACTCATATTATCTGCCACTACACCTATGCCAGTGCCTTGGCAATTGTAGATGTTTTAGTATTGACTGTTAATAATAGTGATGCCTATTTAATCAATTACAGGATATTTACATCCTGAAAAAAGTTCAGAACAATGCTAGAACATACTAAAGTATACAGAGTCCCAGAAAATATTTTTTTTTCTGGAGAACTCAGTAGAGTCATTCACTCTAAAGAAACAAATGAACAAACAAAACCCCCTGATATGAGTTACACTTGGTTAATAGATTGTGATGTAATACTTAATTTCTGAAAATTCATGTAGTATAGAGATGCATTTTCTAAATTCTGCGTCACTAAGGGCCATATAATTTATATAGGAAGGTAACAAGGTATCAATACAAAGATGGGGAAATGGGGGCACACAACTTACCCCCAAAACTTAAAACGTGAATATTTAAGAGAGGAGTCATTTATAGATTATTGTGTGATGACTAGTCACAGCTGTTCTCCCCAAATGAATCTCCTTCAAAATGTGGATTTGTTGTCTTATCGGATCCTAGTCTATTAAACTGTTCTTCCCTACTACATTCCTGTTGTGTTAAAGGGACTTGTTTTACAAAAAATAAAAATAAATAAATAAATAAAATAAAGGGACCTGTTTACAAAATAGAAATACATCACCAGCTTATGTTTTGATCTACTTCATCCTGTCACCACTTTACTGTAAAAATGAATGTTGCATGCACATAGGGCAATTTATCGTAGCTCTTTAAAATTTTATGATGGTTTGTATTGTCCTTATACATTCCCAGAAATATCCATAGTGTACTGGCAATGTACTGTTTTTATCATCTTGTAGTCTGACCTTTTAATGGCATCATTCCACAAAGCTAAACAAAAGCTACGAGAAAAATCACATTTTGACATGTTTTGACAAATAGTTGCTGTAATCATCTCTGATATTTGATGTCATGAATTGTTTAAAATGTAAAGATCCAAAAACATTATAAGCATTCAGTCATGCTATTTAGCTATGGATTTTCTGCTCATAAAGAATATTGTTAGACCATTGATTTACTTTTTATAACAAGAAAAGGCATCACAGATGTTTTAAGTACAATATCTGGTGCTATTGGGCTATGTTGTCCTGTGCCTTTCATATAACACACACTTATGACTGTCTGCATTGTTCTTCTCTTTCCCTGCAGTATAACTTACGCTCCTCTTGTCTCCTTGGAACGTTGTTTGAGCCCTCTCTGACACCTTTTGGAATATTCTGGCTGTGTTATCTAATTGGCAAGTCTAGTCTCTGCAGAAAAGTCATTAAGCGAGCAGCAGTTTGAGACATCAGACACTGGAGCCACGTTGTAAGTTTTGTTCATCAAGTAGAGAGTTTACTGTTCTGAGCAAACAGATGCCACAGAGAAAACCAAGTCTCCATTTGGAGTGTTCGGGTAGGAGTTTATTAATCTCCCTCAAAGACGTCCATCTTAGAAGGCTAAAAGGTGAATCAAGGCTATGTTATAAGTGAAACAGCATGGACTTGATCTAGGTTTAAATCCACTGGTTCCGTCGATTACTAGCTGTGTGACCTTGAGCAAATCAATTGAATTTTCGGATTCTCAGTTTTCTCATGTATGAAGTAGAAATAATAATGTGTGTTCTGCGTACCTCACAGGGTTCTTGTGAGGTTCACATGACATAATGTATGTCTTGTGCTTTGTGACATTTTCATTTCGTTTCATTTCTCATCATATCTCATAATATCAAGATATTTCATTTGTAAAGTCCATGATTTGAACATTCATAAGCAAGTATGTTTCCTTAATCCCCACAAGCAAGACTCAAATGACAAAAGGCATAAGTTGTCATCATTTCCATTTCCACAAATATATTTCTTATTTGCCTTTCTTTTGATATATAAGAACTTAAGAATTTTTGTCTTGGTGAAAAATATAAATGAATCATTGCCTTAATGATGATTATATCTCTTTGTATATACCGTAACATCTTGCCCAGAGACTTGTACAGAGTAGGCACTCAATAAATATTATTAACATGGGGCTATTTTGGAAAATAGTTTAGAGAATCCCAGAATCTTGGAGCTAGAATAAATTAATCCATCCATCAACATATGTTTACTGAGTACCTACTATGTTAGACACTGGGAATACAAAGGCAAAAGTTAAATATTCCTTGACCTAAAGGAGTTTACTTTCCTTTGGGAAGAGACCAAAGATAATAAATAAAGATAGTCTAATCTAACTTCCCCATTTTACAAAGTTGAAGTGACTTGCCCAGAGTTATTGTATCATATTATGCCAATGAACATTCAATTTAATAATTATTTACCGAGCGCCTATTACAGGCCAGGCACTGGACATACAACAACAAAATTTAAATAGTTCCTGCCTTCAAGGAGCTTCTGTTCTGCTTGGAAACCCTTATTGAACTTAAACAAATGTGAACAATATGAATTCAGTCTGCAAGAATTCCCTGCCAAGAAATATGAGGTTCCCTTTGGAGCTACTGAGATGATTTTTTAAAAATAATTGAAAAATATCATCATTGTTTTGAGGTTTCATCTAGAGCCTTACATAAATGTAATCCTGGCATTTTCCAGTTTTGCTATCTGAAATGAAAATCACCATTGTGTTTTAATTGACATGTCTACACATACCTAAAGAAAAAGAAAAGGGAATAACATACTATTAATAGTAATATTGTGTGACTGTATAGTAGGGTCAGGCGACAGACTATTTTTTTATTATCTGAAGATCAGTGTCGCTAAGTTTAAAGAGGCACATCACCGGGTTGGCCACACAGTAATGAATTTTTCAGACGCAGTTAACTCTTGAAGGCTATGTAGGCACAGAAAGACAAAGATCTATACTAGTTTTAAAAAAAAAGTATCCACACTGGTGAGTTCATGATCATTGATAACATTGAAATATTTGCAAAGTGTTTTAATATCAATTATAAACTGTGTTATACTTTTCAACTTTGAAGAAAGGGGGATCTGAAGAACAGAGGAGATGGAGAACAAAGTTCTTGGCAAAGATAAATGAAATTGAGAAGCCACTATTCCAAAAGTCTGCTTCTCCATGTCTCCTTTTTCTCTGTGTCTTTCACTATTTTTACTTTCTTTTCTTTTCACTTTAATCACATTCCTTCCTCCTCTCCATCTTCATCTTTCTATCATATTGTGACTACCCTCTCAAGGACATAAAATAAGTTAGACCAGGGATGGGAAACCCATGGCCTTTTATTAAAAGGATTTGTTCTGTAAAATTTGGATTCAGTCAAAAGGCCACACTTAAGGCTCTAGAAGGCTACATGTGGCCTCAAGACCTCAGGTTCCCCACCCCTGACTTAGACAGCAGGAAAAGATGTTAGCATATCTTTATGCATTACTCATGTTGATTTTTTATCTTCTTTGTTGTAGATTCCCAACTATACTATAAGCTTCATGAGGGAAGAAATATATCTTATGTTTCTGTATCACTCTGATGTCTCAGTGCCTAGGACAGTGCTGAACACAAAAGTACTTACTGACTTACTGATTGAAATTTGAAACCTCACGGATATTTCCGTCTTGGGCTATGGGACACCAAAATATCTGGTGTATTCATCCAGTTCACTGGAGAAATCAATTAAACCAGTGGTGAGGTCATCTTTAAACTGATTTAATGTATAAGTCTGTGAGGGTAGGGACTGTATCTTTGCATTAATCTTCATCATGTTCTTCTGGAGAGACAGTGTAACATATGAGAAAGAAGACTAGCCTTAGAGTCAGGACCACCCAGGTTCAAGTTCCATTTCTTATACACATGAGCTATTTAACCTGAGCAAGCCGCTTTAACTTTTTGGTGCTCCAGGAAAATTTCTAAGTAGCAAATTTCTAGGAGCAAAACGGTTGCTGATCTGTGTTGGTAGAGGGATTTTTCTCACTATGAGCTCCTTATACTAAATAAAATCACAAATCAGATAAAAAAGATTTTCATTTTTTTGTTTATTGCAGGGTTGGCATTCAATAAATCCTGAGTGGTAATGTTAAAGAAGTAAAGGAGAAAGAGAATCGAAGATTATTCAGAGTTGTAGAAGACCTGGGTTGCTTTTTAGATTTCCAGTAACTGAAAAACATCCACATAAACACAGTGCAGTAGAAAATTATGCAAAACATGTTAAGCATCTGAAATATATTGTAAATGGGTGAGAGCTAATGTTGTTGACAAGCTAACTTAATTCCCTGTTGTGTGCACATGATCTCCCAGAATGGGTATTTCTAGAAAAAAAATGGATTCAGTTGAGAAAAAAAACACCCTCAGCCTGTAGCTATTCAACAGTTCTGACTGATTCAGATAGGACTCTCTGTGCTGCATTTATCTCCTATTTTCTGGCACTAACATTAATATTTAAAGGGATATAAATGCTTGCCATTAGTTGATAATGAAGATATTATTGGTGAAAGAAAGCTGCAGGTTAACATATATCTTTCTCAATTCTGAAGTCATCTGTTTTGGATCATGAACAAGAAAAGACCATATTAGTGAAAGAAAAATTGGTCAGGTATTCACAGAATGGCAAGAGGCCAGAAAAGCACTCAGTGAAGTCTCCCATTGCATTTGGCGTGTTTTGTTTGCAGAGTGCATGCTTTCTGGCCATGTTATAAGGTCAAGAGGCTTATCTGTAATTTTGATATAGCCTTCCTTTTAAATTTTCTATGTGAATTAGATGGTTAAAAGATGAAGCATACAGAATTTAAGTTAAATAACAACCAGAAAAGCAGAGCAGCAAACGCCTTAGCGTATGTGACACTCGCCTTACAAAAATACATCATGACCTTGTCCTCGTTAGGGATGATAATCATGTTACCGTGGTCCATCCCAGCCAAACATAGATCTCATGTGCTGGACTTAGCCTTATACCTCCCAGATTGGGGTAACGGAGTGTACAACAAAAGCAGGTCAAGGTCTCCTCAGAGGAGATGCTATTAGCTGCTGTTAACACAGGAGAGTTATAACGCTGCTCTCCACGTTGGAGAGACAGAGCTTTCGGCTGAGTCACCCTTCATAGTCATCTCATGACACATCGACAGGCAGCACCACTCTCGGACAAGGTTTGTGGAACGTGTGTTCCCCTGCTCAGGGCGGCACCTGTGAGTTCTCTTGGGCAGTAAGTCAGGGCGAGAGAAAAGTAGTAAAGGGCTTTGTAAATAGATATCATTGCTATTTTGGTGACTCCTGGAAGGGCATCAATACAGCTAAATGGGGATGTCTAGACACTTAATCACAGAATAAATTTTATCATTCTAATTATACAACTTCATTAGTCCAGTTCCTCGGTAAATCTGAGCACGCTGCATGAGGGAGCAGTCACGCTCAAACACCAAGTGTTGAAAATTCTGTGCAGTGATGAAGTGTTAGCTAAATTAATTTGAGTGATAGGGACAGATTGCAGTTTCTTAAAGCCTGAGTATTTTAAGTTAAAAGAAATAGTTTGCTTTAGATGTTTTCCACACTGAGGCTGTTCAAATCACAAACCAGTAACATGCTCATAATTTTTAACCAAGTTTCAGCAGCTTTGCAAGAGTTCTTCACTTTCTTTAATTTCTCCATTTCATTCTTCCTCTTTTGAATTAAGTAGGTAGGAGGGAGATGGATGCCATTTATTTCCCCTTGGCCCCCCAGCAAAACATTACAGCTCATCACAGGCAGGCCTGGTTGTTATCACAAAAGATCTAGTTAATAGATCTTAGTCCACCCTAAAATGGGATATTGAAATTGAGGCCCTTAAGTGGTTAATGTCTGTTTTATCAGGGTCTTCTCTCAAATGGTTTGATTTTGAACTGGGAAGATGAGAAACAGATGAGTCCCCAACCTTCCACTCCTTACATATGCCCTTAGCGCTAAGGCCTCAGGGCCTACCACCCAGTATAATCTAAATGAGCATGAGAGCACAGCCTGTTTGAATAGTCTAGGAAGCGGTTTCCCCCAACAATGCTGATACAATTTGAGAAATGCCAGTTTACCTTTAGGGCCCCAACAATGTAAATTGATTGATTTTTAAAGGTTGAAGTGAATTAGAATCCAACAAGATGTAGTGAAAACAGCACAGGGCTGGGAGTCAGGTATCTGAAGTTTAGTCTTGTTTGTTTCACTAATTAGCTGTGTAACCTTGACCAAGTTTCATATTGGGTCTCAACTTCGTGTGAAAGATCAGCCTAAAAGACTCTGATATTTCCTTCCAGCTTTTAATGGAGAAGAAGGTAGCATTAATTCCTTTCTCTTTTATTCTTTCAGGCCTAAAGGGACTTCAGTGCCTTATTTTAGCTTCACTAAACCCTAAATTATACCTGGCAAAATAAAGGGAGAATTGAGTCAACGGCTACCATCTTTCCTTTATGCAAAATGGGGAAATTACAACTATTTAGGGTTATGTGGTACTAAAGATGAACATGCGTCCACTACTGACCAACACCTCTTTCCTCTCCCCCACTATACAGATGTAGAAACTGAGACCCAGAATGGCAAAGAAATATCTCAAGGTTATAGAGTTAGGCAGTAGCAAAGCTGGGATTCAAAGCCAGGCTTACTGACTTCAAATCCAATGTTTTTTCTACTATACTAAAAACATTTAATTTGTGGAACTTTGAGGAAAGGCCATTTGAAATGTTTTATATCAGGGTTGTCCAAAATGCAGCCCCACTACAAGCATAGAAATTTACATAGACGCTTTAGTAAATGAAGCCGAGCTACCACAGAGCTCTCACTAAAATGGCAAATCAAAATATATTGTCTATTGTTTCAATAAAAATCTAAGTTTGGACAGCCCTGTTTCATATTAATCTACTTCCAAAGGAAAATTCCCACCTTTTTTTGTTTTAGCAAGATCATTCCCTGCTCCCATGTGTACAAGAATCGGTCGTTTCTGCTCCTCCCAGGACAGAACACATCTACATTAGCTCCTGTTGCTGTCTATCAGAAAGATGACTACAACTGATCTTCCCCAGTCATGGGGGATTAAGCTCTGTTGTGAAGGACTTACTCTACTCAGTTCTGAGGCAGAATCTGCACGGCATATTATCATGGCTTTAAATCCTTCTTTGGATATACTCTCTGCCTTGTTCATAAATAGTACAGGACCTGATCATAGACCACGTATTTTAAGCCACTCTGGCAGTCTGAGTTCAAAACTGGAATGAAATGATACCAATATACTATTGAATATCTAACAAAAGGAGGTTTACTTACCATAGCATAGAAAGGATATAGTCAGGTAGATGTGACTGCCATCTTTTCCATATAGAAATTAGTCAGGTCAGCAGGCTGTGGGGGTTTGTATAGCAACGGGACATTCATCAGGCATTGACTCGTCATGGGCTCCGTGGGATCTTTTGTGCCCTTGGGTGACCAGGAAGTCACACTAATAGCTTAAGCCTTAGCCCCCTGGACCAGGCTTTAGGAAGGCTTCTTTGACTTTTTAAGGGGAAAAAATACTACCCTCTTAAGAGAAAAAAAATAATGCCTATGTGGCAGAAACCCTGGTTGTTTTTTTCCCTACCGTACCACAGAAGACTTCCAGGGAAAGACAGACCCATCACATAAGTTCTTGACTGATTACTGTCCTGGAAGTTACAGAAGACATCAACACCAGGGAAAGACAGGAGGGGAAAACCAGAAATCAATGCACATAAGCCACTCTGAGATTGTAGAACCTCACCTGATGCCATTTCCCTACTGAGCTGCTAGGTGGTGTAGTGAATAGGATACTGGACTTGAAGTCAGCAAGACTCGAGTTCATTTATTAAGCTATGTGACCCTGGGTAAGTCATTTACCTGAGCCCTAGCTTCTTTATATGTAACATGGGGTTAATGATAGCACCTCCCTCACAAGGCTGGGGTAAGAATCGCATGAAATGACACACATAAAATGCTTTACAAATAATAATAAGCTTAACGCTGGCTATTTTTAATATTTCTGTTTCATATATCACATTGGAACTCATACAAGGGTTTCAGCTGTCTGAACAAGGTTCATCAGCCCTGAAAGCAGTATACAGTTATCCCTTCCACATTGAGAGGATTAGGGGTATGGTGCCCAGTGATCTGGAAAATCCACATAAAATTTTTCACCCCTCTTTTCATACCAGAAAAGAAGTCTGAATTTTTGCTTTTTCTTTTATGGGGTATTTACAGTACCTTATTATGAAATTTGGGTTAAGTATTTGGTCATAGGCATATTTTATGTGGTTCTCAGTTTCTAAACATTTTCTATGTTGCCTGGTGGCCTTTGCTTGTCCTCTGTGGCTTCCTCAAAGCTCCTAAAAAATTCCCAATTACAGTGTTTTCTTATGCTGACCCACGGTATATCAAAACCACGATGGGGAAAGTTGAAATGCGGGAGGGATAAACGTAAACCTAGTTGAAACCTAGCTCCTGATGTAGGTGAAGCCCTTGATACTCATCTGTAGAGCAAGTCAATAAGCATTTATTAAGCATCTACTATATACCAGGCATATAGAATAGGGATATGCTAGGGATACAAAGAAAGGCAAAAAAACAGTCCCTGCTCTCAAGGATCTCAGAATCAAATAGGGGAACCACAGGCAAACAACTAGGTTTCAACAAGATAATCTTAGAGGGAAGGGACTAGTATTCAGGGGTACCAGGAAAGACTTCTCATTCTAGGAGGAATTTTTTGTTGGGACTAGAAAGAAGCAGGGAAGCAGGAGGAGGAGGTGATGAGGGAGAACATTCCAGGCATGGGGGGTAACACACTTGAACTTCTCCCAACCCCCTCCATACTCATTATTAATACCCTGATTCTCAACACTGGTGTCCAGCCCTACCAGAGCTTCTTGGCCTCCATATTTCTTAGTAACATTAACCAACTGCTGAAGGAGACCTTGGAGGTCATCTAGGCCAATGCTTTCACTTGGTATGTGAGGAAACTGAGAGTTTAAGAGGTATCAAGGTCATACAGAGAGTAAGTCACAGAGATAGGATTTGAACCCAGGTCCTCTGACTCTAAATGCATCGCTCTTGTCACTGTACTACACTGTCTCTTAATTAGCATCAGATCATGCTAGGGACCATACCTTTTCCCATGAATTCAACTAATACCAGGTTCCTTTTTTTGTGGTCTAGCATCTCCTTCACCTCATATTTCTCCTAGACAATGTGGATGGGTGCTGACTGTTCCTGCTGCTCTTCAGGAATTCCAAAGAATGTATGGCTGGGACAGCTGTGTGGTGCAATGTATGGAGTGCTGGGCCTAGAATCAGGAAGACCCTACGTCAAATCCGGCCTCAGATGCTTACTAGCTGTGTGAACCTGGGCAGGTCACTTAACCCTGTTTGCCTCAGTTTCCATATCTGTAAAATGAGCTTGAGAAGGAAATGGTAAATCACTCCAGTATCTTTACCAAGACAACCCCAAATGGGGTCATGAAGAATCAGACATGACTGAAATGACTAAACAGCAAAAAGAATTCATAGGTTTAAGGTAAGAGGCATAGAAGGCCAGGTGAATTTTCCAGGCTTCCATACAACCTCAATTCTGGTGCAGCTGTGAAGTCCATATAGTCACAGAACTTGAGAGGTATAAAAGGCCTCAGCACCCATCTAGACTAACCTATGCCCAAAAGGAACCCCCACGCTAACACATCTGCCAAATGGTCATCCAGGCTCTACTTGAAGGCCTACAGTGAGGGGGCACCAGTCACATTTTGAAGAAGCCCCTTCTAATTTTTTGTTTTCAGTCATTTCGGTTGTATCCAACTGTTTGTGACCCCATTTGGGGTTTTCTTGGCAAAGATACTGGAGTGGCTTGCCATTTCCTTCTCCAGCTCATTTTACAGATGAGGAAACTGAGGCAAAGAGGGTTAAGTGACTTGCCCAGGGTCACACAGGAAGTGCCTGAGGCCAGATTTGAACTTAGGTCTTCCTTACTCCTGGTCTAGCACTCCATCTGCTGCACTACCTAGCCTCCTTATTCTTGGTCAATACTAATTATTAGGAAGTTTTTGCTGATATCAAACTTATCTTTGCTTCTTTGTAACTTCTACCCTTTCTTTATGGTTTTTACCACGGTGGAGTCAAAAAGAACAAGTCTAATGCTTTATCCACATGCTAGCCCTTGATACTTGAAGACTCCTATCATATCCTCCTGTATGTACTGAAACAGTCATCAAATTTTTTTTTTTTAAATCAAGAGCATGAGCACCAGGTTAACAACCCCTACCTTAAAGGCTTTCCTTCAACAAATGCCTCTTCTACCTATTTCAAATTCCACGTGTTTCCTTAAAAGCTGTTACGATAGATATAAATGTGTTCAGTGGCTCTCTTACTATTAATGAAAAAGCATGAAATACAATACCCTTAAACATATGAAATCATACAAAACATATTTCCTTATTAACCATGTTCTGAAAAAAAGCAATAAAAAGAAAGAGAAACAATATATACTTTAATCTGCACTGAGTCCATCAGTTGTCTGTTTGGAGATGGATAACATTTTTCATCATGAGTCGTTTGGAATTGTGGTGGATCGTTGTACTGATCAGAGTTATTAAAGGTCTTTCTCAGTTGATTATCATTGTAACATGGCTGTCCCTTTGTAGACTGGTTTCCTAGTTCTGCTCACTTCACTTTGCGTCAGTTCATATAAGTCTTCCTAGGTTTTTCTGAAAGCATCCCTTCATCATTTATTTCAGCACAATAGTATTCTATCACATTCATATAATATAATTTGTTCAGCCATTCCTCAGTTGGTGGGCATCCCCTCAGTTTCTAACTCTTTGCCACCACAAAAGCGCTGCTATAAATATTTTCATACCTATGGGTCCTTTTCTTTTTCTTTTGATTTCTTTAGGGCCCAGACTTAGTGGTAGTATTGCTGTTGACTAAAGCATTCACAAAGAAAAAAACCCAAGTAGGTGAAAAATTGTCCGGATTGTGATATACAATTAGATTGACAGCCTGTAGAATTAGTCCATCAGAACAATAAATTTGGGCCAGAATTGAATAGGAGGAAGATTGGAGTGCTTTGGGCAAGTTACACAGTGGAAACAAAAGTCCTTGTTAACGCTAGTGTCTGTTCCATGGCGTATAGAGTTACACCATGGGACTGTATTTTGATTCCTCTCCAACAAGGAATCAAAATCTTGGGGTGACTCAAAGGGCAATGGAAAGACATAGGCATAGTAGGCATAGTAGGCCAGCACATATTACTAATAAATTATGAGGAATGGTGTAAACTATGTCATTAAAGAGATATAGGACCAGCAGAGAAGATAGGCCATGTAGTACAAGTATAGATAACTGATAGAACAGAGCTCTTGGTCCTTTCTGGAACCTTTCGGAAGTCTGGTGAAGCCTTTGGGTTCTTTCTCAGAATCATTTTTAATTCATAAAAATACACAGGATTACAAAGGAAACCAATTATAATGAAATGCAGCTATTAAAATATTTTTTAAAAAATATGTGCCTGGACCTCAGATTAAGAACTTCTTTGGTTGGGAATACATCTGCTCCACTGGAATCCCTAAAATGTTAAGAGAAGTGTATGAAGGAACCCAGTATGTTGAATAGAATGCTTGTGGAAGAGTCGTGTGAATAAGGAAGAGTTGTCATCGTTCAGTTGTGTCCAACTCTTTGTGACCCTATGGATCTTATTGTCCATGTTTTTTTGTTTGTTTTGTTTTGCAAAACCTTCTCCAGTGGATTAATGCAAATGAGGTTAAGTGACTTGCCCAGGGTCAACGAGGGTCACACAGCTAGTAAATGTTTGAAGCCAGATCTGAACTCAGGTCTACCTGAACTTAGAACTCTATCCACTGAGCCACCTAGCTTCCTAGGCAAACAGATGTTAAGTAATTTGTCCAAGCTAACATGCTGGTAAGTGTTTGAGGCCGGATTTAAACTCAAGGCTTCCTGACTCCAAGCCTAGCAGTCTATCCACTGAACCATCTAGCTTGCCCCATCAAAATATTGAAGAACATTTGTTCTGACAACAGAGAAATATTTTTTAAAAATATGTTAACAAACCAAAAATATTCTTCCCTTGAAAAGTTAAGCAAGATAACAAAACAAGTCATTGCCACCAATAGGACTTGATAACACACACTTTTATAATTTACCATTTGATAAAAGAAGAGTACATGCTTTAACTTTAACCACATAGTACCAGTGGATAAAGGATAGGAATAGTTCTCAAAAAGCAAATTGCAAACAAGTAACAAGCACGTGAAAAATTGCTTCAAATCACTAATGAGAGAAGTGTAGATCAAAACAACTCTGATGTTTCACCTCTGACCCTGCAAATTGTCAAAGATGACAAAGGATAGTCAATGTTGGAGGGGTCGTGAAAAGGCAGACATGCTAATATTATACTGTTGGTGAAGCTGTAAATTAGTCCGACAATCTGGAAGGCAATTTGAAATTATGCTAAGAAAGCAATACCCTTTGATCCAGAGAGCCTACTGCTAAGGGAGGTCATTAAAAAAAAAAGGTGCACATACACCAAATATTTATAGTAGCACTTTTGGCAGTCACAAAAAACTGAAAATAAAAGTGGATGCCCATTAGTCGGGGATCGGCTAAATAAATTGTGGTAAATGACTTTAATGAAATATTACTGTGACATAAGAAATGATGAAATATACAGAGAAAAGTGGAAAATGATGCAAAGTAAAGTAAGCAGAAACAGAAAAAATAATATATATACAATAAATATAATGTTGTAAACGAAAGAACAACAAAAGAGCTGAATGCTGCATAATTGTAATAGCCAAGATTGGCTCTGAAGAAGAGATAAGAAATACCTCACTCCCTTCTTTTGCAGATGTGGCAGGACTTTTGGTGCAGAACATTGCATGTATTGTTGGTTCATGTGCTAGTCAGTTTTGCTTAATGGCTTTTTTTCTATCTTTTTTCTTTTTGAAAATACATTTTAGCGATTTCTTTTTTACAGCACCTTCATTTCCAAATATATCTTTAAAATGAGGGGATTGGATTAGATGAACTCTCAGGTCCTTTCCAGCCCTGGATCTAAGGTCCCCTCCCTTTCCCTTACACAGTCATCCCTTGTAACAAATTTGCAGATGACACAAAGGTGGGACAGAAAACTAAAACACTGGATGACTGAGTCAGGATCCACAAAGATGTCAAACTTACAGCATTGAGATATACCTAAAAAGATGAAAATCATTAGGGATAAATGTAAACTCTTACACTTAGATGCAACAATCAGCTTCACAAAAGTACATGATGGAAAAGCTATTATGAAGGATGACTCTCTGTGTATGGGGGTGGGAGTTTCAAGGGGAAATTTAGGCAACATAAAAACAAAAGGCAAAAATTTGTTTAAAAAAAACCAATTGCATGATGCAAGAAGCATGATTAGATAGTAGTTTGTGTGAAAAAGACATGGAGACTTTAGTGGACTGCAAGCTCAATATGAAGTTGGTTTCCTTTATAATCTTATGTGTTTTATTTAATGCATTTAACAACATTGTTCTGAGAAAGGGTCCATAGATTTCTCTATACCGCTAAAGGAATCTATGACTCAAAATCTAGCCATCTCTAAGGCATGGGGGGTAGCATCTGTAGGAGGGGGGAGAGTAGGGAAGAAAAAAAAGGGAAAAAAGCAATTTACATGAAGATTTTGTATATTTGAAACGAATAATAGCAAGTTGTGCTAGTAAATTTGCAGTTTCATGTGCGTTCTTTTTAATTGTACTATGTTATGGAAATGTTTCTTTTATTCCACAAATTAAAAATAAAATAAAAGGTTAAAAAAGGTTAAGGAACCCTTACTTTTACAGTTTACTTTACTAACTTGTGATTGAATAATATACAAATAATTTTATAATAAATAAAAATAAATGCTATGATTATAATTTACAATATAGTATATGGTATATTAATGTAGTATACCAATACTACCAACAGTATAATAGAAAATAAATGTATAATAAATAATGTATGTATATAAAACTACCTCAGTTCCATGCACTATCTTCCCATTTTTATTCTTCTAATTTGTTATTTGTTTTTATTTTTATTCCAATAAAAAACTCTAAAATTGATTAATAAATATTTTTTCCCAGTCCCTGGACATCTCTATATTATATGTTAGTGATTCAACTATCTGGTAATGGGTCTGAAGTGATATTAATTGAGGGGCTGGGAGAATAAATGTGTGTGGTATACCAGACCTTGTCTCTTTGTTCTAGCATCTGCCCTAAAACAATTCTTGTAATCGAACAAAAGCTTACTGTATTGTCTGAATTCTCTTCACCATTTAAACACTTACTTCCTTGTTTCTGGGGCAGGCAGTTGCTGCATTTCTGGAATATCTAGTAGACAGAGGTTCAGGGGATACCTCTGTTAGACCTGGAACTTGGATGATATGAACGCTGAGCATGTTAAATTATTGCAGGAAAATTCTACCATGGGTGACCATACTTCATCCTATAAACCTTATGAATGGTGTAGCAGTCCAAAGACTGCTTTGTCTTTTGGTTATCACTTTTTTTAAAATTTGATTTGATTTTGCTCTAAGTAACAGTTGAACTTCTAATTACTTCTAGAGGAATTATCTAACATGCGATTTGACTACCTTCCTCTGGTTCTCTTGATATTTTTCGGTTATCACTGAAGCTGGTAGACCATCTCCAGGTTTTCTAGCTATGTAAGCCAAATAAAAGTTTTGGTGAGAATCACTTAAAGCTTAAGTTTAGTTTAGGTCTGGGATTTCCCTAAAAATGAAGAGTAGAAAGATACTCAAAGTACAATGTACAGTTGGCATAGGACAGTTACATAATCCTTCCACTAAAAAAAGAGAAATGTTTGGAAATACAAGGGACTGATAGGAAGGCATTAACAGAGATTTAAACATGAAACAGTAAAATATAACTACTATTGTGCTGTCCTGGGTGGTAAAGCAAAACATGAAGCATTTTGAAAGACTGATAAGGCAGTATGTTAACTTTGAGCACTTTCCCCCTCAAGATAGTAATAATAGCTAACATCTATATAGAACTTATCGAATGCTAGGCACTGTGCCAAACACTTTACACATGTTGTCTTATTCGATCCTCCCAACAACCTTAGGAGGTAGGTACTGTTACCATCTGCATTTTACAGATGAAGAAACTGAGGTTAAATTACTTACCCAAGGTCACATAGCCAGGAGGTTATTTGTGGCCATATTTGAACTTAGATCTTCCTAACTCCAGGTGTGGCACTCTGTCTACTCTGCCAACTAGTTGACCCATATCTGCTGGCAAGTCAAGATTGGGATTGGGCTCGACTCTTTCTCCTGTCAATGGTCATTTTCTTTTCCAAGAATCACTATAGTAGTGATTACTGTATTGTACTGTAGGGGGAACTTCCTGTGTTGTACCCTGGATCACCTGAGCTCAGGAGCAAAGAACTTCTGACATCTTAAACATCCAAGTTGCCTCCAAGGTTGGAAGTATCCATTTCAGAATCACTGTTTGATCACATATGCACAAGGGAGGAAAGAAAGGGGAAGAGGCAGCCAGAGGTCCCAGCTCAGACTTGCCTAACCAAGTCCCTATTGTAGCTGTTGCAGGAAAGCACTGACCGCTTTAGGCAGCCCTGGGGTGGGGGTGGGGGGTTGGAGGGGAGAGAGAGAGAAAGAGAGAGGGAGGGAGAGAGAGAGGGAGGGAGAGAGAGAGAGAGAGAGAGAGAGAGAGAGAGAGAGAGAGAGAGAGGGAGAGGGAGAGAGAGAGAGAGAGAGAGAGAGAGAGAGAGAGAGAGAGAGAGAGAGAGAGAGAGAGTTATATGCCACAGGTTTCAGCAAAGAGACAGCAGAGAAATAGAAGGGGTGGGGATGGCAAGGAGGGTGAATTAATTCCTTTTAACGTCTACTGAATATGTGGTTCTTTCTAGTTTAGTGATCAATTCTCTTTAATGTAGCTTCAACAGAAATCTTCCTGATATCCCACATGGAGGGTATCAGGGAACCACTCAGGATTTGCTATCTCATCCCCAAATGTGACCCATCAAAAGTGGCCCAGGATCCCAATGGATCACTCACCTATTTGCCCCCATTGCATTATTATCCTATGACCACGGTTAAAAATATTGGAATGACAAGAATATATTTTTCTGGGGTCTTGCAAATCTAATCCAAAGGATTGTAAACTGAAAGGAAGGGAGAACGAAAAAACTGTCCACGTAGACTGAGGTAGAGTAATGAAGTGGAAAGAATGTTGAACTTGGAGTCATGAGTTTGAATCCTGTCTCTGCCATTTGGGCTTCAGGTTTTTCACATGTAAAAGGAGAGGTTTGGACTAGAAGGCGGCCTGCTTAGAGGCAGCTAGTGGCAAAGTGAATAGAGTACTGGGCCTAGGTGAGGAAGATCTGATCTCAGACACTTAGTAGCTGTGTGACCCTGGTCAAGTCGCTTGACTTTTGTTTGTCTCAGTTTCCTTAACTGGAAGATGGGGATCATAGCACCTACCTTGAAGGGTTGTTGTCAGGATCAAATGAGATAATATTTGTGAAAAGTGCTTAGTACAGTGACTGGCGCATAGTAGGTGTTATATAAATGCTTATTCTCCTCCTCTCCTTCCATCTCTAGATCTGTAATTCTATGATTCAGCAAGCTAGATGCTATAGAAAGTAGCTATGATGTAGGAAGAGTCATGTAGAGTCATGCAGAAACTCACAGGAGTCAAAATCCCATAGAGGAGCCAGCAATAAAATACATGGTCCGAGCTATCAATAAACATGTAATGTGTCCTCTCTCTGGCCTTATTTTCCCCAAATGAGACTGTACACCTCTCCCCCTCAGAGCACCAGTGGTACCCTATTAATGTGTCTGTTCTCCAATGCTATTGGCTAAAGCCCCAAACCACACCCAGTGGGTGTTCCTGCCGTTGTTAGTTACCGATAACTAGCACCCCAAATCTGTTTAACCAATTAAATTCGATGAGCTTCTATCTCTTTCTAGCCTCACCTCCTCTATGCACCGATACCAAGGCAAAGAGCCAAGATCTATATTCGCAGGCCACATGTTAGCTTCCCACGGATGGCAAGGGACCAAGGCCTCTCCTTTTACAATGTAGTCTGTCTTCTTTCACCAAAACACTGATAGCAGAAAGAAGCCAGCCAAAGAGAAGGGTCTGAGTTTCTCTTAGACTAATGCTATTTTAATGCATTCCTCCTACCCCCGATAGTAGCAGCACAATTGTAGCTACAATTAAAGAGGCAGAAACCTCTTTAACTTTGTTATTAGTCGACCAACCCCTTATAGACTGCCTCTACTGTGCCACCTGGTCACCCAATTAAGTCCTAACTTTTTAAAAAATTTTATTTTTTATTTATGGAATAAAACAAGCATTTCCATAATAATCCTTACCTTTTCATAGAAACGGAATCAAGATTTTGATGAATTGCAAGTGACTGAGTAGCAATTCACAGTTCCTAGGAAGTATCACTCCAGGAAGTACCTTTCAGTTTTCCACGGGTGGTACATATTCCAGGTACATTTGTAGTCCATCTGTCCCTAAAATGAATCCTTAATTTATCCAGAGTTAAGAGAAGGCACATTTCTCTGATCTGCAGTCCCAGCTAAGGTGCTACAACACAAATAAGTTGATGTTTTTTTTTTTTACATAGGAAACATATTTCTGTTGATGGTATTAAAATTTTAAAATGGCATCGAGGTATACAACAATTAGATTTAGACTGTGATCTCCTTGACAACAAGGCCTATCTTTTACTTTTCTTTGTATCTCCAAAGTTTCAAACAGTGCCTGGCACATAGGAGGCACTTAAAAAAGTGAATAAATACTGAAAGATTGCTTGGGTGTTGGTCAGGCCAAAGGCCCTATACAATATTTACAATGTCTGAATTAAGTGTGGATGTCATTCAGTCCCTTTTATTATCAGCCCTAATTCTCACAGACCCCGCAACAAATCCACCTTAGTCCAAATATAGGGTCTTTGCTCTCTTCTGTATCTCCCCATGCTATCCTACAGTTCAATGCCTCCAAAATATACTTTCATATTCAACAAGCTATCTATTCCCTTGGCTTTCCAGCACCAAGGTCATGGTATCCATAGTTCTCTGAATATAGAATATAAAATTATATGTAGAAAATATATAGAGAGAAATATAGACTATATAGAAATATAGACTATAGAATTCATCAAATATAGAATAATTCTTGCAATGAGCATGACCTGTATGGAGGGTATTGAGGGTATTGAGAACTGTGAATATGGATTAAGCGAAAGAATATTGGAAATGAGAGGCAGAAGATGTACTGGATGGCACAGTTAATTTTCTATACTAATCTAGTAAACCCTTGTATTCCCAGTACAGATGCAGCTCTTGGTCCTTAATTGCGGCTAGCACTCTTGGGGAGGGTTCCGAGATGACTCTGGCTTCAGTATGGAAGATGGGGTTCTCTGCTCAGGATAATTTCATCAACTAGTGAGGTCTTCAATAAGGGGGATTTCTCAGATGGCAACCCAAATACTACCGCTAATCACTGTCCTGATAATAACTTCCAGAACTAGTTGTCCTCTACTGCCCTCTGCTGCCACAGGAAGGTAATGGTTTCATACCCCAGTAGCCCTCCTCCTGCTAAGATCACCCTGTGGTGTTCTTCTGGAGGGACAGAACCCAATCTCAACAGGCTCTAGGCCAGGTGCTCTTAACTTTTTTTGTGTGTCATGGACTCTTTGAAGTCTTATGAAGCCTATGAACCTCTTCTCAGAATAAAGTTTTTGAATGATTGAAAGAAATTCTAAATTTAGTGAATGCTAAAAATAAGGATATGATTTTCTTCCCCATCCAAACTCATAGATTTCCTGAAATCTATCCTCAGATCCCTTGCTTGCCTTAGATAATATAATTTTCTGATGGCTCAGAACTTTGCTATTTCTAATTTGCCCCTTTCAAGGCTACCAAGGTATTCCCATTGTGAGGGAAAGCATGTCAGGGGAGTTCCTCAGTTCCCCCAACTCTCCTCTTGATTCTTGGCCATCTGCAATTCCCAGAAGAAATTTTCTGTCTCCTTTTCAGTTACTTTTACTTTTCTCGTCCTTATATGACTGCTTGTGCCAACCTGGGCTGTCTGTAGTACTGAGCCAGGTGATTTGTTTCCCTACATCCAAAACAAGGTCAGTGCCTTTATTGAAATTTATCCTCTCCCTGTCAGCCAACTAGAACCTCTTGGGCCTCTTAGTTCCCAGTTGTGGTCCTGGGCTCTCCTGATTTTCCCTGAGTGTTTTCAGGCAAAATTATGACCCTTTCTCCATAACTCCAAGCTATCACTGAGCTTCGTGGTTGGGATTAGCTTTGCTAAGTCCTATGGGCCCAAGTGCCCTTCTAAAAGATCATAGGATCATAAGATCGCAGATTTATAGCTGAAAAGGACCTCAGAGGTCATTTTGCAGATTATGAAACTGAGATCCAGAGAGGCTTAATGATTTATCTCTCGCCACATAGCCAGTAAGTGTCTGAGGTGGGATCCTCAGTCTCTTTGCTCAACCCTTTTCTGAAAATTTCAGTTAGCCACTTCCCATGATATCCCATAGCTCAATGTCTCCAAATGTATTTTTATATTCAGTTAGCATTCTGTTTCCTTGGATTTCCAGCATTAATGTCATAGTATCCATCTTTCTCCAAATATTACTATAGAATAGTTCTTGCAGTGAGTATGACCTTGTATGGAAGGGATGTTGAGAATTGTGAATACAGACTGGACTGTTATCTTGGACAGTGAAGCACAAGAATATGCATTCCAATCGTTTTATAAGGTATTCGAAGAGAACACCTTTACAACATCTAGAAGGCCTTGGAAGGATGAGAGACCAAAACTATCCACATTTGGTATATGTTGATGTGACCTTGCAATTTCCCCAAGAAACTGGTTTTACCAACAAAGCAAAATGGATTCTCTAATTTTACTGTGTTAACTAATTGTCAGCTCAACCAAAACCAATTCCAGATGATCTAAGTTATTAGCAAAATGTTGCAAACAACAAGCTAGAATGCTTTTACCATTCATGAAGCTTACATAAAACCCTACAGAACTATAGGATCAAGTAGTGGCAACAAACATTATAAGAGCACTGGTTCTTCAGCCTTTGAAGTGGATCCAGAGAAATTTGACTTTGAGGATTCCCTTGAATCCAAAAAATAGTAGGAATGATCAAAGGCAGAAGCTCAGCAAGAGCACAGGATTGTTCTCATTGCCTGATTGGTAATGTGAGATGTGTTAGAGGAACAATGTCTAGATCACTGAGTCCCAACTCTTTCAGGAAAGATCTTGGAAAAATTCTTAGGTCTGTGATGGGTGGTGTCAGAGACCATCTCAAAAATCTGCTGGTTAGTGGAATCATCACAGAGTCCAACAGCTCATAACGGGTTGTGTTGAATGTGCTTCTCTTTAGGGATGTGTAGTAGCAATTTAGAGTCGAAGATCTTTCCCACCCATTAATAGGTCATGTGACTCGCTTACATCACAGGAAGCCTAAGTCACATGTGGTAGGAGGAGCTTCCTGACAGGAAAAGGAAGTGATGTCACAGGAAATGCTGGGGGAGAGAGAGAGAGAGAGAGAGAGAGAGAGAGAGAGAGAGAGAGGGAGAGAGAGCAGTTATGGCTGCTAATGGCTGCTAATGGCCGCCTCACGATGGTTAGAACTGAACAGGCTGACTTAGCTGTACTGCGAGTTTGTTTTGGGGAAGATCCCAGCAGGGGATCAGAGAGGTGTTGGGATGTTGTGATGTTATGTATGGAATGTTTTACTGCTCTGATAGATTGGGTAAATGGCTCGTTGGGTTCTGATTCTCTGGTGTCTGAATAAATGGTTTCCTTCTTCCACCTTCTATGTGGGCAGTCTCTCATACTTTGCAATACAGAGCTACACAGGCATTTTGACAATTATCATCTACTTTGTTATTATTGCCTTACTGTCTAAGATATAAAATTAAGGGGTGAGAAAGGAATGTACAGGGAGAAGAAGAAAGGGAGAGGTAGAACAGAGTCAATTATCTCACAAAAAAGAAGCGAGATAAGGCTTTTACAGTGGAGAGGAAGAGGGGGGAGGTGAGAAGGAAGGAGTAAACCTTCCTCTCATCAGATTTGGCTCAAGGAGGGAATAACATACATATTCGGTTGGGTATGGAAATCTATCTTACCCTGCGGAAAGTAGGGAAGAAGGGGATGAGAGGGGTGATAGTGACAGAATGGGGGAGGGGGTAAACAGAAGCATGCACTTTTGAGGAGGGACAGGGCCAAAGGAGAGAATAGAATAAATGGGGGGTGGGATAGGATGGAGGGAAATATAGTTGGTCTGTCACTACATGACTATTATGAAAGTATTTTGCATGACTATACATCTATAACCTATATCAAATTGCTTGCCTTCTCAATGATGGTGGGTGAAGAGGGAAGAAGGGAGAGAATTTGGAACTCAAAGTTTTAAAAATGAATGCTAAAAATTGTTTTTACATGCACCTGGGAAATAAGATACATAGGCAATGTGGTATAGAAATCTATCTAATCCTATAGGAAAATAGAAAGGGAAAGGGATAAGAGAAGGGGGGAGGATAGAAGGGAGGGCAGATTGGGGGAAGGGATAATCAGAATGCATGCAGTTTTGGGGTGGGGGAAAGGGGAGAGATGGGGAGAAAATGTGGAACTTAAAATCTTGTGGAAGTGAATGTTTAAAAACTAAAATTAAATAAATAAATTTTTGAAAAAAATGCTTCTGCTTTTGTCATCTTCTTGTCTATTTGCTTTTGCAGTGTGCTATGCCTGGTTTCTGCTGTTAGCTATTTATGTATATGTTGCTGTCAATGTATGTTTTGTCATATAAGCCCACTGTTGTTATTATTGTTTATTTTTGCTGTTATTAATATTTGCTTCAGTGAAATAGGCTTCATAGATTTTTGTGACATATTTATACATTATATCCTGGGTTAATCATTCTTTTTTCATTAAGCACTGATTTTTTTTCCTTCTGATGCTCTGCTACATAATTATAGATGTCAAAAGTAGCATAGTCAATATTGCAAGGGATCACAAAATTCCAAAACCAAGGGAGGAATGTTGCTGAATATTCAGACTCAATTGATCTGTGGTAAGGTTCTGTGACCTGGTGGTATGAAATTTTGGAAACTGTTCTGGTGGACAGTGTGAGCATCCCTCCAGATGATGGGAAAAGATCAGAAGACGCTGAGGAGAGAATACTGAGTCAAAATGGCCAAGCATAATATTCAGTTAGGGCCTTGAAAAAAGAAAGTGGAGTGGCAGCAATGTTATTATTAGCTGTGGCCTGACAGTTTGGAGTGATGGAAATGCTTCAGCAGACATTTTGAATGGACGTTAAAACTTAGGATGTCAATGCAGCTGGACCTCTCTCCTGATTGTTAGTCTGCCTATTCAAACTCCTAAGAAGAGGTGTGTGGCTAAGACAGACTCTTTGAGATTGTTCAAAGGATGATGAAGGTTTAACTCCCCTCCTCTTTCCTCAATGCATTTTTGACATGATTCCTCTCTTATGTGGTTCTTAATTCTGCATGTTTTCAGATAAAATTATAATTGTTCATATCTGCCATATGATTCATGCTTGTCATCAATTTTGTGCATGGGATGTTACAAGGGAGGGTATCAGTAAGTAGTTTGTGGTACACAGTGATAAAAACAGGTAGAGGTTTAAAGCTGTACAAAATGCCTTTTTTCCCTGTGTCACTGGGGACTGAATGAAATGAGAGAAAATCTTGCATTTATTAAGTCATAACTCAAATAGAAGAGATGAACTATGTGATTCAGACCATTTTGTGTGACAGACTATATTGCCTGAAACTTCTAGCAATTATAGTTTATGGTTTATAGTTGCTTATACGATCCTAGAAACTCTATTTTTCTGGTAGCTGGTTTCATATCTGACTATATTCTCCCAGACCTCTCCATATCCCATCAGTTGTCAAATCCCTGATTCTGTTCATATCACAAGCACCCTGTTCCAAACCCTTATCACCTTCCATCTGGACTTCCATCTTCAAGTTGGTCTCCTCTCAACTCTCTGAGTATTCTCCACACAAACTGCTACTTTTAAAACCCAGATATGTCGGGCAGCTGAAAAGCAGGGACTAGTGTGAGCTCCCTGCCAAGTCCCTCCAAAAACCTATAAAAAATGGCTCTGAACCAATTCTTTTTTTTTTTAATTTTTTTTTTCTTTATTTATTTTTAGTTTACCACACACGGTTCTACATAGTTTTGAGTTCCAGTTTTTCTCCCCTCCCTCCCCCCTCCCTCCCCAAGACAGCATGAAGTCTCATATAACTGTCATGTATAACTTCGCATTGAATTAATTTATGCTCTAGTCAAGTCGTGGAGAAGAATTTTGACCAATGGAATGAATCATGAGAAAAAAGAAACAGAACCAAAAAAAAAAAAAAAACCAAACAAAAAAAAAGACAAAAAAAAAAAACCCAAAAACAAAAACAAAAGAGAAGCAGAAAAGGCGAGCATGTAGTGTGCCTCAGTCTGTATTCAAACTTCGCAGTTCTTTCTCTGAATGAAGATAGCATTCTCCATCGTGAGTCCCCTGGAGTTGTCCTTGCCCCTTTAGGTTGCTGAGAGAAGTGCAGTATGTCAGGGTTGGTCCTCACGGAATCCACATATCTGTGGCTGTGCACAACGTTCTCCTGGCTCTGCTCCGCTCACTCAGCATTATGTCGTGTAGGTTTTTCCAGGTTGTTATGAAGTCTGCATCATCCCCATTTCTTATGGCACAATAGTATTCCATCACCTTCATATACCACAGCTTGTTCAGCCATTCCCCAATTGAAGGGCATCCCTTTGCTTTCCAATTCTTGGCTACCACAAAGAGAGCTGCTATAAATATTCTTGTACATATGGGTCCTTTTCCCGCTTGCGTGATTTCTTTGGGATACAACCCTAGAAGTGGTATTACTGGGTCAAAGGGTATGAACATTTCTATAGCCCTTTGGGCATAGTTCCACACTGCCCTCCAAAATGGCTGGATCAGCTTGCAACTCCACCAGCAATGCAACAATGTACCAATTTCCCCACATCCTTTCCAGCATTTATCATTCTCCTGATTTGTTATTTTAGCCAATCTGACAGGAGAGATGTGGTATCTAAGAGTTGTTTTGATTTGCATTTCTCTAATCAGCAGCGATCCAGAGCATTTTTTCATATGCCTGTAGATAGCTTTAATTTCTTCCTCTGAAAACTGCCTGTTCATATCCTTTGACCATTTCTCAATTGGGGAATGGCTTGTATTCCTATATATTTGGCTTAGCTCCCTGTATATTTTAGAGATGAGGCCTTTATCAGAGATAGTAGTTGCAAAGATTTTCTCCCAATTTTCTGCTTCCCTCCTAATTCTTGTTGCATTGGCTTTTTTTGTACAAAAACATTTCAATTTGACATAATCAAAATTATCCATTTTGCATTTTGTAATGCTCTCTATCTCTTGTTGGGTCATGAATTCTTTACTTTTCCACAAATCTGATAAGTAAACTATTCCTTGCTTTTCCAAATTACTTAGAGTATCAACTTTTACTCCTAAATCATGAACCCATTTTGACTTTATTTTGGTATATGGTGTAAGATATTGGTCTATGCCCAGTTTTTGCCCTACCATTTTCCAATTTTCCCTAGAAATTTTTCTAGAACTGCAGAACCCACAAAACAGCAGAGGGAAGCAGAGCTTCAGCCTAGGACAGCCTGGATGGTCTCTGAGTGAGGTTTATCCCGCAAGGAGCTGGGAGCGGAGCGGAGCAGAGCCCAGCATAGGCGGTGTGGACCAACCAGACCAGGAGCCGGGTGGAGCATGCCCTAGTGCCCTGAATCAGTGAGCTGCAGCAGTTAACAGACTTCTCAACCCACAAACCCCAAAGACAACAGAGAAGGTTAGTGGGAAAAGCTGCGGGAGTGGAAGGAGTTTGCAGTTTGGCTACCACCCCGGGGGCAGTGGAGGTGAGGCAGCTACAGAACTACAGCTGCAGTTGCTTCCAGCCCCAGGTCCACCTGGTGGGAGGAATTAAGTGGCAGATCAGAGCAGGAGTGCAGAGCCTGCTGAAGATCTAAGTCCAGTCCGGGTTGGTGGTTCTTGGGGAAGGAGGAGTGCTGGTGTGGCAGAGCTGGCACATCCTCCCAAGCTTGGAATACAGAACTCTTTAGTCTACAAGCAGTCATACCCCACTGAAAAACTCAAGGGTCAAGTTAGTTGGTTGGGAATATGGCCAGGCAGCAAAAACGCACCCGGATTCAGTCTCAGACTTTGAAATCTTACTTTGGTGACAAAGAAGACCAAAACATACAACCAGAAGAAGTCAACAAAGTCAAAGAGCCTATAACAAAAGCCTCCAAGAAAAACATGAACTGGTCTCAGGCCAGGGAAGAGCTTTGGAAGAGCAAGTTAGAGAAGTAGAGGAAAAATTGGGAAGAGAAATGAGAAGGATGCGAGAAAACCATGAAAAACAAGTCAATGACTTGCTAAAGGACAGCCAAAAAAATGCTGAAGAAAACAACACCTTAAAAAACAGACTAACTCAAATGGCAAAAGAGCTCCAAAAAGCCAATGAGGAGAAGAATGCCTTGAAAGGCAGAATTAGCCAAATGGAAAAGGAGGTCCAAAAGACCACTGAAGAAAATACTACCTTAAAAATGAGATTGGAGCAAGTAGAAGCTAGTGACTTGATGAGAAATCAAGATATTATAAAACAGAACCAAAGGAATGAAAAAGTGGAAGACAATGTGAAATATCTCATTGGAAAAAGCACTGACCTGGAAAATAGATCCAGGAGAGATAATTTAAAAATTATTGGACTACCTGAAAGCCATGATCAAAAAAAGAGCCTAGATACTATCTTTCAAGAAATTATCAAGGAGAACTGCCCTGATATTCTAGAGCCACAGCGCAAAATAGAAATTGAAAGACTCCACTGATCGCCTCCTCAAATAGATCCCAAAAAGAAATCTCCTAGGAATATTGTCGTCAAATTCCAGAGCTCCCAGATCAAGGAGAAAATATTGCAAGCAGCCAGAAAGAAACAATTTGAGTACTGTGGCAACACAATCAGAATAACACAAGATCTAGCAGCTTCTACGTTAAGAGATCGAAGGGCTTGTAATACGATATTGAGGAATTCAATGGAGCTAGGATTAAAACCTAGAATCACCTACCCAGCAAAACTGAGTATCATGTTCCAAGGCAAAATATGGATTTTCAATAAAATAGAGGACTTTCAAGCTTTCTCAGTGAAAAGACCAGAACTGAATAGAAAATTTGACTTTGAAACACAAGAATCAAAAGAAGCATGAAAAGGTAAACAATAAAGAGAAATCATAAAGGCCTTACTAAAGTTGAACTGTTTTGTTTACATTCCTACATGGAAAGATGATGTGTGTAATTCATGAGACCTCAGTATTATGGTAGTTGAAGGGAATATACATATATATGTATATATATGTTTATGTATATATACGTATAAATGAATGTGTATGTATGTATATATGTATGTGTATATGTATATATATAGAGAGAGAGTGGGCACAGGGTGAGTTGAAGATGAAGGGAAGATATCTAAAAGAAATAAAATAAAATTAAGGGATGAGAGAGGAATATATTGAGAGAGAGAGATAGGGAGAGAGAATGGGGTAAATTATCTCTCATAAAAGTGGCAAGAAAAAGCAGTTTTGTAGGAAGAGAAGAGAAGGCAGGTGAGAGGGAATGAATGAATCTTGCTCTCATCAGATTTGACTTGAGGAGGGAATACCATACATACTCAATTGGGTAACTTACCCCACAGGAAAAAAGGAGGAAGAAGAACATAAAAAAGGGGGGGATGATAGACAGGAGGGCAGATGGGGGTGGAAGTGATCAAAAACAAACACTTTCGAAAGGGGACAGGGTCAAGGGAGAAAATTCAATAAACGGGGATAGGTTAGGAAGGAGCAAAATATAGTCAGTCTTTCACAACATGAGTATTGTGGAAGGGTTATACATAATGATACACATGTGGCCTATGTTGAATTGCTTGACTTCTTAGGGAGGGTGGGTGGGAAGGGAAGAGGGGAGAGAATTTGGAACTCAAAGTTTTAAAAACAGATGTCCAAAAACAAAAAAAAAAAGTTTTTGCATGCAACTAGAAAATAAGATACACAGGCAATGGGGCATAGAAATTTATCTTGCCCTACAAGAAAGGAAGGGAAAAGGGGATGGAAGGGTAGTGGGGTGACAGAAGGGAGGGCTGACTGGGGAAGAGGGCAACCAGAATATACGCCATCTTGGAGTGGGCGGGGAGGGTAGAAATGGGGAGAAAATTTGTAATTCAAACTCTTGTGAAAATCAATGCTGAAAACTAAATATATTAAATAAAAAAATTGTAAAAAAAAACCCCCAGATATGTCAATGCTACTTCTCTGCTCAACAAGTTTTAATGACTCCCCATTGCTTTTAGGATAAAATGAAACCTCTGTGTTTGTTTTGCTATTGTTACTGAATGTCCTGGGGTTCACTCAAAAGATACCTATCAAATGCGGAAATACGTTTAATATAATTGTACATGTATAGCCTGTATCTTGGAAAGCGGGGAGGGGAAAGGGGCAAAATTTAGAACTCAAAATCTTATAAAAGTGAATGTTGAAAACGAAAACTAAATAAATAAATAATTTTTAAAAATATATAGTCAAAAAAAGCCAGTCCTTTTTGGTCTGACTCCTTCCAGCCTGGATGTGTTCTGGTGAAAGAAAAGAGGCAGTTCTCTAAGGTGGGAAGTCTCTGGCTTTCCATCCAAGGCCCATATGTGGCCCATGAATATGGACCTCATTTCTTGCCTTGGTGTTCATTCTTTTGTTTTAACTGAAAGAGATGAGAGTTGGTTGTTACCTTGTGAGCTTCGAAAGGAATCAACTTAAAATTAGGAGAGTAAGCCACCAGGAAGTCCAGGACTGGAGTCCACACTGGGTTTTGCTGTCAGTCAGTCCATCATCAAGAGTCCGAGGAGCAAGGAGAAACCTTTGCCACCAACTCCACACAGCCACAGGTTAGCAGGGGCACCCCAGTGTCCCATGCCCTCAGCCCTCACCAGGCAGTAGCTGAGAAGAGGACTCATCCAGTCTCAATAGTGAATTTGGATACAGACTCATTAGGATCAATGGCACTGTGTTAAGTCTAAGCCTCCTTTACTCAGGGACCAAGGTGCTATAGGAGAGAGTGTGCCTCTCAAATTTTGGAAAGGAATTTTTGTTTTTTGTTCTTGCTTTGTCTTCAAAGTAAATATCCTTTTGTAAATGCTAACACACACACAAGCACACACACACCCCAGCCCCAGCCCCTAAGGAATACCCTTGGAACCATAAAGGTGGGGGGAGGTGGAGGAAGGTGGGGGAAGGTAGGGGGAGTCCTCATTCTGAAAAAGTGAATCCAGAGCATTCCTTACACTAATGTCACATGCTGCCAAGGAGAGAGCACTTTTCCACAAAGTACCCTGGCTCTGGACTTATGAGGTCAGGTTTAGGCCTGGGGGAATCTGGCCCTAAAGAGAGGAGATTTAGGCTTTTCTTGAACTCTCCAGCTCATTTTGTTCCCACCCCAAAGTCCTAGGAAAAAATCTTTTAAAGTTTACGTTTTGCTCATGTTTAGGAACTTCCTTAAAAGAGATTAATTAGGGTACATTTGAGAAAAGTTTCTAAATGTACAAAGTAGTAGGTATCAGATATCATACAGCTATCTATTTCCTTCACCAGTAAAGAAATACTTAAAACACAAACTCACAAGTACTCCTTGATATATTTGGAAAATAGATAATCCTCTGCTTTCTATGGTGCGTATTTGGCTTATGGCTCCCTGCCATCAACTCCACATAGCCACAGGTTAGCAGTACTACAAAATGTCCTATGCCCTTGGGCCTTACCTGGCAAAACTACCTCTTGGACATATCTGCCCTCAACAATCCCTCTAACAAACTCCCATGACCTATTTCTTTTTTCATTCCCACATTACTCAATTACTGGGCACCTGGGAAAAAAATGATACCCAAACTCTTCCTCCTTTTCTGTCATGTCTATTCTCGACCTACTGATGAGGGCACAGTCTCTGGGAACCCGCTTGAATCTGGAATACTGTCTCCGGAAGCCTCCTTGAATTCTCCTTGAATCTTCCAACTAGATCTGGCCTTCTCCTAAGGCCATAAGCCTTACATTATCATTAGGCCAAAATCTCTACCTGAGCCTTGCCCTCTGTTGTTACTATCAAAATACATGCCTTCAGTTACTTCGCAACCCTGATATTCCTTCAGCCACTTCCTGCCCTTAAGCCCATTCTCTTGGTTCCTGGACTCTGACCTCATCTGGTCCTCCTTAGACTCCTCCTCAGGACCCTCCCTAAAGCCCTCCTCTAGTCACCTCAGACCACCCCTCAATCCCTCCTACAATCTTGGTGTATATAATCTCCATCTTGCCTCCATGAAGGTGCTCAGATTCTATCTACCTCAGCTCAGATTGAATCTGGCCCACTTGTGAAAACAGGCATCACAAAGGGTGGGATTTCTTAAGACAACCCATTATGGTGAATCCCTAATAAACTTTGTCTTTTCCCTTGGCTTGAGTCGAATTCTTTCGGCAGGACCCGGCATGTTGGTATTTTGGGATCTCGAGCACCCGTAGAAGCCTATGGTTCCTTACCTATCATCATTTTGATTAAACCTCTTCACTACCTCACCAATATCTCTATCCAATTCTATCCTCCCTTTCCACTGTGCCCTCTGGAACTCCTGCTCGCAATAGTCAGCAAACTTCCCTTAATCTTTCTCTCACACTCCTTTGACCTCACTGAGACCTGAGTTTCCCCAGACAACAGTGAATGTCTGGCCACCTTCTCTAGCATTTTCATTCATACACACACACACACACACACACACACACACACACACTAGTCCTATAGGGGGATTTGGAATATTCCTTGCTCTTCGCTGCCACTTTTGCACTCTCCCTTTGCCACCATCCCTCAGCAACCTCTCCTAAGTTAATAATATAAAAATTCTCCACCCTATTCAAATCATAGTGACTGCTGGCCCCCAGTTCATTCTTCCTCCTTTCTTAAGGAGTTTAGCTCCTGAATCACTGTCTTCTTCTCCTCGTGGGACCAGAGATGCTTTCCAAAGGAAACTGAAATGACTTCACATAATGGCCAATCTATAACTACCACTGATACAATCCTCTCTTCCTCTTTAAACAGCCCATTATGTTCCATCCTGCATGCCCATAATGGTAATGCAATGCAGGTCAGCTGCCCATGGCACAGTGTGGTTCCTGCTAAGTTCTGACAACCTCCCTGTTACCCCGGCTCATGATATAACAGAATGAAGCTTTTATTTCCTGCCTAATTGCAGTGGATCCTTCCACTCTACTACCACCTCATCCCATTCTTGTGTCCTACAGATCAAATTAAAGTAGATACAGGAAGAAACCCATATAATGAATTCAGTCTCATATAAATGTCATTTCACTTTCCCCCCAATCCTCTGGTAGTTTTCCTGAGGGAAACTGAAACAGTTGATACTAATCTTGTTCCTGCAGAGGTTATTCAGGTAAAAGACTAGCCAAAAAAAAAAAGACCAAAAAAAAAATACCAGCAAGTATTAAAACCGGTGACCTAATGAGGCTGAGGCAGACTTGCAGCCCAGCCCTGGTAATTTACCCCTAGCAAAGGGGAAGGAACCAGAAAGAGACTGTTGAGGGAAGAAAAAAAGAAGTTTAAAACACTGAATGTATCAAGAGAAAGCAAGCTTTAATAAAAGACTAGTTCAAAACAAAGAAATCAATAGAGATCCTAAGTCCAGTAAATATGAGTAAAATTTCAAAGAGAATATGAAACTCATTTTAACAAGTATTGTAATATGAAGGAAAATGAACCAAAGCCTGATGAAAAGCAGAATACTTAGGACTACTCTGAGGGCAGAGAAGAAACTCCAGGATAATTCAAAAGAGAGATGAATCCATAAAAATAAGAAATTAGAGATGGATCTAGGCCATAACTTGGAAGTTTCAACTCAGAATTATAAAATAAATTTATATTATCTGAAAAAATTGAATCAATAATGGAGAATCTCTCTAAAGGAGCAGAAGAGAGATGAACAGATTTGCAATATGAAAGTACTGAAGTGGAAGAAAATATGGTAGAAAAAAAGGAAAAGGCCACAATGGTAAAGAACATATAAATTCAATGCAAGCCAAAGTGGTTGATTGACTTTGAAAAGAGGATGATGAGAAATAATTTATTGACTATACGTCTCTCAGAAGAACGTGAATTAAAAAAAAAACCCTGAATAATATAACGAAGGAAATAATACTGAAAGCTGTCCAAACCGTGTGCACACAGACAACAAAGCATTATTCAGGAGAATTCACAGATCACCATCAGAAGAAAGCAAAAAAAGAAAACTCTGTTCATCTCACTCCATAACTCGAAGTGACTAAATTTAACAGTTCCTATTACAAACAACATATTTTGCAGGAGAAGGGCCCATCCTGCCTTAACCTCTCTGTTGATCTCCATAAGCTTTTCAAACATCTCGAACTGTATATCCAATAGACATCTTAAACTCAATGTGTCCAAAACCAAACTCATTATAACCCCCCAAAACTCTCTGCCTCTTACCTTCCCCATAACTCAGTCCCTCAGGCTCACCTCCTAGGTGTCATCCTTGATTCCTCACCGTGTCTCACCCCATGTCAAACCTGTTGATTTCACCTTTGTAACATCACTCAGATATCTTCATTTCTCTCCTCTGACACTCCCGCCACTCCAGTGCAGACCCTCATCACCTCATTCTGGGACTAATGCAATAGCCTTCTGATGGATCTGTTTGCCTCAAGTCTCTCCCCAGTCCAGTCTATCTTCCATTCAGCCACCAAAGTGATTTTCTTAAAGCACAGATCTAGTCCTGTCACCCCACAACTCAATAAACTCCAGTGGCTCCCTGTTGCCCCCAGGATCAAATACAAAATCCTCTTTGGTATTCAAAACCCTTCATAATCTAACCCTTTCCAACCTTTCCAGGCTTCTTACACCTTATTCCCTGCCACATACACTTCCATCCAATGACACTGGCCTCTTGGCTGGTCCATGAACTAGACATTCCATCTCTCGAATCTGGGCAAATGGGCAAGTGAACCAACATCTCTGTCTGAGTGGCAGATAGACTCCTAGCCTAAAAGGGCTTGACAAGATTCAGAACTATAACTAAGGTCTTGCCTCAGAGCATTGAAATTTAGAGGGTGAAAACCCTTAGAATATACGTCCTTTGAATCGAAAAGTCATTATAATAAGTAGTTTCCCCAACCCTACTCAGTTGAATTTGTCTTATGTCATCACTATCATGCATGACAAAGTTGATACAGATGATGTATACAATCAGGGGGCATTTTATGCTTCTTACTCCACGAACCAAAATTATGGCTCCGACTAGCTTCCAACCCATATTATCTTTTTGCTGGAGTACAGTTAATGTTGTCTTTCACTGTAGGAGCATTCATTTGGAGGTCATTTGTGATCCATGTAACACTGCCACCTTCTGGGAACTTTGGTATAGACAATCATAGAACACTCCATGCCCATATTCCAAATCAGATATGACTATTTACAAGTATAATATTGATTTATGAAAAAGATCAGATCAATAATTGGAGAATCAGGTTGTAGGTGGGCATGAGGATGGAGATTCACTGTGTCTGTGTGTGAAGATGGAGGCTGGGACCCAAGGGCTTCAATTAAGACAAACTACAGATATAAATGGCTGATTTTTTTTTTTAATGCCAAGACCCAGGAATCTTCTTAGGTTTTTTTCATGGGCAGAGTTGGGGGCTGACAGGTGTGGGGCTAGATTGTTCCTAGTAGAAGTTTCAGGTCCCTGGAGTCAAGGGAGACATGAATTCACATCTGGCCTCATGCACTTACTAGCTCTATGTCCCCGGGTAAATCACTAAATATCTGCCTCAACTTCTCCATCTGTAAAACGGGGATGATAATAGCCCCTATCTCCCAGTGTTGTGATGAGGATAAAATGATACAATATTTGTGAAGTGCTTTGCAAATCTTAAAGTGCTATACACATGCTAGTTACAATTATCTCTGCCGTGGGAGATCGGAAAAATACATTTTGATATGGGAAATGAACTAGAAAGGTCCTAAAGATGATTATTACAGAAAAAGAAGAGACCTGGGTAAAGGGAAAAGAAAATGGAAGGTAGGGTGGATTGGTAAGAAGGGAGTTTGTATCAAAATGTGGGGAGGATGGGGGAGCAGAGCATGACTAACTCGACCAATTTGCCTAGGTGGCCCCTGAATATGGAACCGATTAGTCATCTGAGCAAAAACAAGTCATATCTGTAAACACAATAGTGTTTCAAGATGCCATAGCCCTTCATGGTCTCCTTTTCTAAAGAAAGTCTTTGTCTTTTTGCGTACATGTGTTTATAGAATGTGTAAATAAATATGTGTTGATTATGAAACACATGAGTCTATGTTTATAACATATTTTGTTATTTATGTTAATCAAATGACTTCCATCTGAGAAGCCAAAGAGGTATGATGAGCATTATCTCAGTCAGAACTAGGAGTTAGATTACCAGAATTCAAATTCTTAAACACAGAGAAATTGAGCCATAAATTACTATTTTAAAGCTGTATCAAATCCAGGAAACATTCTCTTAGGATCTCTAAGTTTCACTATGGTGCTTTGTTTCATTTCGCTTATGGAAACTATATAGTACCGATCAGTTGGACGAAAGACCTTTATCATCTTAGTTCTCACTTAAAACTCTATTTTCACTTTACTATAAGGTGTCATTTTTGGTGTTCCTTTAACAACTGATATTTATACAGCTCTCAACACTCTCTTCATAACAACCCCGTAAAGTAGGCAGGTGGTTTGAAAAGAACATCAGCTTTTGCAGCTGAAGACCTGGGTTCAGATCCCTGCTTTGTGTGGCCTTGAATAATTTACTTACCCTCTCATTTTCTCAGTTTCCTTCTCTGCGAGGAAAGTGTATTATGTAAATATGGACTATTTTAATCTCCATTTTACAGATGAGAAACTGAGCCTCAGAAAGGCTAAGTGACTTGCTGACAGTCACAGTTGGTAAATGGCCGGGCTGAGACTTAAACCGAGGACTTCTGATGCCTAGTTATGTCCAGTCAACACCAGGTAGCCTCCCATTACTAATGACTTTACATAAATCTGTGATCTGAGGCTGAATAAGAGAGATCGGGAAAAAGTCTCTTGCTTCTGCCTTTTAAAATGGGTCCAATGTGGATTTATTTTTAGGGAACCCATGCAGATACAGAAAATGAAACATGAGGGCTGGCCACATAACACATGCTACCTTTTTGATGGAACTCTACGCAAGTCAGAAGTATGGCTGCCCACAGTCATAACTTAGCATATAAATCATTTCCTTGCTTCTCTTGGGTCCAGTGATGGCAAACCTCACAGGATAAAAGGAATTGTGATAGTTTAGCATCTAAACAAGGGTGTGCCGGAGCTGGCTCACACTGGTGAGGACCAATTGTTAACTTTTCAGTGTGAGCGTTTACATCTTAGAAACTTGTAAACACTACAAATAAGGGCTTGATTTCTTGTTTGGTTGATTATCTAGACAAGAAAATGGTGGAGAAAATGTTAATAATTCCGATTAAAATTTTAAATATGTTATATGTATATGTGTACATGTGTGTATGTATATATGTATGTACACACATGTACATATATGCATACATACATGTCATTAAACATTTACCATCACGCCCATACAGTGTCGTATGACTTTGCAGGACCATAAATATTTACTGAGAAGCTTGGACTGAGTACTGGAAGACTTGTTTTCTTCTGACCAAGTCACTCCCTTCTCCATAAACTCCAATGACTCCCTGTCACTGACAGGAATACAAAGTGATCGGGGTGGCTCTCAAAACCATGATATCCACAACAGAAGCTAACATTCACATAGCCTTGCTATGTCCCAGCCATCGTGCTGAGCTCTTCACCATCATTCTCTCGTTTGAGCCTCCCAGCAACCTTGGGAGGTAGGTGCTTTTATCACCCCCATTTTATAGGTGAGGAAATGAAAGTAGACAGAGACTAAATGAATTGCCCAGGGTCACACAGCCTGAGGCTAGATTTGAACTCAAGTCTGTCTGAATCTAGGCCCTGCTACCTAACTGCCTAGCACTCTTCTACCTTCTCAGTCTTCTTGCACCTTACTGCTGGACTCCTACTCTTCATCCAATGACACAGGCCTCCTGGTTGTCCCAGGAACAAGACACTCCATCTCTCAGCTCTGGGCATTTTCTCTGACTGTCCCCATTCCTGGAATGCTCTTCTTCTGTTCTGCCTATTGACTTCCCTGGCTTCCTCCGAGTCCCCAATAAAATCTCATCTTTCACAGGAAGTCTTTCTCAACCCTTTTTTGGAGGGGACAAGGCAGGACAGTTGGGGTTAAGTGACTTGCCCAAGGTCACATGGCCAGCAAGTGTGTCAAATTTCTGAGGCTGGATTTGAACTCAGGTCCTCCCAACTCCAGGGCTGGCGTGCTACTCACTGTGCTGCCTAGCTGCGCCCCCCCAACCCTTTTTAATTCTAGTGCCTTCTCTCTGTTATTTTCTATTTATCCCATAGATGTCTTGCTATGTATATATTTGTTTTCTTATCATTTCCTCCATTAGACTGTGAGCTCCCTGAGGACAAGGATTGTCTTTTGCCTCTTTTTGTATTCCCAGAGCTTATAGTGCATGGCAGACAGTAGGCACTTAATAAATGTTTACTGATTGGTTGGTTTTTGTTTGTGACTGGGTAAGTCTCTTAACTTTAAAGGTTTCCTCATGGGTAAAATGGAAGTGATAATAACATCTATTGGGGTTACTGTGAGAGGAAAGACAAGATAATGTATGTAAAAGTACTTTATAAATTTTAAAACACTGCATAAATATCCGTTATTTTTATTATTAGTATGGACAGAGCACTCTGCTAGGTGCTGGGGACATAAAGATAAAAAGACACAGTCCTTATGTGCAAGTAACTTATATTCCGTTTGGACCATTGGGATATATTAAGTACTCACATTAGTATAATACAAGGTAAATTGAGGAGAAGGAGCACAAAGTGCTGGTAACATGACAGAAAGCTTTATGGAGAAAGTGACACCTGGGCTGAGGTGTGAAAGAAAACAAGGAAGCTGGGAGTAAGGAGTTAGTTGGGACTGTGTTCCAGGTGGAGTGTTAATTTGTATAAACAGATAAAGGTGAGAGATGCTAGGTTAAGTTTGAGGAGCACAAGCAGCCTGGGTTAGTTAAACAGAGATTTTGTGAAGGATAATAATACGAAATAAGGCTGGAAAGGTAGACAGGGGCTAAAATGTGGAAGACTTTAAGTGCCAATTTTTATGTTTTTATTTTTTCCTAGCAGGGGCCAGCAAACTCCAGCCAGCAGATCAAATGGGATTTAGTCCTCAGACTGTAGTTTACCAATCCCTTTCCTGGAGGCCATAACAAACACTTCTGAACGGGAGAGCGATATAGTCAAACCTCTGCTTTAGGAAGATTTATTTTGGCAACCATGTGGAGGATGCATTAGGAAAGGAAGTAACTGGAAGCAGGGAAATCAATTAGGAGGAAGCTATTATATTAGGCTAGGCAAGAGGCTTTAGGGGCCTTAACTAGGATAGTAGCTGAGAAGAGGACTCTTTCTTCAGTTGTTTGACAAGTATTTATTAAATTACTACTATATACAAGGCATTGTTTGATGCTGGGGATTCAGAGGAAGAAATGAAATAAGCCCTGTCTTCAGGAAATTTACATTGGGAGAAACCACATGTACACATATAAATAAATTAGAAATATGCATTAAAAGTAAATATTAAAATGGGTATGGTAGAGTACACCATTTCACTGCTACTGAAGAGGCAGAAGTTTATTCTTCAGCTAAGGAGTGCTGAGCTGCAACAGTCTAAGATAACTGAGTATTGGCACCAAGTCCAGAACCAATTTGATAGGGCCCAGGAATAAGAGACCACCAGGCTAATTAAGGAGGGATGAACTGGCCCAGGGCTGAAAAAAATAAAGCCGGTTAAATCTCCTGTGCCAATCATTAATGGGCCTGGGCCCATGATTAACTACTACATTTCCAGCTTCAGTGAGATAGGGAGAACCAAAATTGAAAAAAAAAAGAAGAAGAAGAAGACAGCACTAGCGACCGAGGAGATGAAGGACTCGTGTCCTTCAAGTTAGTGTAATGACAATTTAGATTTGAAGATCTTTCCCACCCACTGATAGGCCATATGACTTGCTTATGTCACAGGAAGGCTAAGTCACATGTAGTGGGAGGAACTTCCTGAGAGGAAAAGGAAGTTATGTCACAGGAAATGCTGAGAGAGAGGGCAGAAGTGTTCTGACTGTGCTGTGAGTGATTGTTGGTGGCAAGGCCCCAGCAGGTGGGCTGAAGGTTTTGGGATGGAGTGGTTCTCTGCTGTGATATTGTGTATTGAATTCTTTGCTGCCATGATGGATTGGGCTTATTGGTTTTGGGATATGGTTCTCTGGTGTCTGAATAAATGGTTTACTTCTTCTACCTTCCATATGGAGAGTCTCTTGTATTTTGTGATACAGAACCACATAGGCATTTTGACAATTATCCTCTATATTGTGATTACTGCCTTGCTAATGCTCTTAGTCATGTCAACTTAGGCTGAACTTTAAAGGAAAATGCGTATGATAAGAGAAAGAGGTGAGAAGGGAGAACATTCTAGGTAAGGGCCATGCAAAAGCACAGAGATAGGAGATGGAATGTCACATGCAAGGAAGAACAATTGCACTAGACCAGTTCAGCTGGAACATAGGAGATGTAGAGACAAGGAAGGAATAGTCAGCTTGGAAAAGTAGGCTAGAGCCAAATTATGAGGTGTTTTCAATGCCAAACAGGTGAGTTCGTATTTTATTCTAGAGATAATAGAAAGTAACTGGAGCTTCTTGGGCAGGGATGAGACAGGCTCAGGGTTGAGCTTTAGGAATATTAATTTGGTGGCTATGAAATGCGCTGAAAAGAGGAGGTTGAGGCAGAGGGAATAATTGATAGGCTACTGTGATCATCTAGCAGAGAGATGTCGAGGACCAGAACTAATGTAAGGGTTGAGTAGAGAGGAATAGAGGGATAGCAGAGATTTCGAGGAGATTTGGCAATGAGATTTGGCAATCAATTGGCTTGGGAGGGGAAGTGAGGAGTTGAGAATGACTCTCGGGTTTGACTGTAGGGAACTGGAAGATTGATTCTGTCTTTGACAGAAATAGAGAAGTTAGGAAGAGGAGTAGAGTTTGGAGAAAATGCAGTGAATTCTGGTTTGGACATGTAGAGCTTGAGATAGACAATTGGTAGTACAGGCCTGGAGTTCAGGATAGATAGGGCATACCTATGGACTTGGGAGTTATTTGCATAGAGATGACACTTGAATTCATTGAAACTAATGGGATCACTGAGAGATGAGAAATTGAAAGAATGATCATTTCTAATGGGACAGATAGAGTAAGAAAAATCTTCTTGAAGGAGGTGATTTTTTCCTGAATCCTTGAATACTTTCCTCCTCTAAATTCATATTGCTTATTGTCAATGCCACTAATTTGTAACTTATTCAAAGAATGTAAGAGTTAGAAGGTACCTAGAAGGTCATTTAGTCCAAGATGGAAGTTGGAAAAAGGAAATTTTATTTTATATTCTATGTGTTATATATATTAAGATATATGTTACATATTATGTATTTATAAGATTATAGCTTATATCCATACACATAATCAGATGCTTTAGGAGATAGGGGACCTCTCCCCTACCTTCTTCTCTCCCATCACTGGAGGTCTTTGACCAAATTCTGGATAACCACCATAGAGATGTGTTGGAATGGGCATTCTTTTGTGGGGTATGGCCTGGACCAGATAGCCGGCTACTGATAAAAAGATACAACTTTAAAGTTCCATGATGGCAAAGATAGGACTAGAACTCACATCTCTGGATTTCAAGTTCAATGCACTTTCTTCTAGGAACCTTGAGGGAAAGTAGAGATGAAGGAGGAGAATGTTGTAGGCAAGGGAACAATGATGGTGGAAATGGTCATACTTCACTTGCTTGGAGGCTACATGTTAGACCATTATGACTGGAGCATAAGATGTAGAATGGGAGAATAGTGATACAAATAGGGATCATTTCATTCTTTCTATTTGTATCTCTAGCACCTAGTAGAGTGCCTGGCACATACTAGGAGATTAATAAATGCTTGATTGATAGTGAGATACAAAGGTTAAGAGGTAGGTTGGGATTGGATTATGTAAACCCTTGAATTCCCTATTAGGGTTTGTATTTTACTTCATTGATAATAGGAAATTATTGAAGATTTTCTTCTAACAGGGAGGTAAGATGACAAAAGAAGTGTTTGTAGACAATTAATCTGATGTAGGGTGAAAGATGGGGAAGTGAAAGAGGCTAGAGACAATGATCTCATTTCGGAGGCTATTGCAATAGTCTAAGAATGAGATTATAAGGAACTGAACTAAGGAATGTCTGAGAGAATGGAGAGGAAAGCACAAATGAGAAAGACATTAAGAAGGAAGAATTGATATGGCCGTTATCAGATAGGGAGGAGAAGGGAAAAAGGAGGAAGCAAAGGTGATGCCTAACTTCTGAGTTTGGAAAAAGGCGAGGGCCATCTAACAGAACTAAGAAAGTGGGAGCCAATTTGGAAGGGAAGATAACGAACAGGATTTTAGATAGCATAGTGTGTTGACAGTGTCAGACTTGATATAATTCCTAGTAGAGTTATTTCATGTTGACTCCACAGAAATTTTTGTTTTGGCCTCAGTGTTACTAACATGCTCTGCAGTGCTGTATTTGAAATGCTCAGACAGTAGGTCTCCTTGGGGTTGGTAAAGTGCAGCTAACATCTCCTTAAGTACTTTGCTCTCTAAGTCTCTGCCTTCCTCGAAGAGAAATAAATTTCTCTGGCTCCCCTCATTCTCCTGCTTCTTGCTATCACAAGTGTCTTCGTTCTCAAGATCAGGGAAAAGTTCTGCAGGGCGTAGAGGAAGAAAAAAATCTCTGCTGACCCCTGCAGGCATTCATTTCCTATGCCCTCATTTCCTTGGCAACACCAACTAGAGGACTGGCCAAGATAGTATTACACTAAATAGAATCATTCCCATTTTAAAGATAAGGAAAGAAGAATCTCTGAGAGAAATTACATGGTAAATACCTTAGGTGGAGTGTTGCTTCTCCGATGCAAGACTCTTGCTTGGGTGAGAGGTCAGGGCTGGAAAAATAGGTTGGACCATCATTAGTGTGAAAGAGATAGTTTAAAAATGATGAATTTTCCAAGGGAGGAAAAGATATGAAATGCCATTTATGATAGGCACAAATTGATTATCATGAAAATCTGTAGTGCTTATACACTGCTTTTTAAAAAATTATGGACTTGACAAACATAACAAACATGAAAGTTTCCACATACAAAGAATGGAAAAAATATGATTATATATAAAACTGTAAATTTCTATTACATGCAGTTTGGGTTTTTTTAGGTATATTTAACATGGTAGTGCTTACGCTGTTCCGCTTGTCTGAGTTTCCTTAAATACTTCCTTCTGCTCTCTTCTGTATATTTTTCACATCTAATTTATACTTTTTTCTTTTTTGACATTATTATCACTCCTTCCCCACTATTCTTCCCTCATACATAACTTCCAAAATTCCTCTCCTGTGACAAATGCACACACATATTTTGTGTATATATATGTATATATATGCATATATATGCAGAGACAGAGAGAGAGTTAAGTAAAACAAATTCATATATTGCTTGTTGATGAAAATGTCTCATTCTCTCCCTTTAGTCTATCACTTCTCTTCCGAGGGGGTAGGGAGATAAGCCTTTTCATTATTGGTTATTGAATTGGTTAGAATTCTTAATTCCTTCCAAGTTATGTTCTTTTACAACATTGTCATCATTAAACAAATTACTCTTCAGATTTTGCTCACTTCATTTGGCATTAGTTCATACAAATCTTCCCAGGATTCTCTGAATCTGTCCTTATAAGTCATTTCTTATGATACGTACTAGTCCATTACTATTTGTATATTGTAGTTTGTATAGCCCCTCTTCAATCGATGGGCCTCATTCTGCTCTAAATATTTTTGCGAATATTACTGCTTTCCTTCTACTTTTGATCTTTTTTTTGTGGGGGGGGCGGTGTTACGTACTTGTCACTGAGGATACTTCTTTTGCACATTTAAGGGACTCCAGAAAGAGAAATGGGAGGCCTTTTGGTTGGACCAGGGTGGTCTAAAGATACAGGCTCACTGGGTGGTTCTGCAGTCATCATAGAAGCCAGCTGAGCAGGAAATTAAAGGGGAGATGAACCAGACTAGACAGATGTGGAAACAAATAGAAACATCTGGTTTCATAATTCTATAGATTCCTCTCTTTTTCCACCTACTTTTCATTGCCTCCTTTTTTTGCACTTATAAGGGGAGGCTTACTCACTTCCCCATTCCTTAAACCAAAATAACATGTCCAGTTTCTTTAAATGAACATTCCCCTGTCAAAGTACAGTGGCTTGCAGTTTTTTTCATACTATGTTCTATCCCATTCCTTACCCTCCCCTTTGACCTGTCTCTTCTCAATGAGAGTGAGAAATGGGGGTGGGGGGATGGAAGGTAGGGGGAGAGAGAGAGAGAGAGAGAGAGAGAGAGAGAGAGAGAGAGAGAGAGAGAGAGAGAGAGAGAGAGAAAGGATTTTTTTGCATTTGACCGTGAAGGTGTAGGGAACCACTGGAGTTTATTGAATGGGACAGTGACATGATCAGATCTGTGCCTTAGGAAAGTCCCTTTGGTGGTTGGCATCGCTAAGCACAGTGGCTAATCAGCTCAGACGGTTACAATACTACACTCCTATGTGCCAGTGACTTTTAATTTCCCTGTTCTTTGTCCGAAGTCTAGCCATGGCCATTTGTCTTGCTAGTGCCCACCTTTACAAGGGCTGGGGGATGAATAGATGACTATTTATGGCTGGAGCTGTACAAATGCATAACCAGAATTGGAAAAAAAGAGCTTGAAGTCAACTGATACAGGAAACGTAGGACATTATACCCTATTGCATTGTGATTTTACTTTATTGTCAAATCCCAATTTTTTTTTTAATTTTGATTTCTTCCGTATAGGAAACTCCCCGCATTGATGCAGACTGGCAATTTGTCTCTCCAGACTGCCCCACTGTGACTCGGCTGCCTTCTTACCCTGAAGTTTATCTAAACACCTGGGATTAGTGCTATGTCTGCTCCTTTCTCCCATTGGTGAGTTCCTTTTGTGAGAGGCCTCCATTCTGGAAACAAGCCTAAGCCTGCTGTGCTTCATAGCCCTCCCAACTCTGGGCTTTGCCACCATTCCATTGCTGGGGTACCTCTCTCTCCTGGCCTTTTCAGCTCTACTTTACAAGTTGCTTATATTTATCTCCCAAGTGTCTGGCACAGAGAAAGCATTAATAAATGTCTGCCTGCCCTAGATGTTGCTGGAGACACTGACATATAGTGGGACTTGAAGCCAAGTCTTCCTGATAGAAAGACTGACTCTGTAGCCCCCATGACTAGCTGCCTTCTCCTGACAGCATCTTTTTTCCGACATAAATCTTTTTCATAGCCATTCATCACATATAAGCAATTTGTATGGCTTTAATATTTATACTTTGGTAGTGATAATGCTTCATGCTATAATACTTATAGTGCTCTTTACCTTTAAATATACTCCTAGATGCATTATCTCATTTGACCTATGTCTCTTGGGTCCTTAAAAATATTTTTAAATAATGAAAGCTCATAAAAACTAGCATCTACATAGTGCTTTGAATTTTTCAAAGCACTTTACATATGAAATGATGAGGGGAGAGAAAGCTGGTGAGCATGTACAGCATGGAAGAATCTAAAGGGCCTGCTTCTAGAAAGTCTTGATACTGTGTAATGGAAAAGCCCTGTTCCTGAATTTGGAGCATGCACAGATATTCTCTAACTGGTTCCAGCCTACTAATGACATGGTTAAGGGACAGATTGTTAGCTGGCTACAGAACCCAAACTAGAGTACATTCAAAATTTATTAACCAGCCAAGGTAAGTCTTATTGCTCTGGCTCTGTCTTGCCTGCCTAGTTGTGGTTAAATCAGTCATACAGGGGCAGCTAGGTGGCTCAGTTGAGTAGAGCACCGGCCCTGGAGTCAGGAGGACCTGAGTTCAAATCCGGCCTCAGACACTTGATACACTTGCTAGCTGTGTGACCTTGGGCAAGTCACTTAACCCCAACTGCCCTGCCAAAAAGCAAAAAAAAAAAAATCAGTCATACAGTCAAAAAAAAACATTTATTAAGCGCCTTTTATGTGCCAGGCACTGTGCTAAGTGCTAGGGATACAAAAAGAGGCAAAACACAGTCACTGTTCTCAAGGAGCTTGCCTGGTGTAGAATCGAGAACTACTGTTAGCACTCTGGGAAAAGGGGCCCATCAGTGTATGGCTCTGTTGTTGAAAGAGTGACTATGACTTTGTGAGCTTGGCAAGATCAAAACATTGTACCAGAGGTCCAATACTTGAAATCCATGCTGGGTTTAATGGCCAGAACAGAAGGTGAGGGGCAAAAACCTAGACCAGTTGGACCTCTTGCCTCAGACACCTATCAAGTCACTTATAACCTCTCAATGCTTCAGACTATGGTGGCAGAACTGCTGCTTATTTCCCAGATGTTAGTAGAAATATATATATATACATATATATATATATATATATATATATATATATATATATATATATATATATATACACATATATATGTACTTCTCCATTAGATTGTAAGCTCCTTGGGGTGGAGCCAAGATGGTGGCTGGAAAACAGGGACTTGCTTAAGTTCTCCCCCAAATCCCTCCAAACACTTGTAAAAAATGGCTTGGATCTGGGTTGCAGTCCTGGTTGGTGGTTCTTGGGGGAAGAAGAGTGCTGGTGTGGCAGAGCTTGCTGTGTAGAAGTACACAGGTCCAGGATTCAGGGACAAAGCAATTGCCATTCTGAAGGCAGTCTTACCCTGATAAAAAGCTCAAGGATCCAGTAGTTGACTGGGAACATGAACAAGCAGTGGAAAAGGACTCAGACTATAGAATCTTTTTTTTGATGACAAAGAAGATCAAAACATACAGCCAGAAGAAGTCAACAAAGTCAAAGAGCCCACATCAAAAGCCTCCAAGAAAAATACGAATTGGCCTCAGGCCATGGAAGAGCTCAAAAAGGAAAAATCAAGTAAGAGAAGTAGAGGAAAAACTGGGAAGAGAAATGAGAGTGATGCAAGAAAATCCTGAAAAACAAGTCAATGACTTGCTAAAGGAGATCCAAAAAAGTACTGAAGAAAATAACACCTTAGAAAATAGACTAACCCAAATGTCAAAAGAGCTCCAAAAAGCCAATGAGAAGAAGAAAGCCTTAAAAGGCAGAATTAGCCAAATGGAAAAGGAGGTCCAAAAGACCACTGAAGAAAATACTACCTTAAAAATCAGAATGGAGCAAGTAGAAGCTAGTGACTTCATGAGAAATCTAGAAATTATATAACAGAACCAAAAGAATGAAAAAAATATCTCATTGGAAAAACCATTGACCAGGAGAATAGATCCAGGAGAGATAATTTAAAAATTATTGGACTACCTGAAAGCCATGATCAAAAAAAGAGCTTAGACATCATTTTTCAAAAAATTATCAAGGGTATATGAAGGTAATGGAATACTATTGTGCCATAAGAAATGGGGATGATACGGACTTCGTAACAACCTGGAAAAACCTATACGACATAATGCTGAGTGAGCGGAGCAGAGCCAGGAGAACATTGTACACAACCACAGATATATGGATTCCGTGAGGACCAACCCTGACATACTTTGCTCTTCTCAGCAATGTAAGGTGCAAGGACAACTCCAGGGGACTAACTATGGAGAATGCTATCTCCATCCAGAGAAAGAACTGTGAAGTTTGAATACAGATTGAGGCACACTACATGCTCGCTTTTTTTGCTTCTCTTTTGTTTTTGTTTATGGGTTTTTTTTTTTGGTTCTATTTCTTCTTTCTCATGATTCATTCCATTGGTTATAATTCTTCTCCACAGCTTGACTAGTGTATAAATTAATTCATTGAGAAGTTATACATGGTAGTTAAATGAGATTCCATGCCGTCTTGGGGGGGAGGAGGGGAGAAATTCTGGAACTCAAAATTATGTAGAACCATGTGTGGTAAACTAAAAATAAAATAAAAAAAATTATCAAGGAAAACTGCCCTGATATTCTAGAGCCAGAGGGTAAAAAAGAAATTGAAAGAATCCACTGATCACCTCTTGAAAAAGATCCCAAAAAGAAAACTCCTAGGAATATTGTAGCCAAATTCCAGAGTTCCCAGGTCAAGGAGAAAATATTACAAGCAGCCAGAAAGAAACAATTTAAGTATTGTGGAAACACAATCAGGATAATACAAGATCTAGCAGCTTCTACATTAAGGGATCGAAGGGCTTGGAATATGATATTCCAGAGGTCAAGGAGCTAGGATTACAACCAAGAATCACCTACCCAGCAAAACTGAGTATAATGCACCAAAGCAAAATATGGATTTTCAATAAAATAGAGGACTTTCAAGCTTTCTCAATGAGACCAGAGCTGAATAGAAAATTTGACTTTCAAATACAAGAATCAAGAGAAGCATGAAAAGGTAAACAGGAAAGAGAAATCATAAGGGACTTACTAAAGTTGAACTGTTTTGTTTACATTCCTACACGGAAAGATGATATTTGTAACTCATGAAACCTTTCTCAGTATTAGGGTAGTAGAAGGGAATATACATATATATAGACAGAGGGCACAGGGTGAGTTGAATATGAAGGGATGATAGCTAAAAATAAATAAATAAATGAATGAATGGATAAATAAATAAATGAACAAATGAATGAATGAATAAATAAATATAATTAAGGGTGAGAGAAGAATATATTGGGAGGAGAAAGGGGGAGATAGAATGGGGTAAATTAACTCACAATAAGTGGCAAGAAAAAGAAAAAGCAGTACTATTGGAAGGGAAGAGGGGGTAGGTGAAAGGGAATGAGTGAATCTTGCTCTCATCAGATTTGACTTAAGGAGGGAATAACAGACACCCTCAACTGGGTATCTTACCCTACAGGAAAGTAGGGGGAAAGGGGATAAGAGAGAGGAGATGATAGAAGGGAGGGCAGATTGGAGGAGGAGGTAATCAAAGGCAAACGCTTTTGAAAAGGAACAGGGTCAAGGGAGAAAATTGAATAAAGGGGGATAAGATAGGATGGAGGGAAATATAGTTAGCCTTTTACAACATAACTGTTATGGAAGTGTTTTGCATAATGATACATGTGTGGCCTGTGTTGAATTGCTTGCCTTCTCAAGGAGTGTGGGTAGGGTGGGAAGAAGGGAGAGAATTTGGAACTCAAAGTTCTAAAAACAAATGCTCAAAAAAAGTTGTTTTTACATGCAACTGGGAAATAAGATATACAAGAAATGGGATATAGAAATCTATCTTGCCCCACAAGAAAGTAAGGGGATTGGGGGGGGTGTGTGGAATGAGGTGACAGAAGGGAGGGCAGACTGGGGAAAAGGGCAATCAGAATACATGTCATCTTGGGGTGGGGGGAGGGTAGAAATGGGGAGAAAATTTGTAACTCAAAATCTTGTGGAAATTGATGTTGAAAACTAAAAAATATTAAATAATAAAACAATTTTTTAAAAATTTTTAAAAGAAACAAAAAATTAAAAAATAGTAGATTGTTAGCCCCTTGAGAACAGGGACTATCTTCTGTTTTTCTTTGTATCCCCAGTGCTTAGCCCAGTCTATGGCACATAGTAGGTACTTAATAAATGCCAGGTGACTATGTCAAAGCAGGTATGGACTAAAAAAAGAGAAAAGAAAAGCCCTACTATAGCTGACTTTTAGGAACATCTATTGTACTTACAGGATGCCACTAACACAGAGGTCTTGAAATGGTTCAGGACAAACTGACATGTTCTTCCAATATCTAAGTTCTCTGAGAGAGTGAAAAGTTCTGAGGGCTTCCTGCTGCTCTTGGGGAGTCTAAGTAAATGTTCTACATCCTAGTATGAGAGAACAGTGTTTACAATTCTAATTTATACTCCTATTCCCAAGGAAATTTTTATTCAGATGCTTTAGCTTCTGGTATTCACTATATTCTCAAGGAAAATAATAGGTACTGAACACACCAAAAAAAGGTCAAATCCAAGCAATAGGGAGGTGGCTTTTAATGCTTTTCCCTTCTATATATGGGGTAACTAGGTGGTTCAGTGGATAAAGTACCAACTTAGAGTCAGGAAGATCTCAGTGCAAATCTGGGCCTCGGGTGCTTATTAGCTGTGTGACCTTGGGCAAGTCACTTAAACTCTAGTTGCCTCAGCTCCTCATCTGTAAAATGGGGGCACACTGGAGAAGGTAGTGCCACACCACTGCGATATCTTTGCCAAAAAAAACCCAAATCCATGGACAAACACATGGAGTCAGATGTGACTGAACTACCAAACAACCACAACAACATCGATATACACATACCCATGGATTTTTTTCTCTGTCCATTTTGGGACATTGGTACATTTTTATTCATAATAATTCTTACCTCTGCCAGGAAATACAGCTCAGTTGGCAAGGAACCTATGGTATGAAAAACAAAAACAAAACATTTACAGTCTCCTAAAACTGGTTGTGCAAAAGAGCCTTCTGGTTTCGCTCCTCCCTGAAATCTCTTTCGACTCTATTATCCCTTCCCGGGGTCAAAAACCAAAAACCAAACAGACAGAAAAAAAAAACCAAACCAAACCCAACCTAGTTGTTAACAATGAGCTGTTTCAAAGTCCACTCTTTGGCGCCTATGCAGGTGACCTTCCTATTTGCTTTAGAGCAGGAAAAAAAGCGAGGGGACTGTTAAAACCCCACCAGCCAGGAGAGAGCAATGGGTTCACCTGGCTTCTGTGTACCTAGACCTCAGAGGTCAGAAACTGCCCCCAGAGTGGTATCTATTCTGTGAAGCAATGGAACTCTCCAGTATCCCTGGGTGCTAATATTTAACGTTGCTTAAATTCCACAAGCCGGGTGGAATTACACTATGCTGTAAACAAGTCCTTTCACCACTTCCCTGTATAAATGCCACGTAGCGGGCAGAGGGCTTCTAGGGCTTTGGGAACTGCGTCAATGTCCTCATTGCATGATGAAATTGCCACACGCAAGAAGGAAAACTTAACCTATTACATGAGACAGAGCATTGGGTTTGGGGTCAGAGGACCTGTATGACTTGTATGACCTTCAACAAGTCACTTTAATTCTTCGGGCCTCAGTTTCCTTATCTGTAAAATGAGGACTAGATGAATTCTCAGGCCAATTCCAGTTCTAAATCTGCAATCATATGCTCCTTAATAGAGTTCCACATTTTCTTTCATTCTATATAAACATTTGCTGAAAGCTGAATGTTTCTAGTCACTCTTCTTTGGATCCTAGAATTTTTCTCCCCAATCAAACTTAGATCTATTAGTAAGTTGGGATAATGGTGCTGATTCAGCTTTCTTTTGACCTTTCTCCTATGATCACTAAGCTTGCTTTTGACAAATGTTTAACTCTTTGATTAATGTCTACAGACTGTAAGGACTTCAGACAGTTCTTTATCTTAATATTTTATCTTATTAGGTGTGATTGCTTCATCAATGGAAGTCAGTCTCTATTCTTTCTCCAATAAACATAATTGTCCACATTTTAAGAATGCATGGTTCTTTTTTTCATTACCATTGGGAAACAAATTACTTCTTCAATCTTCTTGGAATTATTGTTTTTCTAATTTCCTGCTCTTCATGTCCCTCGTCTCTTAGAGACTGGTATATAATTAACTATTAAAATTATATATTTTTTTACTTTTTAGTCTTATTTTGGGCAATTCCCCTGTTTTTCATTTTTTTCCTGTTTATATTCAGGAGAGGATTTCTTTACAACATCTTATACTGCATTCTCTTATTTTCTTTTTAAAAGCCTTAGGGCTATTTGGATAAAGAAAATGTTATCTTTTGAAATGGACTCCCACTCATCTTCTGGGTTGTTTTACAAGACTTCTTTAATGTCCTCCCAATTTTTCTGTTCATTGAAACTGAGCTCTGAGGTACCCTTAAGTCCTTAATGCAAGTACACGTTTGAGGTTGCCTCATTCCTTAATGTCTTTTCACATTAAAGTATTTACATTATAGGGATCTGACAATACTTGACTAAGTTATACAGCAAAATTATAGCAGGAAGGAGAGATTTGGACATGGAAAAGAGCCTTGGAAGGATGGGACTTGGGCAGACTTTTTAAAATACCCTTTTCCCAAGCATGTTCATTCCCTGTCTTCCCCCTCTCCATACATCTCTTCTTGCTTTTCCTCTTAATTGCAGATTGCTGTAAGCCACAAGACCCATGAAATGACTTAGCAATGTTTTATTAAATAATACTATAATGTCAGAACAGGAATAGGCCTTTAAGGTCACCTAGTCTGATTGTCTCATTATAGATTAAGTACCCAAGAACTGGTTCCAGGTAACATGAGCAATAAGATGGAGGATTAGACATTTTCTCTGATCTCCATGACCTCTCAAAGCTCTCCAAAATGGGAATCATGTACCAAAGATAAAGCAAGTTCAGCTGTCTCCATGATCTATTACCCAGAATTAAAAAAACAAAACAAAAACCCCATGAAGTGATGTTTGCTGACCTTGAGATTACTCAGCTCCCCTCCCATAACTCCTAAACTATTAGCAGACCCAAGGACATGACACAGGCTTAAACCGAAACCCACTCCTGTACCCTGGTCTGCCCTTCTTTCTAGTGTTATGGAGACTCTGGATCCCACCTGCAGAAGTTTGCTTGGACCTCGCCAGCCAGCTTGGCCACAACCTTTCAGGAACAAAAGTCTGCTAGGGGCTGCAACACAGAAGCACTAGTGCTGCAGAGCTCTGAGCTAGTGGTGTTGGGTGCTGGGGGTGGGGTGGGGGGACAGATGGGGGAAGTGCTGTAAAACTCTAGCCTGGGCCAGGGGACTAAGAAACAGAAAGATTAGGAAAAGTTACCAAGACAAGACACAGTGTGGAAGGAGGGACTGTGCAGCACTCCACCAAGCCTTAGGCAAAAAACACAGCACCTAGTTGGGACTGGTTCTGACCACCTAAAAAGTCAGCTGGGGCAGAGACCTAGGCTGGTGAACTGAGTATCGGCCGATATGGGAGGAAGCTGAGATACTCTGAGATTCAGCCCCCCAAAAAAACCACCATCAGAGGGAAGGGATTTAGAAAGTGAGTGACAGAGAAAAGAAGTAGGGGTGGGAGGAGGGGAGAAGGAGAAATTACCAAAGAAGAAGAAACTCAAAGACTTTGAACATAAATAGATAAATCAACAGGAAAATCAGTAACAATGGAAGTCAATATGGCCTTCAGGTCTAGTAAATAAGTTCAGACATCTATGAATAAATACTGCAAAACAAAGGGAAATGATCCAACACTTGATGAGACAGAGGACCCTGTGAAATGTGACCCTCTAAGTGGAGAGACCAGGAGAGACCACTACCATGCCACTGCCAGGTGGGGGCTTGGCTTGGGACTTCCAGTGCTGAGAGTCTGAGTGTCCTGGCCACATATCCATTTTCTATCTGTCTGTGCCCAGTACCACATATGTTGCTGGTTCTCTCCTGTCTGTGTCTGGCCCCCACGTATCTGCCCTCATGTTCTTTTTCTCTGTTCCAGCCAGGCCCCCATGTGCTAGCTGTGCCCCTACGTGTTCCTACTTCTGCTTTCACTTCTCTGTCCCAAGCCCCAATGTATCCTTGAACTGTGTGCCTGCCCCCTCGCTGCTTCTCTCCTCTTTCCCACATCTGTGGGCAAATTCATATTACATAAAAATCATTTTACAAGGTCTGCTGAGCAGCCCACTTACATAAAACAAGAACTGTCTGTAGAAACATGGCCTTAATATTAAAGATCATAATATTAAAAAAAATTAGAAGAGAAATAGCTATGGGTAGGAAATGTATTCTTTTTAAAAATAATTAATTAATTTGTTTTTAGTTTTCAACATTCACTTCTATAAGATTTTGAGTTCTAAATTTTTTCCTCCTCTCTCCTCTTTCCCCTCCCAAGACAGCATGCAATCTGATATAGGCTATATGTGTACAATCATGTTAAACGCATTTCCACATTAGTCATGTTATAAAGAAGAATTAGAAGAAAAGGGAAAAAACATGAGAAAGAAGATACAACCACAACAACAAAGAGAGACAGAGTAGTACACTTCTGTCTATATTCAGGCTCCATAGTTCTTTCTCTGGATGTGGATAGCATTTTCTATCATGAGTCTTTTAGAATTGTCCGTAAAAGTTGGTCATTGCACAGTGTTGCTGTTATTGTGTACGATGCTCTCCTGGTTCTGCTCACTTCACTCAGCATCAGTTCTTCTAAGTCTTTGTAGGAAATGTATTCTTAACCAAACAAGAGGTAGAGGTAATTGCAAAAGATAAAATAGATAACTTTGATTACTTGAACCTGAAAACTACTTCTGAACACACAACATTAATGCATCTAGGATGAGAAGGGAAGTGGTTAAATGGGGAAAAGTCTGTATTAAGTTTCTCTGGCAAGGGTTTGGTATCCAAGATATATAAACAATTAATATATATATGTGTGTATATATGTATATGTATGTATGTATGACTAATGGCCATTTCCCAATAGGTTAATAGTCAAGGGATATAAACACATAGTTCTCCAAAGAACTGCCAAGTGTTCATAGACACACACACATGCACATACATACATACAGTGCTCCAAATCGCTAATAAGAGAAAAGCAAATCAAAACAACTTTGAGTTTTCACCTTGCCCACTGAAAACAGACAAAATGCCCAAAAACGGCAATAGTTGATGTTAGAAAGGTTGTGGATAGATAGGCCCACTAATATATTTTTGGTGGAACTGTGAAATTATACAACTACTTCGTAAAACAATTTGGAATTATGCAAATAAAGTGACCAAACTGTCTATACCCTTTGAACTAAAAACTTGGCTTATCCCATAAGGCAGCATTGAGAAGAAAAAAGTCCCCATATACTCCAAAATATTTATAGCAGCACATTTTGTGATAGCTAAGAATTAGAAATAAAGTAGAAGCCAACTGATTGGGAAATGGCTAAACAAATTGTGGTACATGAATGTAATAAAATATTATTGCACCATAAAAAATGATAAATGTGGTGAATACAGAGAAGAATAGAAGGACCTATATAAACAGATGAAGAGTAAAGTAAGCAGAGTCAAAAAAAACCCACTAGTTACAGTAGCTACAACCATGTAAATGGAAAAAACCATGACACACCGAGAAATCAAAAGTAAATGTAAAAGAGTTATGAAGATCAAGCCAGACTTGAATGAAGAGATATGAGGAGATGCCTCATAAAATAACCTTTTGGTAGTTGAAATGGCACCAAATCTATACATTATTTTAGATAGTGTTGTCAGTTTTATTATGTCATGTCCCATACCATGAACAGTTAGCATCTCTCTAATTTTTTCCTTTATCTCTACAGAGAATATTTTGTACTTGAATTCATGTAACGACTATGGCTGTCTTGGTAGATGAACTCCCCAGATATTTTACACATTGTGTGATTATTTATAAAGGAATTTGGTTTTCTATTTCTTCTTGGTGAATTTTGTTTGTGATGTACAGGAATACTGATTTTGTGTGTGTGACTTTATTTCATTTCCTAAAACTTCACTGAAGTTTTTAATTAATTTAAGTCGAATATTCAGGGCTCTCTAAGTAAACCATTTGCAAGAAGCCAGAACCTGAGTAGGGGCCACCTCAGGGAGAGGGGCTGAAGGAGGAGATGCCTCAGGGAGACCTGTGGCTGGGACCTGAGCAGGAGTCACTGAAGGGAGAGGGGCCAAAGCCCTGGGGGCCATAAGAAGGGGGTCATCCAAAATGTCCTGTTCACCTCCATCGCCTCTTTGTGTGGCAGCTTTACTTATGAGCATCTTACAATCTTTTCTGAGAACAGGGTTCCAAGAGAGCTCCACGAAGGCCTTCATGTAGGCAACTTCTATCCATTTTCCTTCATGGCCACAGTACAATTCTAACTGCAAGAGAGTATTATGTTTTAAAGTCCCCAAAATGGGCCACACTTGGTGGCCCTCTAAGTGATACTGAGGCCAAACAGTGTAGCAAAAGAACACCAGATTTTTCTTTTTAAGTTCTTTAGAGAAACTAGATTTTTCCCAATTTTGCAAAAGACAACCTAAAGGCGAACTTGTAGGAATTGAAAAGGATTGAGCCATTTCAGGTGTTTGAGCTGGAAGTCCTTTCTTCCCTAAAGGAGAATATACGAGTAAGGGTCTAAAAATAAACAAAACAAAATGAGACAAAAAACCCACAAGAACATATCTGGAGTTTTCCCAATTCACTAGCACCAAGAGAATTGAAAGAATTGGGCATATACTTCCAGATAGGGCATCTGTCCTTGTCCTCCATGCTTCAGAACATGTGCCCAGGTGCATGGTCTCCAACATAACCGCTGAACTGACAACCTGAAAGTGTCAGGCTGAGTATGAGACAGCTTCCTAGCTGTCTGACCTTCTAGGACCTTCGAGGTCAGGCCTGAAGAAAGCACCTCCAAGGTACTTAGAGAGCAACCCCAACTGCAGGGCCAGAAGGGGATAAGGAAAGGGGGATGCTTGTGTAATTTCCAGTCCTGGCTGGAGAAGAACTTGAGATTAGCAGTTGTTCCCGGTCAGGGAGTCATATGAAGCGAACTATATGTTTTTAGCGGTGCTCAAGACTCCAGAATACCAACACACTGGGTCCTGCTCAAAAGAATTTGACTCAAGCCTTCTCGCAGCCAAAGAAAAAGTTTATTACAGATTCACCATATTGGGTTGTCTTAAGAAGTCTCATCCTTTGTGACGCTCGTTTTCACAAGTGGGCCAGATTCCATCTGAAGTTGGTGGAATCTGAGCCTGGATTGGGATTTTTAAAAGCCCTAGATCTGGAGTTTGAGGTTCACATCCAGGCTTTGCTGTTTACTAGCTGTGGGATTTGGGACAGATCCTTCTTCAAGAATAGCCACATGCTCACATCATATGGGCAATTCCTCTATACCTTAAAAAAAACCCATTTCATAGATGCCATTACAGCACTTGACTGGTCCTTCTGTCATACCTCACTCTTGCTATGTGACTAGTCTACTTTTTAGACATTAAGATGGCACAGTAAATAGAGCACTGGTCCAGGAGTCTGGAAGACCCGAGTTCAAATGTGGCCTCAGATGCTAACTAGTTGTGTGACCTTGATTTAGTCACTTAACAGCCATCTGCCTCAGTTTCCTCAGTTGTAAAATGGAGATCATTACAGCACCTACTTTGAAGGGTTATTATGAGGATCAAATGAGATAACATTTGTAAAGCGTTTAGCACAGTCTCTGGTACATAATAGATAGTTTAAAAATTCTTGTTCCCTCCCCCTCTTTTTGGATCATGTGTTCCATAGATGATGGTTGTTTATGTTACTTCTTGTGCATCAGTCATTGTTGGCAATGTGCTGCAAATTGCTCAAGTCCATCATGTATCTTATCTCTCCATTGTCTCTGGATCAACTACCCTTTAGATTCTTGGCACACTGTGGTGTTTCATGATTTACATCCATATGACATTACGAGGAAAATGGTGGTGTCAAATATATTAGTCTGTGGAATCATTGAAAACCTAGAACAATAACTGGTTCTATGATATCTGTTTTACCTCCTCAAGGTTGCTTTGAAGATCAAATGAGATAACATACATAAAGAGCTTTGAAGACCTTGAAGCCTATTTAGATGTAAGCTATTATTTTTAATTAATTTATTGATGAATTATTAATTTATTTTAATAATTTATTATTTTTAATCAATTTATTTGTTTTTAGTTTTCAACATTCAGTTCCACAAGCTTTTGAGTTTTAAATTTTCTCCGCCTCCCTCCTCAAGATGGCATGCAATTTGATATAGGCTCTATATATACATTCCTCTTAAACATATTTTCACATTAGTCATGTTGTAAAGAAGAATTAGAACCAATGGGTTGAACTACGAGAAAGAAGAAATGAGAGAGAGAGAAAGAGAGAGAGAGAGAGAGAGAGAGAGAGAGAGCGAGCAAATAGTTTGTTTCAATCTGCATTCAGACTCCATAGTTCTCTGGATGTAGATAGCATTTTCCATTATGAGTCTTTTGGAGTTGTCTTAGAGTCTTGCATTGCTGAGAAGAGCTAAGTCTATCAAAGTCAGTCATCACAAAATGTGGTTGTGACTGTACAATATTCTCCTGGTTCTTCTCGATATAAGCTATCATTATTAGGGAGTCTTTTGAACTTTCAGAGATTATAGGCATCAGAAGGCTGACCAAGGATCCCTCATATCTTCAGAACAACAAGGGCATTCCAAAAGGAGAACCTCAGGACTGGCGGAGGGCCTCTGCAATCTAAAACCCTTTCATTAGGAATATAGTTAATGGCTCACCAGGCAGATTCAATCTCATTATCTGGTAATCCAGCCACAGGGCCAGTATTTAACTAGGCTTTTATCTATCTGCTAGTTTAGGTGTGGTCCCATTTTGACAGCAGAGGACTAGATGAGGCCATATCTGAAGCCCCTTCCAAACGCATTATTTTATAATTCTATGGTAGATAATTTTATATTTCAATCCTGCTTCAGGGAAGATTTCGTATAATGGAGTGATATGAATGGGAAGTTACCTTATCTGACCCTAATGGCAGTGAGAACTCCACTCTCAAGTGGATAAAAGTGCCCTTTGAGTTATTAAAGTATTTTAGCATTTATTGTTTTAGTATTATTAGTATTTATATATTATATTTAGTATTATTTTAGTATCTTGGAGAGAGTTAATCCCTTGAGTATCTCCTTAGGCATTGTATGGCATAGTGGAAGGGGCGCTAAATCTAAAGACTGAAGTCCTGAGTTAGCATCCGCCTTTGCCATTTACTGCCTATGTGACATTTCCCACTCTGGTCTTCAACTGCAAAATGGGCTGATTGAACTAGCATCAGGACCTCAGGGATTGTTTGTCCAACTTGATTTAGTAAGTGGCAAAGGTAAGATTTAAATGTAGTTCCTTTTCTTCTAAATATCCATTTTTCCATCAATAATTTCAAAGATCCCTTTCAGCTCCAAATCTTCTATCCAGAACCACATTTTGAAAAATACAAATTGAGCGTTGGTTGATTCAGGCAGTGCTGGGACGCCTGAGGAGAAGGAAGTAGCTGGCTGCTCACTAGTCCCAAAGAAACCCTTCTTCTCTAGGAATTCTCAACCTTTTTTGTTTCATCGATTCTTCCGTGAGTCTGTAATGAACGCTTCTTCAGAATAAAGATTTATAAATGCATAAAATTCGATAAATACAATTATAAAAGAAACCACTTATATTGAAATGCAGTTTTGTAGTTCAGTCATTTTTCAACTGTGTCTGACTCTCTGTGATCTTATTTGGGGTTTTCTTGACAAGGATGCTGGCATGGCTTGCCACTTCCTTCTCCAGCTCGTTTTACAGATAAGGAAACTGAGGCAAACAAGTTAAGTGACTTGCCCAAGGTCACACAGCTAGCAAGTGTCTGAGGTTGTATTTGAACTCAGGTCTTCCTGACTCCAGGCCCCGTACTCTATCCACTGTGCCACCTGGCTTCCCCAAGATGCAGTTATTAATATACTATTTTAGAAGAAGTTCATAGGCTCCAGGTTAAGAGCCCTTACTTTAGTAGATATCAGCAGGTAGGGACTGGGACTGACTGTAAAAAAATTCCCCTCCTTTTCTTTCCATTTGCCTTTCTTAAGCCTCCCTTTGCCCTTTCATGGTGATTTTTTTCGTGTTCCAGACTGTTCAATTTTCATTTTAGCCATACTTAGGATGACAGGCTCTGATTTGGAAGGGGATATCAGAAACTATTTCGTACAAGCCCCTCGTTTGACAAATGAGGAAATTGAAGTACAGAGAGGTTAAATGATTTGCTGGAGGTCACACTGGTAAAAAGCATCCCATGGGGATTTGAACCCAGCTCTTTTGACTTCGAATCTAGTACTCTTTCCATTCAACTATGCCATCTCAAATACGAACATCTGAGAAGTTGGGCAAGACTCTTACAATTTCAATTGGTCATAGGTTGGCCCCAAATTATAGAAGCAGCTATTTGCACAGTCTCTAGAAAGCTAGACCTGGAGTCAGGAAGACCCGAGTTCAAATGTGGCCTTATACACCTACTAGTTGGGTGATGCTGGGTGAATCACTTAGCTTGGCTTTGCCTCAGTTTCCTCAGCTGTAAAGTAGGGATAATAATGGCACCGACCTCGAAGGGTTGTCGTGAGGATCAGATGAGATATTTGTTCTTTTTTTTAAGTACTTCGCGTCCAGTGCTGTGAAGGCTCCAGCAGGCACTATAGAAATGCTTATTCCCTCTGCCCCCTTCCTACTCGTTGATCTGTCTTGTCGACCTCATACGGTGACATAATCACTTTCTGACTTTGAGATAAGCTATCAGCACTCTGGAAGGTTCCCAGGCCCCAATTTCATCCCAGCCCCTGACACGTGGTTGTGGGTTTGTTTCGCCCTCTCACCATGGCTCCAGATTCTCACAGTAAGTCTTTTTTGTTTTCCGGTTTGGCTGGTAGAGGAAAATAAAATGTCCAGCAAATCGGCTCAGATTCAATGTAGCTCAGCAGATTCAATCTGGCCCACTTGTGAAAATGGGCGTCACAAAGGGGGGATTTCTTAAGATAGCCCATTATGGTGAATCCCTAATAAACTTTGTCTTTTCCCTTGGCCGAGAAGGCTTGAGTCGAATTCTTTCGGCAGGACCCAGTGTATGGCTATTTTGGGGTCTCGAGCACCCCTAGAAAGCTATGGTTCCCTACCATCATCATTTGTCTTTAAACCTCTTCATTTTTGGTTCCCTGAGACCAGGAATACTGCTCATCTCAAGTTCTTCTCCAGCCAAGACTGGAAGGTAAGCCTCTCCCTCTCCCAACCCCTTCTCGTTCTCCAAGCATTTTGGAGGTGCTTTTTAGGCCTGACTTCCCAGGTCCCCAGTAGGTCAGACAGCTGATCGCTGTCTCGGACTCAGCCTGACGCTCTCAGGTTCTCGATCCAGTAGTTTATGTTCAAGGCCACGGACCTGGGCACACCTTCTGAAGCATAGAGGACAAGGACGGACGCCCTATCTGGAAGTGGGCACCCAATTTTCTCAATTCTCTCAGCACTAGGGGATGGGAAAACCCCAGGTACATTTTTGTGTTTGTTTTTTCCTGTCTTGCTTTGTTCCTTTCTGAGGCTTACTCCCAGATCCTCCTTGCAAAAGAAGGGACTTCCAGCCCCCCGGGCCCACAATGGGTCAAACCTCCTCGATTCCCAAAAATTCACCCTTAGGCTGTCTTTTACAAAATTGGAAAAAAATTAAGTTCTCTCAAGAACTTAAAAAGAAAAAGCTGGTATACCTTTGCAGTACTGCTTGGCCACAATATCGCCTAGAAGGCCACAAAGAGTGGCCTATTTTTGGGACTTTACAATATAATACTCTTTTGCAGTTAGAATTACATTGTCAGCGAGAAAGAAAATGGACAGAAATTCCTTACATAATGACCTTTGGAACCCCGTTCTCAGAAAAGATTGTAAGATGCTCATAGCTAGAGCCCCCCCACAAAGGGGCAATGGGGGTCAACAGGACATTTTGGATAACCCCCTCCTTATGGCCCCCAGGGCTTCAGCCCCAGCCCCTCCTCCTGCTCCCCAACCTCCCTGGAGCACCCTTGTTTCCCGTGCTCCCCCTTCCATGGCCATCCCCTCTTTCTCTTGGTTTCCTGTAGTGCAACCCCTCTCTTTTCCTGCCTCCTTCACGGTCCAAGTCTCCTACCCTGCATCTCCTCCCATGTCCCCTCCCCCCTTGGTGACCCCTGCTCAGGTCCCAGCCAAGGGTCTGGTTGAGGTGCCTCCCTTTGTGGCCCTTTCCCCTGAGGGGACCCCTACTCAGGTTTTGGCCTCATGGCCTGCCCTTATTTCAGGCCCTGCAGTATCTACCACCATTGGCCCTACCCTCAAGGCAACCCCTACTCAGGTTCCAGCCTTGGGCCCTGCCCCCACGGCAGTACCTCCTCCCCTGGCCCCTCTCTCTGAGGTGGCTCCCACTCAGGTCTCTTTGGTATCTCCCTTTCTGACCCCTACCCCTCCTTGGGTACCAGCTGATCTTCTCCCTTGCCAGCCAGAGTCCCTGGCCTTGCAGTCTAACCTAGGTCAGCCGACACCCCCCAGCCCCTCCCTTACCTGAAGCTGCACTTCCTGTATCCCTCCCCAAGCTCCAGGCCCCACAGAGCCTTCAGGGCTTTTTCCCCTGAGGGAAGTGCCTGCCTCCCCTACCAGGACAAGAAGAGTGCATGTTCCATTCTTCATTTCCGATCTCATTCAAATTAAAGAAAAACTGGGGAGTTCTTGGCTGCTGCCATGGCCAGGAAAAGACCCAAGGAACACCCCTCCAGGGTGCCCCCTTGGAAGCCAATTGGCTTGGGCAGTGGGGAAACCTGCTTTCGATGCCACAAGAGGGGTCACTGGTCCAAGGAGTGCCCCTCTAGGGCGCCCACCTGGAGGAAGCCCCCAGGATCCATGCCTCCAGGACCATGCCAAGCAAAGGAAGGATTGTCCCCGAGGTTCGAAAAGTGGTAGAGCCTCCTCCCAGGACCCTGTCCTCCAGTCTTCTCAAGACTCAGAAGGAGGGAAAAGCCTGGGGCTTGGCAGTGCTCCCACTTTCTCCACCTCTCTCACCGAGCACAGGGCAAAATGGAGGCAGAAGGTAAGGTTACCCACTCTATCATGGCTATGTTCTCTTGTTTTAACTAATGGCTCTGGCCCCACATGCCCCTCGACCCATCGGGTCATGGGCATCATGGATCTGTTGTTTGAATACCCCTTCTCCGGCCCTGTCCCCTTGTTGGGAAGGGACCTGATGGTGAAATCGGGAAGCCAATTTTCTCTAGCTAAACCTCATAACTCCCTTTTCCCTCTGTTTACCAGACCTCCCATGTTGCCTCAGAGGTGTGGGAGAGGGTTGAGCCAATCGTTTGGGATCAGGGAATTCCTGGGCAAGCTACTTCTGCCACCCCAGCCATAGTTCCCCTCCATTGCCTTCAATATCCAATTAAGCCCAAAGCTTGGGAGGGACTGCAACCATTAATTGGCACTCAAGGCCCTGACTCACTCCCTCTAGAGTGGGGCCCCTACCCAGCACAAGCTTTTGGGACTTTGAAAACTAAACTGACCACCACTCCAGCATTAGCTTTACCTAATCTAGAAAAACCTTTCACTCTGTATGTTGCTGAAAGGAGAGGACAGGCTTTGGGAGTCCTAACCCAGTCCTTAGGACCTGACCCCAAGCCAATTGCCTGTTTTTCAAAACAATTAGATTCTCTGGCTGCTACAGCCACTCTAATTGAGGAAGCTTCTAAACCTCTAGCAGACCAGCCCCTAGAAGCTCTGACTCCTCAGAGCATCCTAGAAGCAGAGGGCCACCAGTGACTAGCTAACCACAGGCTCACCAAATATCAAGCCTTGCTCTTAGATACCCCCGACCTAATTTGGATGTGCTACACACTCCTGAACCCCGAAGCAGTGTGGTACACAGAACAACTGATTAGGGGAGCTAGGTACAAAATAGTCATCTTTAATAACTTCCAGGGAAATGGTCCTTTCTCTATACTCCTATACTGTCTGTTTAGTTGTTTGCTTAACCTCCTTGCCAGGTTTGTCTCCTCCAGGCTCCAAGCCATCAACTTCCAGATGACTACTCAGACTATGTACCCCCTGAACTGGACCCATCAAGGCAGGGACAGCTCTATGCCCCTTGCCAGCAAGAAGCAGTTTCAGAAACTGAGACTTTTGTGCCTGACCCCAAAAGAATTTGGGTCCCGTTTGTTTGAGGGGGGAATGATGAGGGCACAGTCTCTGGGAACCCCCTTGAATCTGGAATACAGTCTCTGGGAGCCTCCTTGAATTCTCCCTGAATCTTCCAACTAGATCTGGCCTTCCTCTGAGACTATAGCCTTACATTATCATTAGGCCCAAACCTCTACCTATTGTTACTATCAATATGCATGCCTTCAGCTACTTCCCACCCTTAATCCCATTCTCTTGGTTCCTGGACTCTGACCTCACCTGGTCCTCCTTAGACTCCTCCTCAGGACCCTCCCTAAACCCCTCCTCTAGTCACCCCAGACCACCCCTCAATCCCTCCCACAATCTTTGTGTATATAATCTCCACCTTGCCTCCATGAAGGTGCTCAGATTCAATCTACCTCAGCTCAGATTGAGTCTGGCCCACTTGTGAAAACAGGCATCACAAAGGGTGGGATTTCTTAAGACAACCCAATATGGTGAATCCCTAATAAACTTTGTCTTTTTTCTTTGGCAAAAAAAAAATGCACAGCAAATCATTTAAGTTGTCTCAGCTCCAGCTACTGACAAATAAGATTAACAACACACTATCTATTGTGGTATAACTAATACAGGGTAGTTACAAGAACCACAGTTGTATTCAAATGAACAGATATTTACTAAGCACCTCGTATGTATAGATGTGTATGTAGATAGAGTGCTGGGCCTGGACACTTACTAGCTGTGTGACCCTGGACAAGTCACTTAACCCTGTTTGCCTCAGTTTCCTTATCTGTAAAATGAGCTGGAGAAGGAAATGGTAAATCCCTCCAGGATCTTTGCCAAGAAAAACCAAAATGGGGTCACAAAGAATGGGCCATGACTGAAAAATGATTAAACCACAGCAAATATGTACAGAGGATTGTATTGGAGGTGGAGAAGGGATGGTACTCGATTCAATCACACAATGTTATTCAGAAACAGAATCATCTGGAAAACTTTCTTATATACAGGGAATTCCTTTTCCATGTGTCTCTGGACTGCACATCCTCCATGACAGTGGAAAATATCCTCGATGGAATATCTCCATTTCATGATTCTTTTGACAATAGTAATTAGTAATAGTCATTAAACAGTTATCTGTTTTAATTTCTTTAAAAGAAACTTGTATGAATTCTCTGTCTGAATATGAGATGTCTTGTTGGAGGAGAGCTGGAAAGTTTTCTCCCTTTAACTCTTGCAGAAGATGTGGGGAAGGGGGAGGGACTGGGAAAGTAGGCCAGCTGACGGGAAAGCAAAGATATTCCAAGGGTTCTCAGCCTCAGGGTTCTTGACTGCCTCTCTTGGGACCAGAGGAGAGGAGGTGTCAATAGTTTGACCCATCTGACACATGCCACCTCCTGTCTTTCCCTTAAGGTGCCATACTATTTCAGCTAGGCTGGCTTGCTGCACCACTGGTGGAACTTGGTTGGCAACTGGCGGGAATAGCTGGCACTTTCTCCATATGGGTTGCTCTTCTAAATGATGGCTGATATGATGGAGGTATATGGGTCTCCTCACCTAGTTTCAGGGTTGAAAACAAGAGAAAGCAAGAAGCAATTTAAATTACACAGGTATATAGGAGAGTAGCCAATATATATGAGCGTGAGTCTTCCTGGGAATTCTGTCTCTAAATTGGCTGGCCAGTTTCAGGAAGATGGCTTTGGGTTGTTCTTGCAGTGAAGATCAAGGGCCTCTGATGGAGCTGCTTCTAACTTTTTGAGATTCTATATATGAATGTTGACTCACGTTTAATAAGGGGAGAGAAGTCAATGTCCTTTATCCTAAGATCTCAACAAGAGGGAAAAGGCTGTTTAAAAAATTAAACATAGATAGGTGTAAAGGTATTTATGCATAAATATTTTTCTAGGAAGCAATATCAATTCATGTACATTTCCCAGAAGAAGGATGCCACTTGCAGTTCCAAATTTTATGAAGCAAATATATACAGAAACACATCAAAAGAAAGGGCATAGAAAACACAAAACAGATCCTATGAAATGAATCAAGGAAGTCATAGTTTGTCAATTACTCTAATGAAGATTTTGCAGAGATGGGAAAATAAGCACTTCAGTCGGAAGTTAGTGATATTTTCTTGGTTCTCTTATCTTAAGAAATTATTAATTATAAAGTACATGCACTAATGAACTTGTGAACTGATCCAACCATTCTGGAGAGTAATTTGGAATTATGCCCAAAGGGCTATAAAACTGTGCATATCCTTTGATCCAGCAATACCACCGGTAGGTCTATATTCCAAAGACATAAAAAAGAGAAAAGGACTTATTTGTACAAAAATACTTATAGTAGCTCTTTTTGCGGGCGCTAAGAGTTGGAAATCAAAGGGATGCCCATCAATTGGGGAATGGGTAAATAATCTGTGGTATATGATTGTAATGGAATATTATTGTGCTATAAGAAATGATGAGCAGGATGATTTCAGAAAAACCTGGAAAGACTTACGTGAACTGATGCAAAGTGAAGTGAGCAGAACCAGGAGAACGTTGTACGCAGTAATAGCAATATTGTACAATGAAGAACTGTGAATGACTGAGATATTCTCAGCAATACAATGATCTAAGACAATACCAAAGGATTAATGCGGAAGCATACTATATGCTTCCAGAGAAAGAACTGATATTATCTGAAGCATGCTACTTTTCACTTTCTTTCATTCTTTTTAAAATCTGAATCTTCTTGTACAAAATGGCTAATATGGAAATATTTTACATGATTGCACACATATAATCTATATCTGATTGCTTATCATCTCAAGGCAGGGAGAAGAAAGGGAGGAAAGGAAGGCTAGAATTTGAAAGCCAAAACTTTTTTTAAAAGCTTAAAAATTGTTTTAACATGTAATTGGGGAAAAATAAAATATCTTATGTAGTAGGAAAAAATAATAAAGTCCATGATCTTTTCCACGTATTGGGTGGGATCCTTCCCACCTTCAGAAATCTTGAAAAATCAGTCTTTCAAGACCCTTAAAATAATGCAGGCTTCAGCATAGAACTTTTATGTTTACTTGATCTAGTCCTGCTGCTCCTCCATTTTTTCCCTCATGAAATAGATGGTGGATTCTGATATTTAAAGCCAAACATCATGAGTCAGTCAATAATCATTTGTCAAGTGTCCACTTTGTGTCAGGTACTATGCTAAGCACTAGGGCTACAAAGAAAAGTAAACAGTCCCTGCTCCCAAAGAGCTGGTGCTCTAATGGTGGAGACAACATGCAAACAACTAAGAATGCACGAGACACGTACAGATATATATTGGAGGTAATCTCAGTGAGAAGGCACCTGTATTAAGAGATGGGAAAGAGGCCCCTTGTAGAAGGTGGTATTTTAGCTAAAACTTGAAGGAAGCCAGAAGGCAGAGATGAGGAAGGAGAGAATTCCAGGCATGGGGGATAGCCAATAAAAATGCCTGGAGTATCTTGTGCAAGGAACAGCAAGGAGGCAGGAGGCCAATGTTACTGTATCATAGAGTTCTTTATGGGGATGTAAAGGGGAGGAGGTAAAAGAACAAGCATTTATTAAGTACCTACTATGTGCCAGACAATGACAGGTAGGTGGCGTAGTAGATAGAGCACCGGGAATCACGAAGATCTAAGTTCAAATCCAGTTACAGGCATGTGTTAGCTGTGTGACCTTGGGCAAGTCACTTAACCCCTATTTGCCTCAGTTCCTTATCTGTAAAACTGGAACATATTGAAGAAGGAAATGGCAAGCCATTCCAGTATCTTTGCCGAGAAAGACAGAGTCAGAGACTACCAAACAACAACAAAACATGCCAGGCACTGTGCTAAATGCTTTACAAATGTTATTGCATTTGTTCCTCACAACAACCCTATGAAGTTTCCCAGTTGAGAAATCTGAGGCAGACAGAAATCAAGTGAATTTCCCAGGGTCACACAGCCAGTAGGTGTATGAGGCTGGATTTGAACTCAAGTCTTTCTGATTACAGATCCAGCATTCCACCTATTCCACCACCTAGCTGGTGTAAAAAGATTGTTGTTGATAAAGAAAAGAGCTTGTTATAGAAATCTATTCAGGTCCTTTCCATTTTTCAACTTTTTATTGTCCTCCTTCTAGCTATATTCTTAAATATTTATTTGAGCTTCTCGCCAAGGTTTCCGTAACGTTTTTATCCTTCCACCATTTTATGAGACATAATCTTCCACTATTCTCCTCTGTAAAATTTTACAATTGGTATATAATCTAAACAGCTGCTCTTGGGTGCCATTTCTTTTCACTCAGCCCAGGACTCTTAGAATTAATGCTGTTCACAAATATCTATTTTTGGAAAAGAAATGTCATATCAAGAGAAATAAAAAATAAATAAAAAGGGAGTAATAAAATAAATAAAACTATATAACTATGTAATAACTATAAGAAAACTAGGAGTTTGCTTAGGCCTTAAAGAACTGCAATAGAAAAATTATTTTTAAAAAAGTTGGAGTGGAAAATCAATTTAAAAAAATATTTAGAACTCTAGTCAAAACAGCAATCAATGACTTCATGCCTGATGATGACGCATGTCTCCTGTCTCTTAATGGAAAGGTAGAGATGAACAATGAGAAAATGATTTTCTGACATAAACAATGTTTTGATGTGTTTTACTTGACTGTACTTATTCGTTACAAGAGAGGGCTTCTATGGGTGTAAGGCAGAGAGTAAGTTAGCAGGAAATAAGTTTTGAGAAAAGAAATAAAAAAGCTTCAAAAAACAAAAAATATATAAAAGCAAAAAAGTTCAAAAGGTGACACAGGAGACAATTTTGTTACTACTGTGTTAAAATTAATTTACATATTTTTAAAACAAAATACAGAAAGGTTATGTTTTCACATTTGTATTTGTATATTGAGGATTTTAGGTTTAAGAAGAAAAAAAGAAAAAATTTAAACAAACAAAAAAGAAATCTCACCTGGCAGTAATAGGGCACAGGGATCAGCAATGGCAGTGAATACTATTGGCTAACTACACCTCCAATCTTACTGTACTCAAGCATTCTTTTATAGCACGTCCAAAAGGAAGTAGACACTGGACTAGGGAAGGGTTGCTTTTAGGAGATGACACTGTATCTAGAGACCTTCTGATCAAATTAAGGCTGCAAATAATTCCAAATAAATTGGTTCTCTGACTAACTTATCATAACTCGTTGAATTTAATTGGCCTTTGGAATGTGAGCCATGGTAGGCTTTGGAAGTTAAAATCACACACATGTAGTCTCTACTTGGAAAAAATTGTTGGAGATCAAAGTAATCTGAAATCCAATCATTGTACGATATGGCTAAATGGTCTCCATACAACTTGCTGCCAGATGTAATTCCTTCATTTTTTTCTGTGCCTGGCAGAAATGGGATATTAATTTTTAAATATGCCTCCTGATTCAGCTAAAAGAAAGATGACCTTCATGGTTGGGTAAAGGCAATAAAAAAGCAATAATCTCACCAGGAATTCAGTTTTGTTGCTTTTTGCAGACAAAAATAGCCTTTTGTTGGTAAAGGACTGAGAACCTTAGCTGGTAGGCAAAAAAGAACAAAATGACAGGCATGGGAGTGGGGATTGTGATGGAGTTAAAGGTGCTACTTACAGGTGTATGGTATTTCTTCTACACCTGATGCCTCAATCTACCCTTCTGGCAGCACATCTGACATCACCTATCAAATGAGAGCCGGAGCCTACCTTTCCTGGCAATTCTGAGGAAGCCTCATCGTTGTCAGATGGAAAAATAGATGTGGTACCTTGCTGTATCTGGCCTTACTAGGGCTCTGCCCTCTGATAGGTGGAATGCTATTAAAGAAAGAGCATGACAAATTTCCTAAGGTCACCAGATTTATGTTCTTGGAATGTTCTTTCCGCACCCTCCCTCTCCCAAACGATCAATAATAGCTAATGAGTTAGAAATATTGCACAGACTCAGATGCATGTGGGTACTATTGACTGATCCACATGGACAGTGAATGGTATTCACTTCTGTATCCACCTCACTGTCTAGCACAGTACTTCATATAGAGTAACTCATTGAATAAATGAATTGACAGAAATCTAAGACAACATTTTTAAGTGCAGGGCTGAATTAATATAACCATATAGTTGCTAAGAGTCAATTTTCAGTCACCAAAATAAACTTGGTGACTCATAATTTTTAAACTTTGTACATATAGATATATTTCTCATTTCCCTGTACTACCAAAGTTCAAGAGAAACAGTCCTCATCTCTGCACCAGGAACATATACTACAGCAGAACCTGTGACCAGTGTTTCTGTTGACTCCATATGAACAGTCACATTTCTGGAGTGACCAGATTTGCTAATTTCCAATTAATTGTTTTTGTTCATTTAAAAAAATACCCATGTGGAGGGAACTCTCTTCCTGGTTTCAGATTAGCAACTCTTTCGTAATTTGTATTCTTGGAGGGTTTCTTATGCCACTGGAAAGTTGAGTGCTTATCCGAGGACATGTAGCATGTGTGTCAGAAGTGGAATTTAAATCTAGCTTTCCTGACTCCAGGGTTGGCCCTCTATCCACTACAATTCCAAGCTGCCTCTCAGGTCTGGTATTATTATTCTTCAATTTGCATAAAAACATATGGATCACTAAAGCTCAAGTTATTATGTAAATCCATAAAGAATGAGCTTCTCATCTAGCATGCCTGGGAAAGGAAGCTCAAAGAAAACAAATCTGAATTAAAATGTAGAAAATTTGCAAAAACCTTATTGCTAAACTATTTTAACTTTTTATTAGACTTAATGACTTCTTTATAGCTAAGTGAATCTTAGTTTTTTTAAAAAGACTGCATTAGGAACATGGTGGTGGGGGAGAGAAGGAAGGACTGAATATACATTGTACTGATGTGCAATTCACTCTGGGACCCATTTTCTCTGTTTTAACCCACTGGGAGTTCCAAGGACACACCTGTTATTTTTCCAATCTGATAGCCCTGAGGCTAAAAAAGAATCAACATCCCAAATTCTTCACACAGATGCCAAAGTAATTTTCCTAAAGTACAGGCCTGATGAAGTCATTGTCTGCTCAAAAATCATCTTGTGCTTTCCTATTCCTTCTAGAATAAAATGCAAACTCTTTCCCCAGGTATTTAAGACACTCCACATTCTCATTCTAGCCTATCTTTCCAACCCTATTTTGCATTACTTCCTTCTCTGTATCCTATGTGTACTAACCAGAATGGACTCCTTTGATTGAGTGCTGTGTCTCCTGTTCATTCCTGAGGACTAGTCCTCAGGCCAGGCATGCAGAACCCTTTCATCTCTGTCTTTCATAAAGTTCTCCTCTTTCAAGACTTAGCTCAGGTGCCACCTTCTCTGTGAAGCTTTTCTTAATTCTCCTCTACCCCTCCTAAAGAAAGCACTTTGTCTTGATCTTTGTCTCATAGAATTATCTTGTTTTATAATTATTTGAACTATGATGACTCCTCCCTAGTAAGTTCGTTAAGGGTAGAGGTGTTGTTTTTTTCTTTCCTCGTGTCTCCAAAATTTATCTCAGTGTTTTGGATACAGCATGTGCTGAATATATTTTGTTTACCTGAATTTGAATTCCAATTGCTTCAAGTTGCTTGGGTTCGAAGGGAACTTTATATGGGACCTAGAATTTGCAGTAGAGAATTAGGAAAAAGAAGAAACTTGGGTACAAAAGGAGGGGAGAGAAGATGGCTCCATTCAACATACTGGTCTCCTTTCTTTTCTAAGTATAAGTTAATGGAACACAAATGTAAGTGTGATCAAGAAAGAGAAGTGATTAATCGAAGTAACCAGACCTCATAACAGAAATTGGCAAGCCTTGAACAACTATTATAACAGGTCACTTTGAATTGGAAATTGGGGGATGAAAGAACAAGCCATGGTACGTGAATGCAACGGAATACTAGTGTGCACTAAAAAATGATGAGCAAGCCGTTTTCAAAAAGAAACTTGGAAAGGCGTATGGACTAAGCAGAGCCAGGAGAATATTGTTCACAGGAACAGCAGCATCATACGATGATCAGCTATGAATGACTTTGCTCTTCTTAACAATACAATGATCCAAGATAATTACAGAGGACTCGTGATGGAAAATGCTCTCCACATCCAGACAACAACTGATAGACTCTGAATGCAGATTGCAGCATAATATTTTCACTTTCTTTATTTCTCCCGTGGGGTTTTTCCCCCTTTTGGTCTGTTTCTTCTTTCGCAACTACGACTAATATGGAAATATGTTTTACATGATTGCACATATATGACCTGTATCAAGGTGCTTACCGTTGTAGGAAGAAGGGAGGGGAGAGAGGGAGAGAAAAATTCGGAACCCCAAATTGGAATGCTAGAATGCTAAATGAATGCTAACAATTGTCTTTACATATAATTGGGAAAAGAGAGAATACTACTAAAAAAATTAAGGTCACTTCCTTCTTGGTGTCTCACTTTTCCTCGTCTGTAAAATGAAGGATACCTTTTATCAATGGATTTCTGAGCAAAGGCGAGGTTCATGACGGGAACGGGATTTTAACCAGGTTTAAAGATAAGGTGCCCTAAATAAGATCGAGCAAACTGGAGGCTGAGCAGGAACCACGAAAGGCAAGAAAGAAGCCCTTGACAGTAACATTGCATTGCAAGCAATAACAAAGTCCCAAACGAAAGGCAGGGTTTGGAACACTGGAGTAACCGACGAGGTAGAAAAGCAGTGACTGCAAAAAAGGCCGGAGGTTGGAGGCTGGAAAACAACTGCTTAGCGCCCCGGGGCGGAGTCGCGCCCCAGGACACACCCCCGAACTCCAACCGAGCCCCAGTTCCGGCTTTGGCAGCCTGCTCCAGTGACTGACCCGAGCCCTGGGAGGTGGAGACTGGAGGCTCCCCCGCACACACCTGCGCAGAGGCCGGCTCAGACGCCCCACTCCAGCCCCTCCGACTGCCTGCAAGACTTAGGACTTTTCTTGCCCTGCGGACACATACCCCTCCGATCCAATCATGGCTGACAAGTCCGTCTTCGACACCGATGTCAGCACCCTGACCCGTTTCGTCATGGAGGAGGGGAGGAAAGCCAAAGGCACCGGCGAGATGACCCAGTTGCTCAACAGTCTCTGCACCTCTGTCAAAGCCATCTCCTCTGCGGTGCGGAAAGCAGGCATAGCCCATCTGTGAGTGTTTCCCCGTCCTTCGCAAGCTCCCCTCCCTCCTTCCCTTTCTGAGGCTGCCCCCGGCCCCAGTCACTCATTCGGCGCCCCATTTTAACCCTGTGGCCCTAGATGGCCTTATCCCCGTCCCGTCACAGCGTTTCCCTACCCAGTTCCCCCAGGGCTCACCATCCAGGGCCATTCTAACGGTGCCGGTCTGTGGCACAGATTGTTTAAACTCTCAGACCCTCGCGGTAGTCAGAGCTTCGTTCAATTGGCAGAAGAATTCCTGGTTATCTTGCCAGAATGGTTGCTCCTGCTTTTTAGCATTGCTCTGAAGTTCAGAGCTTTAAAGGATTGAACGAACGTTTGGATCCTAAAGGAACTTCAGAATTCTTTATTTCAAAGATGAGTCTAGAGTGGATAAGTGACTCGTGCAAGGCCACACAGGCAGTGACAGGACTGGGATTCCAACCAAGGTCCTATGACTTTAGATCTGGTGCTCTCCCACTGATACACTGATTTGTCAGTTAGTAGTAGATTAAAAAACCCCATTCTAATCTGGAAATTATCAGGGATAGAGGGATGGAAAGTTTGTGTTTTCCCCTCTTGGGTCACGATTGTGTTTATAGGAGAGATGAATGCTGAAAGGGATCTAAGGGTCTTCTAATCCACTCATTTTAAAGATGAACCATACTGAAGCCCCCAAAGGTTCACACAGGGAGTGAGTAGGTGGGATAGTTTCAAAACTATGTTTTCTGACTCTGTTTTGATATTGTATTGCAAGACTTCTTGTGAGAAAAGAGTGGATGGATGCTTGAGGTGAAGGAAGATGGCTTTGGGCCTAAGGCTCTTTATCCAGCAATAAACATTTATTAAGCACCTCCTATGTGCCAGACACTGTGCTAAGCACTGTATGTATACATCAGGTCTGTCCCTTGTCATTGATAGCATTGCTACTCAAAGTAAAGCGTGATGGAAACTTGTATGGTCAGAAATCCAATTATAAGTGGCCAATGGCCATTGCCAATACTACTTTAAGCAACTGGTGCCTTGTTAAGCATTTGGTGCTTTTGTAAGTAAAATCATTTTAAATGAGCTAAGGGAACTTGCAAATGTCTCCTACTATAAGTCCTTTCAAATAATCACCTTCAAATTTCTCTTATGTGTAAACCCAGATTTTTGCATACTGGCTTTACTTAGTGTGAGACTACCAATATATGTCTTTTAAATATATCAAATAGATTTCCCCAAACTTTGCATAAAACTAGAATTAAAAGGGACCTCAGAGCTAGTCTAGATCAGCCCTTTCATTTTCTATTTGAGGAAACTGAGAACCAGAGAAGTTAAAAGATTTGCTTGCAATCATGGTTTGTAAGTGGGAGACCCAGAATTTGAGCCTAGGCCTAAGACTCAAAAAACCAAAGCTTTCCTCACTGTGTTAGCCTGCCTATCATACTACCTGGCAGATGACAGCAGGGAGCATTATTTATCTGAGGATAATCCTTGTACTTCAAAACAATTTTCAGTCATGCTTCTAGTCCTAAAGATTGTGTAGTGGCTATATAGGCCTAAAAAGGAGCGTGTTCTCACGTTCTGCCGTCCTTCTCAAATGACAAGAAAAGATGGGCCTCCCTGAATACAGTCGGAAACAAGATTGAAGGAGGAAAGGTCAGTGTCTCTCTTCTTCGTCACCTCTTAAACTTTGGCCTCAGCAGTCTTTGAAATATATTCCATTCATTCTCACATTGCACAGTTAATCTTTTTACTTAAAATTTAGGAAAAGAGACTGGACCTGTGAGTTCACTAATAGAGGGAATTCCAGGATTCAGGTTCCCCCACTGACTCACACTGACCGCAGGATGCTGGCTAGAAGCACTAACTTCTTAGAGCTTTGTGCAAACTGTCTGCCGAAGAGCATCGTTGTTCCTATGTCGTTTATTGTTTGCAAGCCCCTCAATATATATTATCTTATTTGATCTGCTCCACTAACCTCCTGGGAAGTCGACGGTGCTAGTACCCATTTTACCGATATGAAGATAGAGGCTCAGAGATGTGCTCAAGGTCACAAAGTTATTAAAAAAGCAGAGCCTGGACTTCAGCCCAAATCATCAGACATAGGATGCAGTCATTTTCCCAATAATTCATCTTAATGGAAGGGCACTCTGAAATGAAGGATGCTTTTCATTTGAAAAAAAAAATCAGTTCGCTCAGGTCTATAAAGGGGGAGTCACCTTAGGCTCAGAAACGTATCTGTTTTGCTTTTTAGTCTCTGCCCCTCTAACTCCAGAGTCTTCTAGACTCTTATCAATAGCTTAGAAAATAAATGCTTCTCTCTCTCAGTCTCTCTCTTTCTCAGTGTCTCTCTCTCTCTCTCTCTCTCTCTCTCTCTCTCTCTCTCTCTCTCTCTCTCTCTCTGTCTGTTTCTTAAAAGTAGTATTTTCTATTTGAATGAATTAGATAATTGCCTCAGTTCTTTGTTCCCCTTTGAACAAAGCCAAAGTGTTCCAGTTGACATTGGCCTGGTTTTTGCTTGCAAAATCCACCTGGCAGATTTTTAGACCAGACAGAAACACCTATTAACAATAATTCTGTTGTTTAATCATTTTTCAGTCATGTCCAATTCTTTGTGGCTTGCCCAGAGTCACACAGGCAGTGTTAATAATATTAGCTGACATTTATATAACGTCTTAAGATTTTCAAAATGCTTTACATTTATTATCTTGTTTGTGCCTCCCAATCACAAGGAGCTCATGACAGGTATTAACCTCATTCTACAGATCAAGAAGCTGAGATTCTCAGGTTTAAGTGACTTGCCCATGATTGCAGAAGCTAGCAAGTGTCAGAAGAAGGATTAGAACAGTGGTCTAGTGAGGAATTTTTTTTTGTCACATTGGAGATTTGAGCATGTTCATAGGTAACAGGGAAGGAATCCTTAGATAGGGAGAAAATGAAGATTTAAAAGAGAGAGGAGATGATCGAGAGAGCAACCTGCTAGAGAAAATGAGAGCAGAGGGATTGGAGTTACATACACATGTAGAAGGGTTGGCTTTGGTGAGAAGAGCCACCTTTTCTTCAAAGACTAGACTAAACGAGGAAATCATGGTGAATGAAGTCAAGGTCATGGGGAGGCAAGGGAATAAAGGAAAGGGAAGAACATGAGGTACCTGCTCTATGACCAGGAGAAGGGGTAGGCAGAGTTGGAGATCCCAAGTATGGTCTAAAAAAAATGTGGGGTCAGTTTTAAATTCCTTCTTAGATTTTCATAGAGTTACAGAATTTGGTGCTGGAAGGGATCCTTGATTTTATCTAGTCCAATCCTTTCATCGCACAGATAACTAAACTGAAGCCCATTTAGAATGTCTCTTGTGCCTTTCTCTGAATCTGCTCTGATAACACTGATCAGTGTTAAAGACCAGAAACCAGAATTCAGATTTCCAGGTTGCTGGTCACAATAATATTATGCTATGTGACTTTGGATAAGTCACCTGAATTCTAGGGGCCTCAGTTTCCTTGTATGTAAAATAGGGATAATACTTGTTTGACCCAACTCATGTGGTGGTGTTATAAGGATCCTATGAGATAACATAAGTAAATAGTGCAACACTTCAAGTACGTGTGATTCAGTAAGGGTCTACTTCTGCCATCACTCTCTGCTTAACCCACTGCAGTCTGGCTTCTGACCTCAGCATTAAACTGAAACTGTGCTCTCCAAAATTATCAATGATCACTTCATTGCCAAATCCAACAGCCTTTTCTCAGTTCTCATCCTTACTGACTTTTCTACAGTATCTCATAGAGTTAACTGCCCTTTCCTCATCGATACTGTTTCCTCTCTGGGTTGTCATGATACCCCTTTCTCCTTATTCTCCTGTCTGTCTGACTTAAAACTACACCAAGGTCAATCCATGACAGCATCTCTCTGTCTCTGTCTCTGTCTCTGTCTCTCTCTCTCTCTCTCTCTCTCTCTCTCTCTCTCTCTCTCTCTGTCCCTCTTCTTTAAATGACAGACATATCATGGACCCTTACTCAAACCTTTCCCAGTTTGGTCCTGCTAGAACTCACACTTCACTGACATCACCTCGCAGTGTAGGACTTTAGGGGTGTTTTAAATAACAATAAAACATTGTATAAATGACTGTTATTGCCTTTTCCTTCCTTCATTTCTTTTAAAATAATTCTTACAATTTAACATTTGGTTTTGAAAATTCAATTTAGTCCTGAGTGATGTAATAATAATAATAATGACCCTGAAGTAAGAGCCCAGGAGAAGTTACCTTTTTACTAACATGCTTTGAAATCCGTTTCATTTGCTGTCAGGATCCTTGCTGCTTATCAGAGTAGATTCAGAGAAAGGCACAAGAGACATCCTAATTCATTCATGCTGTACAGCTTTAGAGACCACAATCAGTTCTTGCTGAGCTAATGATAATATATGAAATAATATGTTTTTTCCTCACTTTTCTTCCTATATTACAGCAATTTGGGATCTTGAGGTTTCAATAACTCACTTTTTATGTAGTGTTTTAAGATTTATAAGGTGTTTTCTTTAAACAGCCTACTATGGTAAGTAGGGCAAATATTTCCTCCTACTTTATATATAAAGAAAATGAGGCTCAGACAGCTAAAATAATTTGCCCGAAGTCATGTGGCTAGTTAGTATGTAGAGATCTGGGGGGCTTCTAACTCCAGAAACACTTTTTCTACTATCCAACATGGTCGGCTTACATTTTTATTTAAATGCTAGTGGTTTGCCTTCCTTTATGTTCCCCCTACTGGAGTGCTAGGTAAAAGAAATCAGCAGGATCAATACTCTTCCTACTACCCCAAGAACAGACTTGTGGCCTAAAATATCTCCTGTTAGATCTTTGCTTCATGTTTAGTGAATATGCTATTAGAATCACCAGTGAGAACCCAGTGATTGGATACTTCCCCACCTTTCCTGACCCCACCCCATAAAAATAAAAAAAAAGATAATAAGTTACTCCAGTTTAAACTTTGGAACCAGAGAATTAATGTTAAACTAATAAGTGGCAAATATCCACCTTCAGATTTTTGGTGTTTATGACTGGATTGGATTACAGGAATTTTCATCTAACAAGGTTGTATTTATTGAATTCCTCATTCCCCTGTGTTTTAATTATGAATTTTAGCTTTCTTTAAAAAGAAATCCTTCCACCCCTCACCAGAGCCATGTTTGTCTTGTGAACAATGAGGCTTACTTGTACTGGCACCAACTTTAGGATTGAGGGAACTTTTTTCTTTCCCTCTAATTTACATAAATTGTTGCCATCCTCAACTTGTTTGGGTTGGTGCTTGAACTTGTGGGACTAGTTGGTCCATCTGTGGTTAAAATATCTAGCAGTTGTGGCGTGTGGTCAACCAGGTTAAATGATTATAGTTCTTGCCATTTCCCCTTTTGTCCTCTTTTCATGCAAGTCAAGCATGATGAAAACAAGCTCTTGGACTTTGGAATGTTATCTGGAGTTCTATCCGCTGCATCGTCTAACTGCCCGGCTTATGAGTTTTTTATGACCTAGTACATGGTCACTTTTTGTAAAGATGTTTTTGTTGTAGTTTTTTATATGATGCATATTTTTATATGTCCACTCTTTAAGATTCCAAATCAGTAATTGCAAAAGGGATATCACATTTCATTTTCTCCTATTCTGTTCAGATCCATGATTTCTTTATTGTTTACTTTTTTGTTAGATTTGTTAATCCGAAAGAAGAATATACTATAAATATACTATATACTATGGAACATACTATAAATACTCTTTTTACTGTCTTTTGTCTTTGCTCTAATATTTCTTTTTCATCACCGAATTTTAGAGTTCCATTTTCTTTTTCATGGTATCTTCTGCTTTGTTAAAATTTTCTATCCTTTCTTCTGACCATAGATTCTCCTTTCCATTTTTAAAACTAAGTTCCTAATTTTATTCTTTAGCTCTTTCTTCAATTCTTGTTTTTGACTAATCTGAAGATTCTTGTAGGTTTTCCATTTTGTCTTTTGTGGTTCTAGTTATGGTTGCTGAAGAATAATTTTCCTCTGGAGTTTTTTCCTCTCATTTTAGTACAGTATTTTTAAAAATTGCATAAGAGCTGCGTCTCCCTCCCTTTTCCCACAGTATCTCTACCCCTGCTTTGAGCCTTTTTTCCCTGTTCCTCACTTTCTCCATCTGTTTAATGGAATTTTCTTAAAGCCTCTTTCCTTACCACTTTTCTTCCTCTTGTATTTATGTTATTTTATTAGGTGCATTTCTTGCTGCTTTGAGTTAATGATATAGATATAGGCCTAGCTACAACTTTCATTCGGTCATCCTCCCAGAAGTTTTCTCTTTGTTACCTTCTTAGTTTTCTATGTAATCTTGGTCTGAAGGAATTTTTTGCCTTTGTGAAGTTTCCAAATGAGGGGTATATAGAAAAAATTTTAAATCATTAAGCTTTTTTAAAAAAATGTAGGAGGAGACCATTTCCTTGACCTTTTTTCCCACCAATGTCCCTAGATGACTAACTTCCATGAGTATCAAGTTAGGCAATGTTGGTTTTAATTGGTTTTAGTCTTGTTATTTCTACATTCACAACATCTCTCCTTTGTCCTTTCTCTCTACTAATATCTCCACTACCCTAGCTGAGACCCTCATCACCTCTTGCCTGGACTATCGCAACAGTCCCTTAATTGGTCTCTCCTGAAAATCTCATCCCATTTGAATCTCATTCTCCACATAACTGCTAACGAGGCTTTCCTTAAAAATGGTTCCCTTTTGCTTAATTTGCATTTCTTTAATCAATAATGATTTAGAGCAGTTTTTGTAAGTCTAAAAATTGTTTTGATTTCTTCATTGGAAAATTGCCTGTTCATATCCTTTGACCATTTATCCATTGGGGAATGACTCATATTCTTATGGATTTGACAAAGTTCTTTATATATTTTGGATATGAGATCTTTATCGGATAAACTGTGTATAAAAGCCCTTCCCCCCAATTTTCTGCCTTTAGGATCGAATATAAACTCCTGTATTTGACCTTTAAAGCCCTTCACAACTAGACCTCAGACTATTTTTCTGATCTTGTCATACGTTATTCCTGATGAGGAGCATGGAAGTCCAGCCAAACTAGTTTTCCTGCTGGTCCTCATATTCGACTCTCTATCTTCCGTCTCTGTGCCCTCACTGTCCCCCATGCCAGAAATGCTCTCCCTCTTCACTTCCACTTTTTATAATCTACTTTTCCCTTCAACACTCAGCCCTTCTATATAAAGCCTTTCTTCACTCCTTCCCCAGTTACTACTGCCCCCAAATTACCCTGTATTTCTTTTGTACATATTTTGAATAATTTACAGATTTACATATGTCTCCCTCCCTCTAGCATGTAAGCTCCTTGAAGACAGGGACTTTATACTTTTGTCTGTGTTGCACATAATAATGTGCAATAACCATGCACTTAATACATGCTTGCAAATCGACTTATACACGATCTGATCTGCAGCTCAGCTAACTATTAACAGGAGACAGGAGTGCTGAAGGACACAACAAATCCTCCTCTTCAGTCTATCAGCGATAAATTGTTAAAAGTCCTAGACTTCATACCAGACACTGGAGATACAAAGGTAAAAATGAAATAATTGCTGCTCTAAAGTAGTTTACAGGGTGGAGCCAAGATGGAGGCTGGAAAACAGGGATTTGCCTAAAGCTCTCCCCCAGGACCCTCCAAACACCTATAAAAAATGGCTCTGAACAAATTCTAGAACTGCAGAACCCACAAAATAGCAGAGGGAAACAGGGCTCCAGCCCAGGACAGCCTGGATGGTCGCTGGGTAAGGTCTATCGCGGAACTGGGAGCGGAGCAGAGCAGAGCCCAGCATGGGCTGCACCTGGACCAACCAGACCAGCAGCTGGGCTGATCAGGCCCTAGGCTGATCAGTGACCTGTGGCAGTTACCAGACTTCTCAACCCACAGACACCAAAGACAACAGAGAAGGTTAATGGGAAAAACTGCCGAGGACAGAGTGAAAGGAGTTTGCAGTTTGGCCACTGCCCCGGGGGTGGTGGAGGTGGTGCAGCTACAGAAGTATAGCTACAGTTGCTTCCAGACCGAGGTCCACCTGGTGGGAGGAATTAAGTGGTGGATCTGAGTGGGAGTGCAGGGCCTTCTCAGATCTGAGTCTCGTTCTGGTTTGGTGGTTCTTGTGGGAGGAGGAGTGCTGGTGTGGCAGAGCTGGCTGTATAGAAATAGCTCTGAAAACAACAGCACATCCCCTCAAGCTTGGAACAAAGTACTCTATACTCTACAAGCAGTCATACCCCCATGAAAAACTCAAGGGTCAAGTGGTTGGCTGGGAACATGGCCAGGCAGCGAAAACAGACTCAGATTCAGACTCAGACTTTGGAATCTTCTTTGGTGACAAAGATGACCCAAACATACAGCCGGAAGAAGTCAACAAAGTCAAAGAGCCTGCAACAAAAGCCTCCAAGAAAAACATGAACTGATCTCAGGCCATGGAAGAGCTCAAAAAGGATTTGGAAAAGCAAGTTAGAGAAGTAGAGGAAAAATTGGGAAGAGAAATGAGAAGGATGCGAGAAAACCATGAAAAACAAGTCAATGACTTGCTAAAGGACAGCCAAAAAATATTGAAAAAAATATTGAAGAAAACAACACCTTAAAAAGTAGACTAACTCAAATGGGAAAAGAGCTCCAAAAAGCCAATGAGGAGAAGAATGCCTTGAAAGGCAGAATTAGCCAAATGGAAAAGGAGGTCCAAAAGACCACTGAAGAAAATACTACCTTAAAAATGAGATTGGAGCAAGTAGAAGCTAGTGACTTGATGAGAAATCAAGATATTATAAAACAGAACCAAAGGAATGAAAAAGTGGAAGACAATGTGAAATATCTCATTGGAAAAAGCACTGACCTGGAAAATAGATCCAGGAGAGATAATTTAAAAATTATTGGACTACCTGAAAGCCATGATCAAAAAAAGAGCCTAGATATCATCTTTCAAGAAATTATCAGGGAGAACTGCCCTGGTATTCTAGAGCCAGAGGGTAAAATTGAAATTGAAAGAATCCACTGATTGCCTCCTCGAAAAGATCCCAAAAAGAAAACTGCTAGGAATATTGTTGCCAAATTCCAGAGCTCCCAGATCAAGGAGAAAATACTGCAAGCAGCCAGAAAGAAACAATTTGAGTATTGTGGAAACACAATCAGGATAACATAAGATCTAGCAGCTTCTACATTAAGGGATTGAAGGGCTTGGAATATGATATTCTGAAGGTCAATGGAGCTAGGATTAAAACCAAGAATCACCTACCCAGTAAAACTGAGTATCATGCTCCAAGGCAAAATATGGATTTTCAATAAAATAGAGGACTTTTAAGCTTTCTCAGTGAAAAGACCAGAGCTGAATAGACAATTTGACTTTCAAACACAAGAATCAAGAGAAGCATGAAAAGGTAAACAAGAAAGAGAAATCATAAGGGACTTACTAACGTTGGACTGTTTTGTTTACATTCATATATAGACAAAGGGCACAGGGTGAGTTGAATATGAAGGGATGATATCTAAAAAACATCAAATTAAGGGATGAGAGAAGAATATATTGAGAGAGGGAGAAAGGGAGAGATAGAAGGGGGTAAATTATCTTGCATAAAAGTGGCACGAAAAAGCAGTTCTGTAGGAAGGGAAGAGGGGGCAGGTGAGGGGGAATGAGTGAATCTTGCTCTCATCGGATTTGGCCTGAGGAAGGAGTAACATACACACTCAATTGGGTATCTTACCCCACAGGAAAGAAGGAGGAAAGAGATAAAAAAAAGGGGGACTATAGAAGGGAGGGCAAATAGGGGGAGATGGTAATCAAAAGCAAACACTTTTGAAAAGGGACAGGATCAAGGGAGAAAATCGAATAAAGGGGGATAGGATAGGAAGGAGCAAAATATAGTTAGTCTTTCAGAACACAAGTATTGTGGAAGGGTTTTACATAATGCTACACATGTGGCCTATGTTGAATTGCTTACCTTCTTAGGGAGGGTGGGTGGGGAGGGAAGAGGTGAGAGAATTTGGAACTCAAAGTTTAAAAGCAGATGTTCAAAAAAAAGTTTTTACTTGCAACTAGGAAATAAGATATACAGGCAATAGGGCATAGAAATCTATCTTGCTCTACAAGAAAGTAAGGGAAAAGGGTATGGGAGGGAGTGGGGTGACAGAAGGGAGGTCTGACTGGGAAACGGGGCAATCAGAATATATGCCATTTTGGAGTGGGGGGCAGGATAGAAATGGGGAGAAAATTTGTAATTCAAACTCTTGTGAAAATCAATGCTGAAAACTCAAAATTTTAAATAAATAAATAAAAAATAAAGTAGTTTACATTCTATCCCTTCCTCTTCCTTGCACTGATTCAAGAAAAAAAGCTGTCTCTGGGTAACCATTTTAAGTGCAAAGTATGTAGGAGCTGTATAGCCATAACAGATGGCCTTGAATTTTCCAATTATTGTATAGAGTCTTCCTTATTAGAATGCATGTAACTGAGAATGGTGTTGGGGGTAGACATTCAGCTGAGGCCCAAGGATTCCCAAAAGGGGCAGGGTCCCTAAATGTTTCACTATGGAGAAGACTTCTTTTCTGATGTTCCTACCATTACCATCAATGCTTAAATCACAGGCCGATCTATATTTTGATTTTAGGGATTTTTGGTTTTTGGGGTTTTTTGCGAGGCAGATGGGGTTAAGTAACTTGCCCAGGGTCACACAGCTAGCAAGTGTCAAGAGTCTGAGGTGGGATTTGAATTCAGGTCCTCCTTATTCTAGGGCCAGTGCTCTATCCACTGCACCACCTCGCTGCCACTAGACTTTAGTTTAAAACAAATTTTTTTGGACTTGGGCTTCAAACTTTAACTGGAAAAAAAAATTGACCATTGTGCAGACATCAGAGATTTATCTCCAAGGCAGAAGGTTGCGTGTAGGAGTTTCTCCCAACAGCTTCAGACTAACCCAGTGGGAAAGCAACCAAATGCCTAGAGGCCAGCAGATAAGATTGATCGCTTTCAAGATAGGTGGGAAAATTCCCATAATATTAGAATAATAGGCTTCATTGGCCATCTACTCTTGCTCTTTCCCTGACAATTCTCCCTATGAAGTGGGAAAAAACTGGGTAGTCCAAAAGTCACAAGGCAGTGACCTCTGAGGGTAGTCAGACTGTGCCTGATTTGTTTTTTCTGGGAAGGATTTGCGTGGTGAGGGGTGGGACGTGAGTTCCATGCACCTGCCTCCTTTCTTACTTGATATTTAATTTTATTAGAATGATATTATGTAGGACTTTGACAGTTACCAGATGTCCTTCTGTCAGAAATCTTGACAAGTGGCTAGATATCATAGAATTTATTCTGGTCTTCTGGGTAAAGGTAGTATGTCATTATCAATTTCTTGTCTCTGCAATATCTATCAATAAGTAAATTGAATTTTCTAAGCCAGGCTGATCATTTGCTCCTAGAATTAAATGTGAAACCCTTTGTTTGGCATACAAAGTTCTTCACATCCTCGTCACTTGCTACCTTTCTTGTCTTCTTACACGTTACTTCCCTCCATACACTCTATAATCTAGCCATACTAGCTGACTTGCTTTTCCTTGCACATGGCACTCCATTTCCTGTCTGTGTATCTTTGCACAGAGCTGTTCCCCATGCTTGCAATGCTCCCATTCTTCACCTGTGCCTCTTAGTCTCTCTGGTTTCCTTCAAGACTCAGATCAAATCCGACCTTCTGCAGGAGGCCTTTCCCTCTGCTGATACCTTTCCCTCTACATTTACATTTCATCTACTCTATATATGTCTTGTGTGTGCCTGGTTATTTTCAGGCTTGTCTCCTCATTAGAACATAAGCTCCTTGAGAGCATGAACTGGTTTTTCTTTTTTTTTTTTTCTTGTATCCCCCGCACTTAGCATAGTGTCTGGAACATAGTAATAAAAGCTCCGTTGGCCAACTGCTGTGCTTGCAATTCTAGTAGTTGCCAGCAGGTAATACCTTTTATCTAACTACTGCTTCATTTCAGTAAATAGAATTTCCATTGGCAGGAGTAACTGAGAGGCAGAAATAGAATACAGCCAATTGTGTTTTATATATAAATGTGTGTAGTGTGTTCATATAAACTCTATATTAGAATTCCAAAACAAATTAATAATAACTATTTAATATATTTGTTTTACAAATTTAAATACATATATACACACACCTATACGTCTCAGGATTTGAAGAAATGCAAATGACTAGAAACAAGCTAAATTCTTTTTCTTAACAAGTACAACTGTTGTCAATAAAGTTTGACTTTGATATTCATTTCTACTTGAGCAAAACTTCATTCATAATGATCCTAGGCAGATGGATATTTACCTGTTATTTTGTTTTCTTGCTGTCTATGTTAATTATTGACAGGACTCAGTTCTCACTAATAAGGTAATCTCTCCTGACGTGCAGCAGCCTTGTTTATCCCAAGGATGCCTCAAACTACTGTTTTTCCTACCTTCCTGGTTCTTGGTCTTTCCTCTTCCATGTCTTAAGTAGAAAAAGTGAAAACATTTGATTATCTTTTTCAGTACTCAATTAGAATGGGATTTTTTTTTAACTAGGTCCCACAGTTTTATAAAATGCTCAGGCCAACTCTCCTTCCCACACCACTATGCTTTTTTTTTTTTTTTTGGCAGGGCTGTTGGGGTTAAGTGACTTGCCCAAGGTCACACAGCCACTGCCTGTGTCAAGTGTCTGAGGCCAGATTTGAACTCAGGTCCTCCTGACTCCAGGGCCCATGCTCTACTCACTGCATCACCTAGCTGCCCCTGCCACTATGCTTTTTTTAAAAATGCCTTATCTTATTTTAATTATAGTCATTTCCAAGTGATACTCTGCACCCACTCTCAAAAGCTTCCCTTATTTCAAAGAAAAACAAGAAAACCAGTTGACAGGCACAGTGCCTGATACCATATGCAATCAATCAACAAGTATACATTAAACACCTTCTATGTGCTAGGTGCTGGGGTGGAAGTACAAAGAGTCAGACAATCCCTGCCCAAAAAAAGCTTATATTCTAATAGGGGAGACCGCAAATATGTATAAAATATATGCAGCCCAAACATAAAGTTTACATATGTGTACACATACATACGTGTTGTTTGTCCTTCATTTTTTAAGAGGACCGGTGACATCACAGTGATATACACACGCACACACATACACACAGTACACATATACACAATACATACACGCATAGATACATGGCATTTGGGGTGAATCAGAGAAGCTTCTGCCTAAGCTTCATCTTAAAGGAAGTGAGGGGCTCAGTGAGGTAAAGATAAAGTGGGAGTGCGTTCCAGACGTGAGAAGAACAGGAAGAAGTAAGTTTGGCTGGATCACTTAGTGCGGTAGGGAGAGGCTGGAAAGATAGATTAAAGCCGAGCCGTGTAGGACTTTAAAAGTGAAATGGAGGAGTTTGATTGAAGTGGCAATAGGAAGCCATTGGGGTGGAGGCGTGACATGGACGTACCTGCACTGCACTCTCAGTGTTCCAGAATGTTCCTCTGCCTCTACCGCCATTAGCTCAAGCTGCCACTGGCTGTGATTCCCGCATTGTTGGAAGGCTAGTGAACAGAATCCTTGTTCCATGAAGCCAATTAATTTCAGGTAGCTTTTATATAGCAATTTTTAAAATTTAACATTTTTCCCCATTATTTGTAAAAACAATTTTAACATTCTTTTTTCAAATTTTGAGCCCCAAATTCTCTCCCTCCCTTTCCTCCCCCTCTCATTGAGAAGTCAAGTGATTTGACATAGGTTATACATGTGTAGTCATACCAAACACATGTCATGCTTGCACAGCTATTTGAAAAAATGTTTACTTCAAAGAGAAAGCAAGAACAAATGTACAAACATTTTCTCCAGAACATCTGAGATATACTTCCTCCTACACCATCTTGTCTCTGAGGAAGTAGGCTTCAAACTTAGCTCAGTTCTTACATAACATTGATCCTAGAAGTTCGCGTCCAGATGTAGCGTGACTACAAGATGAAACTTTCTGTTGGTCTCACATCCAGGTCTCTCCCCTCCAAAAAAATCATCCCTCACTTCCTGGGCCATCGAGGCAGCACCGGCTGAGAAATCTAGCCTGGACTCTGACTCCCCCATTCCTGTAGCTTGCTCCCTGGTCCTTCTGAAAGTCCAAAGGTCAGAGACTCCGATCCTTTGACCCGACCTTCACGGATGCGATGAATAAAGAAGTCATTGAGAACCCTCAAAAAATGAATGAGGCCAGAAGTCCGTAGATGAAGCTGGGAGAACTTTTTGGGTGCCTCCAAAGCCAATCAACACATGGCTAGCTGACTGGAACCTATAGGGACTATTTATGCATGCTCTCTCCAAGACATAGCTTTTATGTGTCACTACAATCCTTCTAGAAGTAGGTTTCCCAGGTCTTCTACATGGAGAGTTGTCATCCCAGGTTCTGTTCGCATGCTCCAGGAGCCCAGGACATTCTGATCTTCATTTCTTCCCCAGAAATAACTTTTAAAATCTCCAATGCTTTTTGTCATCCTTGTCCTTGTGTGCTTGCTTCTGCAGCCACAGCTCCTTCTGAGCTGTAGGGCTCTGGACACTGTTCTTAAAGAACCATGCTCACACTTTCTGTCACTCGACCTTGCTTCCATCATCTGTACATATTTTTTTTAAAAATGGAAGTTGTGCAATGAATTAATTTGCATTCACACTCAGCTCTTTCAACAACTCTAGATTATTTCTCTTTGTGTCTTCAGAACTCCAGTCTTAAGAATTTCCTACCTTGGGGCAGCTAGGTGGAGTGGTGAACAGAGCACCAGGCCTGGAGACAGGAGGACCTGAGTTCAGATCCAACCTCTGACCCTTGACACATTTATGAGCTGTGTGACCTTGGGCGAGTCACTTAACCCCAATTGCCCTGCCTTCCCCCCTCAAAAAAAAAAAGAATTTCCTACTTTTTCTGAACTAATATTTCCTATTACAATTCTAGTCTGTAAGAGCCTATCTATCCTTTCTTTGAACCTTTGCTCTCTCCACGTCTAGACAGTGAGCCTCTCCGGGCCTTAGTTTTCTCTGTTGTAAAGTGGGGAAAATGGTACTTACAGTACCCATCTTACAGGATTGTTGTGAAGGAAGCGTTTTTGTACCTTAAAGTACAATATAGAAGAGTCATTGCTATTGAACGCTCCCTAATAAAAGCTGCATAGTAGAATGAGCACCGAATTTGGAGTCAGAGGACCTGGATTCAAATCCTGCCAATGCTACTTTAGATCAGCGTGAATCTTAACTCACTCCTTTTTGGGGGGCCTGAGTTTTCTCTTCTCTGAAATGGGGGCACTGGAATAAATGACCTCCAGGGTTCCTTCCTGGCCTATGATCCTCTGAGAAGATTGCCAATTTTGCTGAGCTGGGTTTTTTGGGAGAAGTTAATTTTGGAGTAGTATAGTTGGTTCCCTCTCATGAACTGAACAAGAGGCACTTGGCACTGAGGCCTAATCGGGGGAACAGAAGATCTTATGAAGATTTCAATTCTAGCTCTGTTGATGATTCTTTTGAAACCATTAGCAAATTTTATAAATCTTCCCTCTAATACAAATGTTGTTAATGAGCATCACAGGAATCTCATGAGGAATGAGTAAACAGAAAGAAAAAGTACTTTAGATTTTTCAAAGTATTGAGGTCTGTGATAGCCAATAAAATCAATCTCTCTGATTCCTCAATTTTAAAATGGTTGTAATAAAATTAACTGTGTACTTCAGAGTTGTGAGAGTTAAACAAGATAATCTGTGTAAAGTACTTTGAAAGACAAGCCTGGTGTCAATATCAGTTATGATTCTTATCAGTAATAATTTCAATATGAGAAGAAGAATGAATATGTAGTTATTGCCTAGAAGTGAAGAGAAATCCCTGGGGATCTTCCCTTTGGAATCTCATAAGCCAATCCATGTTAATGTTCTAATACCACTTTGGTAGAGAGAGTTTGCCCCTCAGGTTGAGATACAAAATGGTACAGTTCAATGGCATATGCCAAAATTTGGGTAGTTGGAGATAGCCTGTGATGCTGAACCACAGAAGACAGATGTGTAGTCCAGCTGGAAGCTCTGAATAAATGAAAAAAGAGGCCATTATTTTGAGTGTCGGTCCATTTCACAGAGCTCTATAATGAATGGCTAACAATTGTCTCTGTGTGGTGAAAGGACTGCTAGGTATGGAGACAGGTCCTATCTATAATGCATACTAGCTATATGAATGTTGAAAAGTCTCTGAACCAATCTGTGCCTAAAATTTCTCCAACTGTAAAATGAGAATATTACCTTAGAGGGTTGTTGTGTGGATCAAATAAAGCAATCTGTACAAAGTGCTTTACAGACCTTAAAAGGCTATAGAAACACAAGAAATTGAGGCTATGCTGGAAAGACCAATGAGACCAGGAGTCAAGGGACTAGATGATCTCTAAGGTTTTTTCCAGTTTTATCACTCTTATGATTTTAAGACTTCAGTGCTCTCCTTGTTAGCTATACTCTCCCTTGTAGGCTGCACTTTGGCCCAAGAAATCTTTCCATTTCTGTCAAATGGTTCTTTTTACATCTGAGCCTGGAATGGCCTCATTTCTCTCGACCAAACCGTCCCTTCCTTCAGAACTCTATTCGATGTCTTTTGGAGAAAGTCTATTCGTGCAGTCATAACTCTGCTATATATCTTGCTTGTTATCCTTGTTTTTAGTTTTGATGGTTTTTATTTTCTTCTAGCTATGGAATTGCTGGCTCTACCAATGTCACTGGTGACCAAGTCAAGAAGCTGGACGTTCTCTCCAATGACCTGGTTATTAACATGCTAAAGTCATCCTTTTCTACGTGTGTTCTTGTATCAGAAGAAGATAAAAATGCCATAATAGTAGAACCAGAAAAAAGGGTGAGTGTTTACATCTACCATGACGTTGGTTTTGTATTATATTCTCTTTTATGTTTAGAAAAATCCATGATTTCACTGGTTTGGCTTTTCTTGGTTCTCTTCCTACCTTGCTGGCTATTCCTTCTTCATAGATAAACCCTCCTCTCCTTGGTCATCTTTCGCATCCTGTTCCCTAACTGAGTATGCTCCTAAGGCTCCGCCCTCTGCTCTTCTCTTGCTGTACCATCTCTCTGGGTCTCATTATTTCCCACGGATTCATCTTTTAATCCATAGATCGATAATTATATATTGATTAGTCAACACACTTTGATTAAGCACCTGTATGCACCCAACATTGTGCTAGGTTCTGGGGATACAAATACAAAAACATGACCATCATTGCTCTTAATGGTCTTAGATTTTGTCAAAGGAAAAACATGTAAATGTATATGTAAATGCTGCATATAGGTACATTTATGTGATATGTGTTTGTGTTTGTGAATTTGTATATGTATGTACGTGTAGCAGGGCTTTCACCTAAACCACCTGTAACAGTTTTGTAGAGGAGAATGTGAGTATGTGGGGCAAAGTAATGCTTACGTACTCTTGAGAAAAAATACACCAAATTTCCATCCTTCATCCTGCTATTTGACTCATATTATTAATTATAATAGGCTCAAAGGCAATTAAGGGGTATACTCTGGTATTACCTCATAAATTACCACAAATATAGATATTATCTGATTAATTAGCTCTGAGGCCCCAGCCAGATTAATTACATATATATGTATATACATATAATTATGTATAATTATTGTATATAATTATATTATATATAATTATATAACATATGTATTATATACATGCACACATATATACACATATACATACACATACACACACAACACACACACACGCACACACACACACACACACACACACACACATATGAAAACTGGAACCACATTCAATGTAGCTGGGGTTTAGGACTGACCCTATCTGTGTGTAGAGCAATACTCCCATTTGAGTGTAAATAGGTAGGGCAATGCCCACTACAAACTCATTTTTCTTCTTAATTCTCATCTTGGGCTTTAAGGTAATCTAAGGAGGTTTGTTTACTGAAATTGCAATAGTTTGCATTAATTAATTAGCTCTGAGCCCCCACTCTGATTAAATAATGTTATTTAATAAAATTAGAAAGACTTCATTCAATAAATGTTTGCTCATCTTTCTACATATTTCAGACATAATATCCTAGGCTTAAACAAACAAGTTATTGGCTATATCATTTATCAACAATAGAACAATAAAACATAAGTGATTATTTACAGTGTATTAGCTGTAAGAAAGGTCACAGCCAAATTCACTTTTAACTATCACTATAACTACCAAGTTCTCCTGAATTCTAAAAACAGAGTCCCAGCATTAAGTTCTCTCTGGATACGAAATTATAGTCTCTTTTCAAGAATTCTCTTTATGTTTCCTTAAAAGGTAAAGGTTAAACAAGTTCTCTTAGAATGTTTTTCTTTGTCCTCTCTTCAGTCATTACAGTTGTGATTCAGTTTTAGTTAAGATCTCAGCCTCCTCCCTGATTCCTCATAGAATGACCTAAATTATCACTCCAAATTTCCATTGTACCTTAAAGATACAGTGACAGTAGACACTGTTTCTGTGGGAGACCTATGAAAGCTGGTATTACACTAAGTTCTTTCAGGTAAAGTCTCTCAGGAATTCTCTTCAGAATGTCACTTTGAAATAATTTCTTCTCTGCAGAATTAGAGTTAAATTCAGTTTTCTCATGATGTTTCTCAGACTCTCGTAAAGATAACAGTTAATTCCTATAGTCTCTTTCTCTCCCTCTTCCTCCCCCTTGCCTCTCTCCGCCCCCCTCTTCTCTCTCTCCTTTCCCCCTCTCTCTCTTTCTCCCTTCTTTCTCTCTTCTCCCTCTCTCTCTCTCTCTCTCTCTCTCTCTCTCTCTGTCTCTCTCTCTCTCTGTCTCTCTCTCTGTCTCTGTCTCTGTCTCTCTCTGTCTCTGTCTCTGTCTCTCTCTCTCTCTCTCTCTCTCCCCCTCTCTGCTCCCTCCCCCGCCCCCCCCTCTCATTAACTCTCAAAGGGTACAGTTAACATTAGTATTTCTTAGACCTTTCTCTGGGGTAGTTAACTATCCAAAACTCCGCCGGAAAGATGTTATCTTAATCCACTTAGTGTCTCACACAGCCCCTCTTTAGTCATGTCAGTTAACTTTCTCAAGATGGCAGTTAAATGTCACTATCCAAGATTTAAAGGTTCAGTAACAATACTGAATGTCTCTGTGAGGGGGGTTTTTAAGCTGGAGGTGAATACACAAAGCAAATACAAGGATTTTTTTGAAGGGGGGAGTGGGGTATAAGCAGCTTTGAGGATCAGGACCAGCCTCATGTAGAAGAAGGAGACCCTTGAGCCCCTGTTTCTTCATTATGCTGGGTTATTGAGAATGTCCCTTTAGGGGCAGCTAGGTGGTACACAGCACTAGGCCTCCAGTCAGGACGACCTGAGTTCAAATCTGGCCAGCCTCAGCTCAGACACTTACTAGCTGTGTGACCCTGAGAAAGTCACTTCATCCTGTTTGCCTCAGTTTCCTCATCTGTAAAATAAGCTGGAGAAGGAAATGGCAAATCACTCCAGTGTCTCTGCCAAGAAAACCCCAAATGGGGTCACGAAGAGTTGGAAACAACAGAAGAACAGCAACAACGTTCCTTTAAGGTCTAAGATCAATATTTCTTGTAATTGGTAAATTCCAGGAGAACGCGGGCAAATCTAATACGGTGTTCATTTTCCCAATGGTACAAAAAAAATTTTAAATTGAATTTTCAAAAAAAGACAATTCACTTCTCAGTGGCAGGGGTAGACACTGTGATTCCTTATTCCATTAGGCAATCTTTATGTACTATGTTGCTGCTACTTTTTGTCCTTACCGTAGTTTGGCTTTGAACTGTGTTTAGAGTGAAGCTTCCTTAACAGTCTCTCAAAGAAGCGTTTCAGCTCTTCCTTCCTGATTTCACTTCTTTCCTAACCTTAAGCAGTTATGTGACAGCATGAAACCTTGGCCAACACGAAGTTTCATGATATGACCATACAACCAAATACTGTTTCCAGTGATTCATCAGGTTAAACTAGTTTTCATCACATTAGCTTACCTATGAAGATATTTTATAATGGATGTTGGAACCATGCAACGATTTCCCCTAGCCCAAAGATATATCTTACTCAGATATTCCTACGAAGTCATGTTGCCATTAGAAGTTAGCCCTCCTGGGATCGCTGTACCTGGCACATAGGAACATTGATTTAGAGATGAAAGACACACTAGAGACCCCTGGGTCCAATTCCCTCACTTTACAGAAAAGGCAACAGAGAGGTTAAGTGATTTACCTAGGGTCACATAAGTAGTAAGGGTGGCCTTTGAAACCAGGTATTCCAACTCCACACTTGGTGCCCTATCCACTACACCGTGTTGCCTCTCAAACTACTCTTACGGAGGGTGATACAGTCAAGGGTCTGGTCCCCAATTTTACAGATTCAAAAACCAAAATGTTTCATCTACCCAGGAGACATCTAGCCATAGAAGCTTGGTTTGCAGAAAGCAAACTCATAAGAGGATGAATTATAAACCAGAATGAATGCCAACTTATTAATTCTTAAAGGTGAACTTGGGCCATAAACTGGAATGGATTCCTTTTATAGGGTACTTCCACCTGGTGAATAAGCCTGCCCAGAAGAAGAATTAGAGATTAGGTTACTAAGTAAGCATAGCTGTGTGACCCTGAGCAAGTCACAATCACCCTGAGTATTAGTGGCTTCATCTGTAAATCTAGGAGTTAGCAGAGGACTTCTTAACATTTTTTGTGTCATAGATCCCTTTGGCAGTCTGGTGAAGTCTATGGACCCCTCCTCAGAATGATGTTTCTAAATATATATAATATATAGGATTAGAAAGAAAGCCAATTATACTCGGCGTCCCAAAATTCTTAATACAGTTTTAAGCTTAGATAGGACAGAACAAACATGGCTAATAGATAACTAATACCCAAGAGAACAAGGGAGGATTAGTAAAACATTTAGCTCTTCTTCATGAGTTTGTCACTTGGCCCAGGAAGTGAAAGAAGTGGCAGTTGTGATTGCTAAGCCTGTTTGAAGGATCGTGGTGAATGGGGGAGATATTACAGGATTAACTTGATTGTTGTTCGGTCATAGATGACTCTTCGTGACCCCATTTGGGATTTTCTTGGCAAAGATACTGGAATGGCTGCTGTTTCCTTCTCCAGCTCATTTTACAGATGAGGAAACTGAGGCAAATGTTTAACACAACTAGGAAGTGTCTGAGGCTGGATTTAAACTCAGGTCTTCTCACTCCAGGCCCAGCACTTCATTTACTGTACCATGACATAGCTGCCCCAAGGACAGACCTTGTCCTGAGTCTTTAAAAAGGAAAGTGAATATAATCTGCAAACCATAAGCCAATACACTGAACTTGAGTTCTAGGCAAAATTCCAGAATAAAATTCTAGAAGGAATGGTTAGTGAACATCTGAAAAGGGACGCAGTGATAATGAACTAGCGTGGCTTTGTCAAGAACAAGTCAGGCCAGGTTAACCTCATTTCCATTCATCACTGGTAGCTCAAAGGAAAGCTATAGGTATTATCTAAATAGATAGTAGCAGAGCATTGAACAAAGCCTCCCTTCTTTCTCTTGTAGACACAGGAAATCTGAGTTAGATGATAAGAGAAGTTGTTCAGTGGATCCAGGAATGGTCGAGTGGCTAGACCAAGATTGTCCTGAATAGTTTGACATCAAGTGGGAAGGAGATTTCCTTTGGAGTATCCCAGGGATCTATGCTTGGATTTATGTTAATTAACATTTTTTATTAATAACTAGGATAAAGGCACAGATGGAAGGGTTATCAGGTAGATGGCACATATTTGTAGATGGCACAAAACTGGGAGGGATAGTTATGACATTGGATGGTAGGGCCATGATCCAAAAACATCTCACCAGGCAAGAATATTTGGCAAATCTAATGAGAGGCCATTTAAAAAGAATCCGATGTAAAGTCTTACACTTGGGTTCAAAAAATTGACTTTGTAAGTAGAAGATGGGTGAGGCCTGTTTAGATAGTAGTTCGTCTGAAAAGAATATTTGAGGTTAAAAAAACAAACAAACAAACCTGAAAAACATGAGAATGATCTTCAGCTGCATTAAGAAAGGCATAATTTCCAGGACTAGGGACATGATAATCATGCTGCCCTCTTCTGCCCCGATTGGACCACACCTAGACTATTGCGTTCAGTTCTGGGGCCCACATTTTGATGAGAACTTTGGTAAGTAACCAGAACAAGCAATGCCTGAAGATTATGACATAGGAGGACCTGAGGTTGTTTAGAGAAGACTTGGGATAGGGTGGGCATGGGATGATAGCAATCTTCAAGTATTTGGAGAACTGTGTTATGGGAGTTCTACTAAATTTGTTCTGCTAAGTCCCTGAGGACAGAGCTGGGAGCAATGGGAAGAAGTTCCAAAGTGGTAAATTAAGACTTATAAAGAAAAACTTGTGAATAAGAATGATGCAAAAAAGTGCAGTGGACTATGAGGGTTCCGCCCTTACTCTTCCTGAGTTCAAATCCGGCCTCAGACACTTACTAGCTGTGTTACACTGAACAAGTCACTTAACCCTGTTCGCCTCAGTTTCCTTATCTGTAAAATGGGCTGGAGAAGGAAATGGCAAACCACTCTGGTATCTTTGCCAAGACAACCCCAAATGGGGTCATGAAGAGTTAAACATGACCAAAAAGCTCGACAACAACAACCTCCCTTACTAGAGGCCTTCAGGCAAAGATCGAATGACCACTTATTGATATGTAGTAACCATGGGTTTTTTTTTCAGGGATGGGCTGAATAAAAGATATCTTCCCAGCTCTCTCTGAATTCTGAGATTCCATGTCTAAGACTGGGAAGCTTCAGTAGCCTGATAGTTTTCCTTCTCTCTGAGGATATTTCCTTTAAATGGCAAGGATCAGCTATCTGAAGTTAGAACTGCTTCTCTCCTTGTAAATACTAGGGACACACTGAAGCATTTTTCATGATCTATTATTCCTTTTAAAATGTTCCTCATCAGTCACCATTATGGCTTTCCAGATGATAGGCATTTATATTTCCAGAGGCACTTTAAGTTCAGGTGCAAAATATTTATAAATATTATGTTTCTGTGAAGATATTTTTAAAAGTCCTTTTTTATTGTGCATTAACAATTTTTTAAAATGTCTCAAGACACAAAGTGGGATATATAGGGAACTGTGAATTTCTACCATGTGCAGTGCTTTAGCATTTCAAAAAAGTATGCGTACGTGTGTGTGTGTGTGTGTGTGTGTGTGCACGCTGTCCCAAAAGTCTTAGTGCAGTTTTAAGATTTTTTTTGGGACACTCACAATGCACAAACACACATACATGCACAAGTAATATGATGAGGAAGAAAAAGTATACACATAGATAACTATACATATACAGATACAGACTTCAGACTAAATAATTATGTATAAATATATATTTAACCAGGTAGCAGCAAAATGTCCTATTTTTCACCCTTTCTAAACCTCTCCTCCCTTTCCTATGTTAAACTTTAAAAATATTTATTGAAGCTTTTTTTTAAAAAATGTATCTTTCACTGCCTCTAGTACTGTTCTCTCCCCAATAACAAATATATAAAATCAAATATGTAAAAGCAAGCAAAACAAATGAAGATATTAACCCTATCTGAGAATAGGTCTGGTTCTGTATCTCTTTACAGAGAGGTAGGAAGATGTGCTTCTTTATCAGTCTTTTGTGGTCATTCGTGGTCACAGTTTTATCAAGTTCCTGAAGTCTTTCATGGTGACTTCCCATTACATTATCATGGTCAATTCTGGGAAGCATTCTGAAGTCGTTCCCCAACTGATAAATGGTCAAAGAATGAACAGGCAGTTTTTCAATGATGAAATCAAAACTATTGTCATATGAAAAAATGCTCTAAATCACTATTGATTAGAGAAATGCAAATTAAAACAACTTTGAGATATCATCTCATGCCTATCAAATAGGCTAAAATGACAGAAGGTGAAAATGACAAATGTTGGAGGGGATGTGGGAGAATTGGAACATTAATTATGCTGCTGGTGGAACTGTGAACTGATCCAACCATTTTGGAGAACAATCTGGAATTATGCCCAAAGAGTTATAAAACTCTGTATACCCTTTGACCCAGTAATACCACTCTTAGGCCTGTTGCCCAAGGTGATCAGGGAAAAATGAAAAGAACCTGCATGCTCTAAAATATTTATAGCAGCTCTCTTTGTGGTGGCAAAGGACTGGAAATTGAGTGGATGCCCATCAATTGGGCAATGGCTAAACAAGTTGTGGTGTGTTTGTGATGGAGTACCACTGTCCTGTAAGAAATGACGAATTGGTTGATTTTAGAACAACACAGAAAGAAATAATGAAAAGTGAAGTTAGCAGAACAAAGAGAATGTTGTGTACAGGAATAGCAATATTATTTGAAGAATAATTGTGAACAGCCAAGTTAATCTTAGTGTTATAAATACTCAAATCACTAATAAAGGACCTATTGAAAAAGGTGCTGTATACCTTCAGAGAAAAAACTGAAAAACACAAGTATGCATAGCATGGTTCTACACATATTTATAAATCTGTGTCAAATGGTGGCCTTCTCCAGTGTGGGGAGGGGAGGGAGACAGTTTGGAACATAAAATGTAACAGAAAATATAAATTAAATTTTAAAAAAATTCTGTAGCCCAGAAATCTCAAACAGGAGTCCCAGTCCCGGGCTCAGCCCAGAGCACTTCAGAGTACAGCCCAAACCACATCAAGATGTACTTGGGAAATATTTTGTTTTTGTTTTGGAGGTAATTGGGGTTAAGTGACTTGCCCAGGGTCACACAGCTAGTAAGTGTCTGAGGCCGCATTTGAACTCGGGTTTTCCTAACTGCAAGACCAGTGCTCCATCCACTGTCCCACCTAACTGGGGGAAAAGTACAATGAAAACTTAACATTTTGTTTTAAAACTAAGTCACTATGCAGCCACAGGGATCCTTATGTATGGATTAGGAGTGGCTGTTTGGGTTTGACATCACTGCTATGGACTCTAGGACAGGGGTGGGGAGCCTGCTGCCTCGAGGCCACATATGGCCCTCTAGGTCCTCAAGTACAGCCTTTTGACTGAGTCCAAATTTTACAGAACAATTCCTTTTATTAAGGGGATTTGTTCTGTGAAGTTTGGATTCAGTCAAAGGGCCGCACTTGAGGACCTAGAGGGCCACATGCGGCCTCGAGGCCACAGGCTCCCCGTTCTGCCCTAGGACATTAGAGCAACAAGGACCCCTAGTCTTATTCCTCATTTTTTGAATGAGAAAACTGATATCCTGGGAGATGACTTACTCAAAACATACATGTAGCAAGTAGCAGAACCAGGATTTAAACTCTCAGGTTAAAGAGTCACAACATTTGAGTCAGAAGCGGGGGGTCTTAGATCTTATGTCATCCAATCTCCTTATTTGACCGTTGTGAAAACTGAGGTTCAGCTGAGGACAGTAGAGGTGGAATGACTTAGCCCAAGGTCACAGTGAATGGCAGAGCGATGATTTGAATAAACTTTTTCTGATTAGAAATCCAGTGTTGAGTTCCATTACACCTCACTGCCTTTAGGAATAATCCCATCCATTGCGCATGAATTTTTGTTATCCTTAATGGCACTTCCTTACTTTGTTTCCTCATCGAGGGTACCGCTTGGATCACCTGGGGTCTAGCACCCTGACTCTACTTACTGTAACACTTATATTCAAAGTGAAACCTGATCATTCTTTCCTTTTATTTTCAGGGTAAATATGTGGTCTGTTTTGATCCTCTGGATGGTTCATCTAACATCGACTGCCTTGCATCCATTGGAACTATTTTTGGCATCTACAGAAGGGTAAAATGTGATGCTTCATTTTTCGGTGCTTCCATGAAGGGGCTTCACTGAGTATCACCTTACGCACTGTTATAGAAGCAAAAAATATATGTTGTGGAGGATGTGATTTTAAAGAGATTTTTACCCAAGTTCTGAAATTATTGCCGGGATATTACCTAGACCTTTAACTCTGCAGATGAAGATACATTCAGTTGGCCAGGCAATATAGTGGGAAGGGAGTGGAAAATATTTTATTCTTGTAATTGAAGCTCTCCAAAAGCCTTATCAATATCATTAGAGATCATGTCTCTTTATACCTACAGAGTAGAATTTAATCCAATTCAACACACACTTGTCCCCTAGCAAGTATGTTTGGCCCTTGGAATATAGATATAACATGGACTTTACTCCTGAAATTTAAATGTGATAAGGGGAAAAGACGTGCACAAGAATAACTGTGATAGAACAAAGTGTTATAAGTACAAAGGAAAAGTCTAATAAAATGCTATGCATGAATTTGATGATGGGAGATAACTATTGCTTTCTTGGATTGGAAGGAGTATTGGGGGCAGTCAGAGAAGACTTAAAGGCTCAGCTCAGATGCCACTTCTTCCATGAAAGAAGGGAGGAACTCTAAGAGAGGGAGAATGGGGATGGGTGGAAGTAGAGTATTCTCTAGGCATGAGGTGGAAGTATAATGGGATAGCCAAACTCTCCCCAACAACTATTCCCCACCCCCAATCTAGAAATACACCAGGCTGAGTTCTCATTTGGAAATCTAAGAAAAACATCATAGTGAGTAATTTTCCCAGACAAGGTCAACAAAAAATAGGAAGACAGAGAGGTTTGTGGATACTGGGGACAGCCACACAGAATGTGCCTGGTGGGGACTGAAAGAAACCTACCTTTGACTGTGAACCAGGGAAAGAGATCTCAGATCCAGCTCAGAGTAGTCTAACCTTGTACAGGTTAGCTGGTAGCTCTATCGTTCACTATCTACTGCTGGGTCACAGATCTAGTGTGACCTCGGAAGAAGCCCTGCACTTAGGAGTGGCAATCCAGGGCAAGGACTGGGCCATAGGCTGTGTACTGAGCAAGGAGAGAGTTCGGAAGCAAGTGCCAGCTATGTGGCTCTGACCTTGGGAGGTAGAATGAGGGTCTCAGATCCAATCCCTAGCCTAGCCTGAAGCCTACAGCAGAATAACCAGGGTAGGAAGGTGAGGCAGACCGAAGGGGAGCCTACACTTCTGTCACTCTGAACTTGCAATGCTTTCAAGCCATCCGGTAGCGGGTGAGTCCAACAGCAGTGTACTGGAGCTCCAACCAGGGCCCTGCCCACATTTGTGCTGCTCAGACCCAAACCAGAAACTTGTAGAAACCAGTAAAAGCCAGTGCTCAGATTTTACCCTGGGTCAGATCACTTTTAGGGGCACTAAAAGCTTGCAAGTCTCCATCATGAGGTAGCTTCCCATTCAATAAATTGTGACTCCCTGTTTTCTATACAAGATGAAACACAAGCCTGACATGTAAGACCTTCATCAATCTGGAATTTTTCCTATTTCCCTTCACAGTACTCACTTCTATGTTCTAGCCAAATTGGACTGCTGTTGCTGCTGCTGCTGCTGCTGCTGCTACTGATTGTGTCCTTCACTCTTCCACCTTTATGCATTTATATAGGAAGTGTCCTCTATACCTAGAATGTACTTCAACCTCTTCTCTTCTTGTTAAAAGCCTTCTTTTCCTTCAGCATTACTTCCTCCATACAGCCTTCACTGCTTTCTTCTGGTGTCAGCAACATCTCCCTCAAATTTTCTCAGAATACTTTGAATTTCTTACCTATCACAGTCCACCTTGTATAGCGTCTTATTCCTCTGAATGTTGTATTCTTGTTATATTATAAGCTCTTTGAGGGCAAAGATTACCAAGTTTTTCAATTCTGTATCTCCAGTGCCTAGCATAGTGTATTATACAGAATAGGTGCTTAAATGTTTGTTAAATTGAATCATATATCAAAGATCTTGGTAAAGAACAAATCCAGTGTATAGTAAAGACAAAAGAAATACATCTCTTAGTGCAGGGGGACCCTTCTATGTGGCCCTCTAGACTCTCATGGACTAAGATGAAGGCGAGATCAGGATCAGGTTTCTCTCTCTCTCTCTCTCTCTCTCTCTCTCTCTCTCTCTCTCTCTCTCTCTCCCTCTCTCTATCCCTCTCTCTCCCTTCTCCTCCTCCTCCTTCCTTCCCTCTTTTCTTTCCCTCCTTCCCTCCCTCTATACCCTGGAGTAACTTCAAAGATTAGGTATGGCTCAAGTTTACCATCTTCACAAAACTAGGTCAACAAAGTCCTTTCTAGAAAAGGGAGATATTCAGTGTATCATGTGTGCCTCGTAAACTGACAGTCATTTTATTTCACTTATGACAGAAACTATATAAAATGCAGAAGACTCAAAGGCCAAATATAGAAATACATAAAGCACAGCCCATTATTTACCTACCTACCTACCTCTATTTCTATCTATTTCTGTTCCTATCTCTTCTGTGGGACTGCAGAACAGGTATTTCATATTCACCTTGGATTTGAACTGTCTGTACGACTCAGAATGTCTAGCTCTCCTGGCCATTCAGGGTCTAGATTTCTTTGGTCCTTCATCTATATGGTGTTCCTGGTGGTGGTCATTTTTCCCTCTGAGAAGAATGCTTTTAAAGAAATCTCCCACTGGTCAGCCAGTACCTGACTAAAGAGCTCAGGAACTCTTGGCCTCATATAGTATACCCCAGCCCCCAAGGCTATAAACATCCAGTTTTCTGGATCACTAGTTGTCGACTTGTGCTTAGGAAAGGAAAGAAGCAGAAGAAAGCAGCCAGGGACATAAGGTTCAATCTCAGACCTGCTTAATCAAGCACATCTTCCTGTGCTATTTGCTTGTGCTATAAACCAACATTGTCATTTGAAGGGAGAGGAGACCCTTTTGCTTCTTGCTAAAAATTCAAGGAAAAGAAAGCATGCATCATGGGGAGAGGGGTCCAAAAGAGAAGGGCAGAGTTGTTTCCATACCTCTGATTGTCCAGTTAAAGCCTTTCTTCCTAACTCACAATTGACAATCATCTCCAGAGATGCCCTACTTATTGGGGACCGACAAGCAACTCTCATCAGTTCTCATCTCAGTAAGGTACATGTGCCTCAACAAGGAACCAGACCATATGCCCTTGCTACATGGACAGTTTACTCAGCCAACCAAATTAGGAGTTTGTCTCCTTGATTACTCCTGCCATAGAAGCATCAGTAAGAGATAATTGACTGATATCCATCTCTCTGGGAATACTTATAACTTATGATGAAGATGGAGAAAAATTCAAGTTCATTGACTTCCTGGAGTCCTTTATATACAAAGCTCTGTCTCCTGGTAATATGCTCCACATATCGATTTTCCCAGCAGACGTACTTCTCTTGACCCTGTGTTAATTTGTTTAAGTAAAGATGAGGTCGAATGGTGGAAGATCTGGTTAATAGTAATAAAATTGGAATATTCAGGGAGCTATAGCTAACGAGTGTGTGTGTGTGTGTGTGTGTGTATGTGTGTATGTGTGTGTGTGTGTGTGTGTGTGTGTGTGTGTGCGCTTATATTTTGAAGTGGTAATGGAGAAGCAAGAGAAAATCTGATTAGTAAAATTAGAGCAGGATCTTGTTGGGAAAGAGTGCTCCTGATCCAGGAAACCAGGCATCTGGTGGGAAGGCTACTGCAGTAATAGAATCAGGAAATTACCTAATGCACGAAATAAAGCTATTAACGAGAGATGTCTCATTACATTAGGGTGACGGTATCATCATGCATTCTGTAAATAATGGAGGGCCAAAGAAAAGTTTTCCTTTTTTTCCATTCCAGAATTCAACTGGTGAGCCTTCTGAGAAGGATGCTTTGCAGCCTGGCAGGAATCTAGTGGCTGCTGGGTATGCACTTTATGGCAGTGCCACAATGTTAGTGCTGGCTATGGAATGTGGAGTCAACTGCTTTATGCTGGATCCGGTAAGAATTCTTATGGGTGATTAAAAAAAAGAGCCCACATGTTAGCAGAGGGAGGTTAAAGGAGAATTAGGAGAATTGAGGGGGGAAAAGTTGGTGGGTGCTAGAAAATAGAAAGTGAGTGAGATGCTGGTTTTTTTAAAGTGAAGAACATTACATGAACTATGTTAGAGGGATTCCTGTTGTAGAATAGGATGTCATCTTTTCGTCCCAAAGTTCTTCAGATTTTAATGTCCTAGAGTTCTGCACCATGTTCTTTAAAAGATTTAAGAGATTTATTGGTTATAAAACACAAAGAAATAAAAATATGCATGGGAACACCTCCCCTCGAGTCCTGTGGAGGAAAACAGGATTTCTCGATTATTGAAGGCAACTGCTAAAACAGCCTGTTTCTCCAAAAATTTAGAGGTTGAATGTGAGGCTCCCAAGGTACTGTGAAAAATGTTCATTGCCGTGAGTTTATCTTATAAATCATCTTTAGCCTACTAGATGAATTGTTTTACATTTAGTTATTTAGTAAAAAAAACCAACATAAAATATTTCTAAAAATTTCTTTTCTAGTGACATAATTGCGTATGTACATATATGTACAGAACATATAAATATAAAATTGATTAACGTTATTAACCAAAATTCCCTCACAGAGCACTAATGAAATAACAGCAGGCATTTTATGTAGCATCGATGTACACTTTATTGAGAGTCTGTAAATAATTGAAAAACACTGAATTGAATAATTCTGGACTTGAGAGGTAAACAGCATTTAGGGTAAGATGGTTCAAAAGTATTATGAATGAGAGCACAATTGTGTGCTTACCATATTTTCCACTAAATCACAGAATTTGAGAGTTGCTAAGCATGCTGGAGGTAACCAAGACCAAACCCTAGCTGGATAAGAAGGATGGGATTGGTCTAAGTGGTCTCCAAGGCCCCTTCCAGCTCCAAATCTGTGATCTTATGATCCTTCCGACAGCATAGCCAAGTGAGCATCCAGCTTTTGAAGACATCCAGAGACTCTGCTAGAGCAGCCCATTGTATTTTTGAGTCTTGGAAAGTTTTCCGTTACGTGGTACCTCTGTTTGCCTCTTTACATCTTCTTCCTATGGCTCCTGTTTCTGCTCTCTGGGGCCAAGCAGAGATTTGCAGAACTGAATTTATATCCCTTCAAAATATGGGGGTGTAACATATAAAAGTGAATTGATACTACCATTTGAGACCTAGGTAGCTGAGATTCAGGTAGGCAAACAGTGGCAGAACCAAGATTCCTACTTCTAGTAAACAACTAAACCCGTGGCCAAAGCACCATTTCTGAAGGAATTAATCCTGTTATTTAATTTATTGCTTATCACATATTCTTCAAGTTGGAGATTTGCTGAGATTAAATAGATGGGCAGTTTCAGAATAGAGTTGCTCCTGAGTTTATACTACATTTGAGTAACTTCAGATGAAGAAAAAAAAATAAACCTATTCTTCTTTCCAGATTGCAAAAGGATATCTAAAGGTGTAAGTTTTCTTATATTCAATTCTTCATTTACCCTTCTGAGACCTAACAGCTAGTACATACTTTAAAAGATAAATGCAAAGTAATGTAGTACTGGTTTTTGTTGTATTTTTTTTTTGGCTGCTTTTACTCAAGCTGATTAAAACCATCCTAATGTAAATAATAAATTAATGCCTGTGGCCTGCTTATTCCTATTCTGTGAGGGCAGGGACTGTATTATCTAAACTTTATATTTCCCCTAGCACTTAGGGTAGGGCTTTGTACACCTCAAACACTTAATAAATATTTATTATTATAAAAGCCTTTTTATCGATCAATAATCATTTAGTAAGAATTTATTACCATATACCTGGCTAGGCCCTTGGGGGTACAAAAACAAAATCAAATCAAATAGTCCCTGCCCTCATGTAACTTACACTCTATAGACGGAATCAATATCTATGCATATAAATATGTTTAAGCAAGTCACAACAGTAGCAGCAACAATTTGCATTTTCTTACCGCCTTTATATTCAAAAAAAGCTTTCACATTGGTTATCTCTGTACTTTGTATTATGGAGATGGAGTTTCCTACCTGAGCCCTTAGATATTATGGTCAGATGCTGTATATAGTTTCCGTGACTAAGTAGTTCCTTCTATGCATGCAGAAAGCATGACTTCTTGCCTGCGTGTGGCTGTTTTGCATTATGAAATTTTTATTTTCCAGATATCAGCTTAGTTTGCCATGGACAACTCTCTTTTCCCACCCTTATGTGCTATATTCCACTGCTTAAATGGGGTTGGGTGGCTTGATAGGTCCCAGACTCTCCAGTGATGATCAACTATTTATGTGGGACAATAGTTAGATGACCTGCATGAAACGTGGTGGAGTGAGGGTAGGATTGGGGGAGATGTTGTCTTTTGTGCCCTCGTGTCAGTTGTCTCAGCACAGAAGCTACAAACTGATGGGGCAGAGCCTCAACCATCCTCTACCATTGAAGGTAGTGCAGAAATCTGCTATACAAGACAAGCTTGGTTACCTACTCGTCCTGGGGCACAATGGGAATGTATGATACTTTCCCCCAGTCCCCTTTGAAGTACTTAACCCCATAAGCAATACCCTACCTGGTATAACACATACCTTGCATTGTTTCTAGAGTCATGTCGCATCATGACTGAGTGGTAACTTCAGGCTATCCACTTATATTTGCATATTTAAAGATTTCCCAATTCTTTTTTTAAAGGCTATCGGGGAATTCATTTTGGTTGATAAGGATGTAAAGATAAAAAAGAAGGGTAATATCTACAGTCTTAATGAAGGCTACGCCAGGGACTTTGATCCTGCAGTCGCCGAGTACATCCAGAAGAAGAAATTTCCCCAGGTGAGCGTATCCGTGTACCCACCTTTGTGATACACACAAGTAAAATACACCACACAGGTGGAATACACCTCACAACTGGCATCAGCTATGACAGCTGAGCGTAAGAGAGAAAGCTTTCAAGTATGGTAATAAGCCATGCTACTGTTAGGCAAGAACCAACCTTGATTGCTTCAACAAGAATAATGACCAAGTTGTTGGTCTCAGGGAGATAAATTTTCTCTTGCAGCATGGCTAATATGAAAATGTTTTGTATGAACTGCACGTGTACAATCTATATAAAATTGCTTGCCTTCTCAAGAAGGGGTTGGGGAAGAAAGGGATAGAGGAATTTGGAACCAAAATAAAAAAAAAACAACAAATGTTAAAAATTTTTGTTTGCATGTAATTGAGAAAAAAAATAAAAAATTTAAATGTTAAAGGGCTTTATTATGGGGGTAAGAGGAACATCATTCTAAGACAGAGATTCTTAACCTTTTTCAGGTCATGGATCCTTTAGGCAATCTAGTGAAACCTATGGATCCCTTCTCAGAAAATGTTTTTAAGTGCATAAAATAAAATACATGGAATTACAAAGGAAAACCATTGTATTGAAATGTAATTATCAAAGTTTTTTAAAAAAGAGAACTTCACAGACCTCTGATCTAACCCCTATTTAAGATGATAAGGACTTATAAGGGCAAAAAGAGACCAGGATATTTGCCTTATGTTAGTTCTGTTACAAAAACTAGAGATATCTGTTCTTTCCTGATTTGCCTTGTAAAAAAAAAAAGATAGATTCACATATACACACATATACATGTGTGTATGTATATATATATGTGTGTGTATAGGTATATGTATGTACACAAATACATGTGTGCATGTACATATATAAAAAACAGAGAGATGTATGTCTGTATATACGTGTGTGTATATATATGTGTGTATATGTGTGTATATACGTGTGTGTGTATATATACGTGTGTGTATATATGTGTGTGTATATGTGTGTATATATATGTGTGTGTATATATGTGTGTATATATGTATGTGTGTATATGTGTGTGTATGTATGTATGTGTGCGTATATATCTATATGTGTGTATATATGTGTGTATATGTGTGTGCGCATATATATCTATGTGTGTATGTATATATATGTGTGTGTATGTGTGTATGTGTGTATATGTGTGTGTATATATGTGTGTGTATATGTGTGTGTATATATCTGTGTATATATGTGTATGTGCGTATATATCTATGTGTGTATATGTATATATATATAGTGTGTGTATATATATGTGTTTGTGTGTATATGTGTGTGTATATATGTGTGTGTGTATATACGTGTATATGTATGTGTGTGTGTGTGTATATACGTGTATATGTCTATATATCTGTATCTCAGGTCATGGAAGCAGAATACTTACTCTGAGTCTTCACAGAACCAACCACACTCATCGAGTGCCTTTTATTAATTAACCACAAGAGGACTGTGTTGTGAAACTGTGATAAGGAGAAGCAGCCCCGAAGAACAACACACGTTGTTCTGGCCCTTGAGAGTCCAGAGGTTCAGTTCCTGGCACTGCCATCAGAATTCTTGCCCGGGGGAGAGGTGGGAGGTAGAGGTGAGGGGAAACAGGATGATAAAAGTAGCCACCTCTTGCAAGATTAATGAGTTAATTGGTCATAAAACACTTTTAGTTCAGGGACCTATGAGCTCAGAGAGTATAAGGGTTATAATTTCATATGGGCCACTGTGGAATTAAAGCCTCCAGGATCATCCATCCCAAGTTGCTTCACTTAATACCTTCCCCCATTCCTTCCCCTCCTTCCTCCTCTTCCCACTCCCTTACCTCCACCCCCTCCCACCCCCCACTTTTAAAATGATGCTGTGAACATGGGTGGAAGGGGAAGAAAATCTGTTTTTTAAGCTTTTCTTTATGGGCTTGCAGGTATATATGAACTACTGTTATTTGTCTCCCACTTTCAATCCCAATTACTAATTATCTTGAAATTGGCAGGATAACACAGCTCCTTACGGTGCAAGATATGTGGGCTCCATGGTGGCAGATGTGCACAGAACATTGGTGTATGGAGGAATCTTTTTGTATCCAGCCAACAAAAAGAGCCCCAAAGGAAAGGTAAACACTCCTCCTTGAGGACTGGACCAAGGAAATGGGCTCAATTTGCGACATAGGGCAGTTTGAGTTGGTTACAAGGAAGGCTGCTTTCCCCAACTCCCCTCCCCTACCCCCATTCTCCAAGGTTGCTAATGGACTGCTGAGAAGTACTAGGGCATGTTCTTTGGTTTAGAGGGAGTTGTACTTGATGAGGCCTCTAAGTGGTAGAGTGGGTAGAGTGATGGGCTTGGAGCCGGGAAGACCTGAGTTCAAATTAGATGCTGGGCAAATCACTTAACTCTATTTGCCTCTGTTTTCTCACCTGTAAAATGCGCTGGAGAAGGAAATGGTAAAGCGCTCCAGTATCTCTGCCAAGAAAACTCCACATGGGGTCACCAAGAGTCAGATACGGTTGAAACAGCTAAACCTACTTGAAGTCGGAAGTTGGGGTGGGGGCTAGAGTGTGAAGTAAGTGACCTCTAGAGATCTCTTCCACGTCTGTGATCCCGTGATTTTGTCACTGTACAGAATTCCCAGTGTGGAGAACTCCTTCTACCAATGCAGATCACCAAGTGGTTTATAATTTATGTTCTTAGAGAATTGCCTAGGGGCACTGATGGGTTAAACAAGTTGCAGGAGGTCACACAGCAATTATTTACCAGAGGTAAATTGAACCCCGGTCCTCCTGACTCCAAGTCTGGGCCTGTACACTATTCCGCTTCCTATTTGATTGTTTTTAAATGATTTATAGAGATAGACACCTAATGAGCCTATTAGCTCTTGGGAAACAACATTTTTACAAGGAAAGTGTGGATCTGTAGTGAAATTTGTCTCTTAGATATCATGCAGTTACTGATTAGACTGACCTAATATTACATGACTCATGTTTGGGTTTTTCTCAGGTATTGAATATGATTTCTTTTATAATCTAAGAAACACTGTTCTGCCACTTATTCTAAATGGGGTAACAGAAATTGTTTCCCGATTAAAGTACTGTGTACTTTTCTTTCTCCCTATGGTCTCAAACTTAATCTGCACAATTAATATTTTCTCCAACATTTTCTTAAGCCCAGACAATAAATAAAATATATCAAGCCCTGAATTTGTAGTTTGCTGATTTCATAGGCATAAATATGCACACTGAAAATTTAGCAATTGGCTCTCTCCAGATGTGTGCAAAGAACTCTAGATTTGGACCCAAGTTCAAATCTTGATTCTGCTGCTTTACCACCTAAATAACTTTGTACAAATTACCCTCTTTGGGCTGCAAGTTCCACATATGTAAGATGAGAAGTTTGCATCTCTAAATTTTCTTCTACCATCCAAGCCTGTGACTAGATGGTTCTCATCTTTTATTTTCTAGCTGAGACTCCTGTATGAGTGTAACCCAATGGCCTTTGTCATGGAAAAAGCTGGAGGACTGGCTACCACAGGAAATAAAGCTGTGCTGGACATCATTCCCACTGACATCCATGAGAGAGCCCCAGTGATTCTGGGGTCCCCTGATGATGTGAATGAATTCCTGGAGATTTACAAGAAGCATGTTGCCAAGTGAAGATCTCATCTTCCCACACAGGCTGAAGCACCAAAAAAGAATAGGACCAAAGATCATAGCACACTCTGTGAACAGATAAACTTCCACGGCAGACCAACGCCAAAGCACTTTTTCATTTCCCACGATCCTTTTGATATACCAAATACTGTATGTTGCTTTGAGCACCCTAACCAAAAGGCGGTTTCTATAGGGCCACAAATGGTAAAGATATTTTGAGAGGTAGGGAAGAAAAAGAGGAAATAAAATTGTTCTTCCTTAAGAAAAAACCCAAGACTTCATTGATTTGTGTTGAATCTTACACTTGTATCCTCTCACATATAATAGTTATTTGCATTTGTACCATCTGTCAGCACTTTATAAATTTCAGTTCATAAGACCAGGGTGTCTATTTTGATTTTTTCCTAGGCACTGTAAGGTAAATAGTGGTACATGTTTGTTATGGTACTTGATTCAAGGAGAAAGTTTTTCCCTAAATGTGTCTAACTAGGTCACAGAAGCAGCATGATTGCACTCAATTTTGATTTTTCTTTATGAATTTTTGACTATTCAATTAAAAAAGCATGACATTTACTAATCTTAAATTACCATATTTAAAAGTGATACTGTAATTAGTGTAAGCTTTAAAGACAAAATGCCTCCTAGATACAATCAAATGTTTTTCTCACAAAACTGTAATTGTTAACAATTACTACTTAATCCGGGGCAGCTAGGTGGTTCAGCAGATAGAGCACTAGGCCTGGAGTCCAGGAAGACTTTGAGTTCAAATCTAGCCTCAGACACTTACTGTGTGTCCCTAGGCAAGTCCCATAACTCTGTTTGCCTCAGTTTCCTCACCTGTAAAATGAACTGGAGAAGGAAATGGCAAACCACTCGAGTATCTTTGCCAAGAAAACCCCAAATGGAGTCACAAAGGGTCAGACACAACTGAGAACAAATGACCATGACAGCAACTACTTAATCCAACCAGAATTAGATTAGCTCTGCCTCTTTCAGGCACCGAATTTGGAGTCAAAAGACAAGTTTGAATTCTGGCTCGGCTTAGTGCTTAAAAGCAATCTTGGGCACATCACAGGACATCTCTGGGTCTTAGTCTCCTCATTTATAAAATAAATGACTAGATGATCCCTAAAGTTTCTTCCGGACCTAAATCCTATGTACCCATGAACTGATAGTCTTTGATTTCTATTAATATGCAAAGTAAGCTCCTGGTATGTAAAGTAAGTTACTGGTATGCATTCCTGCTATCTATCTAGTACCTCTCTTCAGAGGATATGGATATAAATAAACACACATACACAGAAATATGGGGATAAGGATTGTACCTGTAGTTTTTAAAAATTAGTTAATTAATTTTCATTTTCCACATTCACCCTCGTAAGATTTTGAGCTCCAAACTTTTTTCTTCCTCCCTCCTTCTCCTCCCCCCTCCCCAAGATGGCGAGCAATTTCATATAGGTTACGCATGTACAATCATATTAAACATATTTTCACACTAATCATGTTGTGAAAGAAGAATCAGAATAAAAGGAAAAAACCACAAGAAGGAAAAAAAAGAGAGGAAATAGTGTGCTTGGATCTGCATTCAGACTCCGTAGTTCTTTCTCTGGACGAGGATAACATTTTCCATCATGAGTCTTTTGGAATTGTCTTAGATCCTTGTATCGCTGCGAAGAGCCAAGTCTATCAGAGTTGGTCATCACACAATGCTGCTGTTACTGTGTACAGTGTGTACAGTGCTCACTTCATTCAGCCTCAGTTCATGTAAGTCTTTGCAGGTTTTTCTGAAGTCCCCCTGCTCATCATTTCTTATAGCACAGTAGTATTCCATTACATTCACATACCCTGGCTTGTTCACCCATTCCCCAACTAATGGGCATCCCCTCAATTTCCAATTCTTTGCTACCACAAAAAGAGCTGCTTTAAATATTTTTCTATATGTGGGTCCTTTTGTATTTTTTATGATCTCTTTAGGATACAGACCTAGTAGTGGTATTGCTGTGGACCTGTAGTTTTATTGGTATAGAGAATTCTCAGGTTAGGGGACTCCCTCTACCAATTCATTTTAGCACCTTCTCGACAACCTATAGTCACAGAGAACTTTCTAGAACACATTTCTATGACTTACCCAGGGTCACACAGCCAATGTGTCCAAAGTGTAACTTGAACCTAGGTCTTCTTGACTTTGAAGTTAGCTCTCTACCCACACCATGTGTCTATACATGTGTATATACATACATATATGTACATCTGTATGTATCCAGTGATGTTCCTCTTCCATAAACTCTTAGAGTGAGAAGACCCTTCTCTCATCCAACGCCCTCATTTTTAGATGAGGAAGCTTAGGTTCATACGGGTGATGACTTTAGCAGGATTACACAACTACCTGAGCGGCAGAACCAGCTCTGCATTCCCAGCCCAGTCAGTACTCCACCACTCCATTTTAAATGGGCAATTATTAAGTGCTCACTACATGCAAGATGCTGCTATGTGGCACAGTGGATAGATAGAGTGCTGCACCTTAGTCCGGAAAACTCATCTTCCCGAGTTCAAATCAGGCCTCAAACACTTAGGGACTGTGTGACCCTGGGCAAGTCACTTAACCCTGTTTGCCTCAGTTTCCTCATTTATAAAATGAGTTGGAGAAGGAAATGACAAACCACTCCAGTATCTTTACCAAGAAAATCCCAAATGGAGATGTAAAGAATTAGACAGGACTGAAAAATCCTGAACCACAACAACACATGCAAGGTACTCTTTTTTAAGTAGTAAGCTCTTTAAGGGAAGGGTCTTTTGCCTCTTTTTGTATCCCCAGTGCTTAGCACAGTACTTGGAACATAGTGGGTACTTCATAAATGTTTATTGATCAATTGATTGAAGTACTGGTGATACTAAGATGTGAATGACACAGCCACTGACTCAATGAATTTACATTCTCTGGATGTCTGAGATGTAACAAGTACAAATACAAAGATTAAGTTTCCCCCATTCTGGACTTGTGATTTCATTTGACGCCTTACGACAACTCCCTGAACTGATGAACATGGGCCTCTCCTCTGCCACTTAGGAAATAACCTGGGGAACTGAGAGGCTGTGGGTAACCCATAGTCACACAAGCTATTAGAGTCAGAGGGAGAACTCGAACTCAGGTCTTTCTGACTCTGAGGCTAATCCTCTCCCCACTTTGCTACACTGACTGTCATAAATATAAGTACAGTACAAATAAAACAGAAAGCATTAATAATAGGGAGTGGCGGGGTGGAGAGACAGGTACTGGGTAGAGGGGATGGGTTTGTAAAGGCTTCAGGGCTATGTGGATCAAATGAGATCATATATATAAAGCTCTGTGCAAACTTTATATAAATATACTACATAAATATGTATATATGCACTATATAAATATGCATATATATGTAAATGCTAGCTATTATTAACTTGCTTACAGTTTAGAACAGGAACAGAATCTCCCAAGTTTTTGCAAGAGGAAGCCTTTTTTTTATCATCTCCTCAAATCTTTGAGCCCATAATAACTGGTACTTATATACCCCTCTAAAGTCTGTAAAGTGCTGTACATAGTTCTCTCATTTGAGCCTCAGGACAAACTTGTGAGGTAGGTACTATAGGCATTTTTTTTACAAATGAAGAAACTGAGGCTCATCCAGCCAATAAGCGTCAGAATTGGGATGTATTTGAACACAAGTGTTTCTAACTCTGAGTCTCCTGTTCTGTCCATCATAGTATGTATGTTCCCTAGACCCTGTCCGTTATTCTATGCTGCCCCCTAGTCACTGGAAAGGGAAAAGATCAGAGAAAGATGCTGACACTCAAGTTCCTGATCTGGGGGGGAGGGAAGGGAGGCAACTTCCAGCTGCACTTTTTTTCCTGCTGAGAATCCCAGTAAACCACAGACTAGGAGGAGGGGGTAATGGCAATCGGTGTATGGATCTACCAGGTATGGCTTTCAGATTTTCTGATAGCTACTGATCTACAGGAGATCTGCTAGAGAACTAGCTACTGGTCTGCTAGAGAACTCCAAAGCCAAAAGAAATATTGTCTCAAGTATCAAATAAGTAAATATGTGTAAGTATCAGCAAGGATAGCTAATTGGCACAGTGGATATAGTGCCAGTCCAGGAGTGAGGAAGACTTGAGTTCAAGTCCTGCCTCAGATGCTTACCGGCTCTGTGACCCTGGGCAAGTGGCTGAAGCTCTGCCTCAGCTCCCTCATCTGTAGGACAGGGAGGATAATAGCACCTATCTCTGAAGGTTGTTGTGAGGGCCGAATAAGATGATAATCATAAAATGCCTGGCACACAGTAAGCACTATACAAATATTGTTGTTGTTGCTAGTATTATCATATACTTGGGGCAGCGAGGTGGTCCAGTAGATAGAACACTGGGCCTGGAGTCAGGAAGACATGAGTTCAAATCCAGCCTCAGACATTTTCTAACATGTGACTGTGGGCAAGTCACCAAACTCATCTGCCTTACTTTCCTAGTCTGTAAAATGGGATAATGATAGCACCCACCTCCTCTCAAGGACCAAATGAGACAATGATTGTAAAGCATTTGGCACAGGGCCTGGCACACAGTCAGTGCTGTAAGAATCTTAGCCATCATTATTATTAATTATACTGCGATCAGTGTCCATATGTACCTTCAATTGAAGTAGTTCAAAAGAAACGTGAGATGTACAAACTTAAAGACATCTCCATTCCAAGTGTTCATACGGACTACTTGTACCTGACCTGTGGCAGAGCCTTCCAAGCTTAGATTGGTCTGATCAGCCACAGTTGGACACACCATACCTCGAACCCAACGTAGTTATGTCATTTTGGTCCTCTTTGAGCACGAAGGACAACAACCAACCAACCATATGTACCTTTAAGAAAATAAGCTGGCATTTCATTCACCCTTCTACGGACCTTTATCTGTGGTTGCATTGCACTCCTCACATTTATTCATAGCCAGCAAGAACTGTGGCATTTGGTGAAAGGTCATCAGCTACAATTACAGGCTGTGTGGGTAACTCAAACTCCCAACATGTCAAAGTAGCCGCAACGGGGAGTGACTGAGGCAGTTGGCCATCAGCTGTAGGCCAGATGGTGCTAGAAATAGCCAAGCCTCCCCGGGCTCCCTTTGCTAGCCTAGCTTACAGTTCATCCTGGGACAGAAGTTTGCTGGAATAGGACATTGACAAGATTAGACACTGCCCTTCTCCCAATTACACTTTCAGTTCAATGAGTCAGTATAATTCCATTTTCATTGAATGTCTGATATCACTACCTCTCCCCCAAATCATAGAATATCAGATCAGGAAAAGATCCTAGAGAGATTAGGTAGGCCAACACTCTCATTTTACAGAAGGAGAAAATGACACCTAGGTCACATAGCAAACTAGTTACCTGGCCAGGAGGAGCCTACTCATTCCCAATCTAATGTTCTTTTTTTCACTGTATTACACCCTAGTTTTAAGCACATACACACATATGCACATGCACAAGTTTTATTGATACCTTTTGTTTTTATATCCATCTCAACTGGGCTCTCACTGAGGTAAGGCAAGTCATCTCCTCACTAATTAATTTTATATCCAATTCATTATGGCAGCATTGAAAATCTCTTTTTCTCTCAAGCCTCTCGTGGCACTTCTACCCCTACCTTTTCAGCTGAGGGGCTCTTCTTATACACTACTGAAAAAATCGATGGCATTTGCTGCCTTCTCTTCATCTCACATTTTCCTTGACATCACCCACCACTCTCTCCTCCTTTACCTCTGTCTCTGATGAAAACGTGGTCGTTCTCCTTGCCAAATTTGTCCTCTGTACATGGATCCTAAGTCCCATGCCTTCTGCTATTATCCACAAGAATATCCCTACTATCACCCTAACTCTCTAATTTTCAGTCTCTCTCTGTCTACTGCTCCTCTGCTGCATATAAAGTCAAGTCAAGCCAAACCAATTCAAGTTGAGAAACATCTATGAAGAGCCTACTATGGTCCAGGCATTGTAATAAGCAGTGAGAATACAAATTAAAAAGAAAAGGCAAAAACTGCCCCCCAAAACAAACAAACAAACAAAATCCCAATCCTTTCCTTCAAGATGTTCAAAGTGCGATAGGGAAGACATTACGAAAACAACAACGCACAGACAAGTTACATACAGGACAAATTGAAAATAATCATAGTCTAGCTCATTTTACACTTGAGGAAATTGAGAAAAAACAGGGTTAAGTGAGTTCAGGGTCATAGAGCTAGTAAGTGTCTGAGGCCAGATTTGAACCCATGAACATGAATGTTCCTGATTCCAAGACCAGCGTTCTATCCACTACACCACCTAGCTGCCCTGCCTCTTCCCATGTTATGCTTCCCTGAAAAAAAAAAAAAAACACCTTGAATCTTTCCTGTCTGAGTAACACACAGAAATTATCATGAATAGTGGGTCCAGATTTCCCGGCCAGCCAGGAAGTGGCTTTCCTCTAGTCTTCTTAGTACAGAGTGATCTTGAAAGCAATCCTTTTTAACCTAAGAAGCAAGCTATTTCAGAAATCGCCGCCTTCTTGTAGGATGATGCATAAAATCTGAACTTAGGAGCTGTCAACCCAGGTTGGTAACATTTCTTCCCCGAGATCACTAGGACTGATATGCTCAGAAGAGGAAAAGAAAAGGCTAAGAAAGCCTCTAGAACCGGGAGCTCTAGGGACAATAGTTTTAGACTGTGGGAAAGCACTTACCTCTCATTGCCATGTGCTTCTGCTGAAAGATGCCATAGCTGCTGAGAGCAGAAGACGATCCCTTTCCTTGCTTGATGCACTCCTCTCTAGGAGGTTGAGGGAAAAGGGAGAAAGGTACAGCAGGAGCATGGAGCAATTTCTGCTGTCTTTTATAGACCACAGAGTGAGTGAATCATTCCTGAGTTCATCCTCTTAACTCTTAGTCACCAATAATCAGGAAACCAAAAATAGGATTTCCCCATGTTCTATCAGTAAGGGGCTCACTCCTGTGCCCGTATACCCACAAGTATCCGGCTCAGCATTGAATGGTTAAGTAAATTGTCCACAATCACACATTCAGTAAGTGTCAAAAGTGGAATCTAAAAAAGACTGTCTGAGTAAAAGAACAAATCAGAAAAAATAATAGATAATTTCATCAAAGAAAATGACAATAATGAGACACCATGCCCAAAACTTTTGGGATGCAGCCAAACCAATCTTTAAGGGAAAATTTATATCACAAAACATTTTCATCAATAAAAGAGATAAAGAAGAGATGAATGAATTCTGCATGCAACTAAAAAAACTAGAAGAGAAAAATCAAATGAAAAACTCAACTAAACACAAGAATATAAATGCTGAAGATCAAAGTGGAGATAAAACAAAATTGAAAAAAGCAACCATTCAAGTACATAAAATTAAGCTTAAAAATAATTACATAAACAAACCCCTAGCTCATTCTAATTTTAAAGATTGAGGAAAACAAAATTGCCAAAATAAAAAAAAATGGAAAAAGAGAATTCCTAACAGATGAAGAGGATATAAAGGAATTTTTAGAAACTATTTATCTCAACTTTAGGTCAAGAAAACTAGACACTTAAATGAAACAAATGAATATCTAAGAATGATAATATTCCCAGATTGGCAGAAAAAGAAATCAAGGATTTAAATGACCCAACTTCAGAAAAACAAATTGAACAAAGAAACAAAAAGAGCATTTTATCAACATTTGAAGAATAAATAATGCCAACATTATATATTGCTTATTTAAGAAAAAAAGGAACGGGAGAAGAGAAAGATCTTACCAAACTTCTTCTATAAGATAAGTTACCCTAATAAGGAAGGAAACAAACATTTGTTAATCATCTGCTATGTGCCGTACTCTGTGATGAGCCTCCTGACAACCCTGGGAAGAAGGCACTACTACCATTTCCATTTTATACTTGAGGAAAAAGAGGCAAACAGAACTTAAGTGACTTGCCCAGGGTCACAAGCTGGTAAGTGTCTGAGCTCAGATTTGAACTTGGGTCTTCCTGACTGCAGGTTCGATACTATATTGATTCTGTCACCTAGTTGCCTTAAGCCAGGGAGAGATAAAGCAGAGAAAAACAACTATAGACTGATGCCTTTACTGATGCAAAAATATTGGAGAAAATATTAGCAAAGTTACAGTGACATATTTTTTAAAAAGTTATACACTTTGACCATGTTAAATTTATACTGGGAATTCAGTGTTGGTTCAATATTAGGAAAACTATAAATATAATGGGCTATATTAGCAAAAATAACAAAATCCCGTGGTTATAGTAATAGATGCACAAAAGCTTTTGAGAGAGTAACATTTATGTTAAAAAACATTAGAAGCATAGAAGTAAATGTAATATGATTAATAGTATCTATCTGACAACAAAAGCTAGCATTATCTATTTTTTTTCTATTTTTGGAGGGGGATACAGGGCAATTGGGGTTAAATGACTTGCCCAAGGTCACACAGCTAGTAAGCATGTCAAGTGTCAGAGGCCAGATTTGAATTCAGATCCTCCTGACTCCAGGGACGGTACTCTACTCACTGTGCCACCTAGCTGCCCCATAGCATTACCCATAATAGAGACATGCTTGAGGACTTTCCAATAGGATCAGGAATAGAACAAATATATTCATTATCACCTCTATTATTTTATATAGTTCTAGAAATGCTTGTTGTTGCTTAGTTGTTTTTCAGTTGTGTCCAACTCTTGTGACCCCACTTGGGGTTTTCTTGGCAAAGATACTGGAGTGGTTTGCTATTTCCTTCTCCAGCTAATTTTACAGATGAGGAAGCTGAGGCAAACAAGGTCAAGAGACTTGCCCAGGGTCACACAGCTAGGAAGTTTCTGAAGTCAGATTTGAATGCAGATCCTCCTGACTGTAGGGCTGCCATTCTCTATCTACTGCGTCACATAGCTGCCCCCAACAATTTATAAACTTACTAAAACATTGTAAAGAAAACAACCTTGAAAGACTTAAGAACTTTGATTAATAAAGCGACTAGTTTACAATTTCAGAAGACTCGTCAGGAAGCATGTTTTCCATCCCTTGGCACAGGTATGGTAGCCTAGTTTAGTTGTTTTAGTCCTGTCCAGCTCTTTGTGAGCCCATTTGAGCTTTTCTTGGCAAAAATACTGGAATAGTTTGCCATCTCCTTCTCCGGCTTATTTTCTAGATGAGGAAACTGAGGCAAACAAGGTTAATGACTTCCCCAGGGTCACACAGGTAGTAGGTGCCTGAGGCCAGATTTGAACCCATGAAGATGAGTCTTTCTGATTCCAGGCCCAGCACTCTGTCCACTGCACCACCTAGTATGGTAGCGTAGAGGAGCAAAATGAAATATACATGTCCAGACACAATCAATATATGAATTTGTTTTAGTTGGCTATACTTTTTTTTTTTTGCTTGGGAGAGTTTTTATTTTGGAGAGAAGAGTTGTCAGAGGGGAATGTGAGGGTAGTGATGGTGTAGAAAAAAAGGGAGAGAGAATAAAGAAAAGAGTATTAATTAAAAATTTAAAACTATACAAAAGAGAGAAGGAAGGGAGTTCATAAGGGGATTCCAACAAGCAGGGCAGTAATGGCATTAAATTTGATATGCATTTTTAAGCTGTAGATAATAGAATCACATTTGCCTATGCAAGTTTTTTGTTGTGCTTTGTGTATAGAAAGTTCACATATATCGCTTGTCAAGTTCGTAATAAAAAAATTAAAAACAAAGGAATAAACAAGAGCAATTGTTTGCAATGGACAAACACTAGAAGCTTTCTCAGTACAAGTATAAAAAATAAAGGTGCCCCTCTCTCTATTATTTGACCAAATCTAGAAGGTCAAATAGGAAAAGAGCACAAAATTAAAATGTACTGAGGGGCCTTGTCAGGAAAACCCCTGATCAATTTTATAAGAAGGCCTGGTCCATTTGATGATTTTGCCAGGTACAGATAAATTGCCTGAATGTGGCTCAGGGAGCACTGTATGCAGAGAGCAGGGAAGTGGAGAGATGTACTAAAAGCATGCTTTAAAGGTTAGAGCTCTCCAAAAAAAAATTTTGAATAGATTTTTATTTTATTAGAGTTTTCTCTCTTTTAGACTTGTGTATTTTGGCTGTAATTAACTCTACTTTTGGTGTGCAGTTCCCTTTTTAGAAAATTGGAGAGGTCTGGAGAAAGTGACCAGGCTGCCATCTTGCTGGTCATGTAACCCACTCCCTTCTAATAATTACTTTTATGTATTCATTGTATGCTACCAGAGCACTTCACAGAAAGCCTCGTTAAGAAGTCACCAAGTTTGCTGTTTGGGCCCTGGTGATATTTAAACGTATTTGGAGTAGAACACTAGTCAGACTGGCCTAGCCTGGCCACAGGAGCCAAGGATCTGGCCTGTATGGGTGAGAATCTTAGCCAGATTTCCAGATGTATTACTCCCCAGGCAACATGGAGGCTACGAGTTGTACTTCCCTCTTTACACATTGCAGTCTCCCTAGAAGAAATGTAAATACTAGATCTGGAAAGCATAGCTGTTATTCTGCCAAGGGCCTCTGGGGGGACTGGAGGCTCATCATGGAAGGCCATAGCATGCTGTAGCCCTTGGAAGACTTCTTCCTGAAGAATGCTCCCTGCCAATCCTTTGACCGCAAACCCATCACTTCTTGGGTATATCTTCAGTTTGAGAATACAGTGAACGAGAGGCTGCCCTACAATCTTTGGAATCTGATAAAAGGGTCAAGTGTAAAAGCTACAAAGGATAGATTTCCACCTCTGTCCTTTGAGAGTCCCATGTCTTCTTCCAGCAAAGCTGCTCTAGAAAGCTTCTTAGTCATGGAGTGTCGTGTGAAGTCTCCAAGGGTATTGCCAGAAGGCCCCTGATACCTATATTCATTACTCAGAGCTAGGGGGAATTGCTTTTTAGTGACCTTCAAAATCCAGGTTACAAGTTTATCCCAGCCTACATCCAAACCCCAGAATCATCCCTTCTGAGGAGTGGTGGGAACAGTGGTCATAAGCCCACAGACCATAGACAGCATTATGAGGAAGAACTGCCCTCTCCTCACGGATACTCCTGAGAGTCCAGACCATGGACCCGTACTGGTTACACAAACATCAGAAGGGAAATAAAGGCTTCATGTAATTTGGAGATGATGGTAACAACTTCTTACTTACCTTGGGGAAAGAGGGAAATTGAGCATGAGATAGTTTCCTGTGAAGAAGAAACAAACACTGGTCCCTCTTCACCAAGAACTTGGATCTAGGAGGGCAGACACTTACATTGCCCATGAATGATTTTTGTAGTGGTTCTAAATCTATTTTATGGCCCTTGAAGAGATCATATCAATAGGCTTTAGTATCAGTTAGGACCCTAGGGGTCTTTGTTATTGATTTAATATGGGACAATAAACCCCATCATCATTACGTGAACTAAAACTAAGGCACCCTAATGTATTTCTTGGCAATGCTAGTGAGTGGTGCAGCAGAGGACTTGCACTTTATATTTTTCTTCTTGCTATTTATCTAGTTTAAAGATAATTCATAGAGGCTGGAGGAAAAATACGAAAAGTATTTTCATACAATATTTTCAATCAATTGCAAATATGTACTTGGGATAGGATAACTTATAGTAAATTTTTTAAATGTTTACACATAAATACAGAAAATTGTTAGTGAAAACAAAGTTACCCAGTGACTTCTTGTGTTTAATTCCATCATTGCTACTACCACTGCTGCTACTGCTCCAGACAGCAAAAAAACACAGGGGCTTCATCAGCCACCACCACACCATCCATATGTGGAAGCATTGGTTACAGCAAGTTTTGAATGCTGTGGATAAGTTCGCTTACCTTGGTGGCGTACTTTCCAGGGATTTACACATTGATAATGAGGTTGACACACACATTGCCAGAGCTAGCTCAGTGTTTGGGAGGCTCTGAAGGAAAGTACGGGAGAGAAGAGGTATTAGGACTACTAAACTGAAGGTCTACAGAGCTGTGGTGCTGGCCTCATTGTTGTGTGCCTGTGAAACCTGGACAGTCTACCAGAGCCATTCCAGGAAACTGAATCAATTCCATTTGAATTGTCTTAGGAAGATTCCGAAGATCACCTGGCAGGATAAGGTACCAAGCACTGAGGTCCTTACTCAAACTAAACTGCCAAGCATTCAAACTGTGCTTGAGTGCAACTCTGATAGGCTGGCCACGTTATCTGAATGCAAACCATATGCTTGCCAAAAAGACTATTTTATGGAAAACTAACGCGGGGCAAGTATTCACATGGTGATCAGAAAAAGTGATACAAGGACACTCTCAAGGTCCCTCTTAAGAACTTTGGAATTGATTTGTGACATGGGAGACACTGGCACAGGACCACTCAGCATGGCATTCCCACATCACAGAAGGCACTGTGCTCTATCAGCAAAGCAGAATTGAAATAGCTCAAAAGAAATGCAAGATACGTGAATTTAGAGAATCCATCCTACATGTTCCCATGGACTATTTGTGCCTGACCTGTGGTAGAACATTCTGAGCTCATGCTGGTCTGATCAGCCACAGTTGGACACACTGAAACTTGACTCTAGCACGGTGATGTCATTTTGGTCCTCTTGGAGAACAAAAGATGACAACCACCAACCAACGCATCCAGACGCTCTTACTTGTCAACCTTTCCATTTTAAAATGGGGATAATTATTTTCAGTATTAAGTATATCTGAAAACACATTTATAGGCTGTTGGGAATAAGATACTGCTTTGGGATTCAGTTGTGTCATTTGTAAAATAAGGTGTTTGACTAGATAATCTTGAAGAGGCATACACATAACAATAATAATATTTACATAGCGCCTGTTGGGAAGTCTCGAGTTCTAGACTTGGAGTCAGGAACATCTCAGTTTGAATCCTGCCTCAGACACTTAGATGCTGTTGTTTGTTCTTCATTCCCAGAGAACCAGACCTCTTACTGTATGACCCTGGGCAAGTCACTTGTCTTATCATCTTAGTTTCCCCTTCCATAAAATGAGTATGAGAATAGCCTCTGCATCACAAGGTTATTTTGAGGATCAAATGAGATGATGTATGTAAAGCTCTTTGTAAACCTTAAAGCGCTTTATAAATGTCGGCTGCTATTAGTATTCACACATTTGAAATTTTAAGGTAGAAATACAAAGAAATCCTTAGGAATGCTTATTTTTTTCTCCTTCCCTCATTCCTCATTGCCCAGCCCCCAGCCCATGATGATACATTTTAGCCTCTATGGCAAGTGGTGGTAGAGGGGCCAGGTGAGATGAGGCTCACCTGGAGTGCACTGTGGGAGGAGGAAGCACACCCTAAGACCTCACAAGGGTTCCAGATCTGCTGAAAGGGAGGATGCATCCTCCTGAAGAAGAGTCCTTCCAAAATAGGGCAGCCTAGAGGGAGCCTGGCAGGGAAACAGAGGAACCCATAATTTCACACACACACACACACACACACACACACACACACACACACACACACACCCCACAGAAAATAAAGCTTAATTATTGAAATAGAGACTTCATTCGCTTCCTGAAGGGCTAAGGGCAGGATCATTGTTTCCCAGACCCCACTGGTCTCCACAATGCTCTTGTCCCTAGAGAGAACATCCTGCAAGGCAGTCCTCAAAGGACACCCTTGTTGTCCATGACTCATTCCTCCCTCTATGGTTTCATCTTCTCCTCCTCTCCCCACCCCATACTGGGCTACAGTAGGCAGGAAAATTTGAGATGCCCGGGGAGGTGGGCAAAGCTTTGTGACATGGGAGGCAGAGGCATCCCCAGAGGGCCAGGCAATCCCTGGGGACTGAAGGGCCATAGCCCTCCTCTGACTTGCCCTAACTGAAACGCCCCTCCTTTTCTCAGGTACCAGATGACCTCTAAACTTCTCATCTTAGGGTAAAGCCCTAGTCATCTCTCACCCTAATTTCAGTTTTCCTGGATGTTCACTGTTTAGGGACATAAAGTGGATTGGCTTAAGAAGAGTAGCTACATCAAAAGAGACTGGGCTCTTTTGGTTAAGAGATGGACTGGGGGAGGGGTGCATAGGAGCTATGGAATGTTGTATATGCTGACAGCTGTAGTTACCATATCAACTGATTTTGTTTTGTTAGAGGCAAAGATTCATCGAGTAGGGGGAAGGGAATGACAGTGATGTCAAAACAAAAGACATCAATAAAAATGAATTTTTAGTGTAAAGGGGAGGGATTGAGGAGTCCTTGAGCAAAATCTAGGAGGTGAATCAACCTTATTACAGAAAGTAGAATTTTGTTTGAAGTCAAGTGATGGCACACAGGCAACTCCTGATTATTGTCTGTCAGGATTACCCCTCCCTGTGGCCTTATGAAAGTAAGGTAGTCAAGTTTTTCATGTTCCAGAACTCCCTCTTTATCTTTCCCCTTGTACTTTCTTCCTTATGTAGTGAAGGGGAGGGAGGATGGGGGTGATGGTGGAGGAATGTCTCCCTCTTGCTCTGTTCTCCACAGGATCAACAGTGATGACATAAAGCAGAGGAGCGTGGCAATGTCCTTACACATAGTCTGTGAGAGGAGTTCTAAGACACAGGTGCCTGAACCGTGATATCCTATGTAACAAGAAGGAGGAATTTTCAATTCCCTAGGCAATGTCATCTTGGAATTGACTGTTTAGCCCAGGGGTGGGAAACCCGCAGCCTTCAGCCCACATGCAACCTTCTAGGTCCTTAAGTGCAGCTGACGGAATCCAAATTTTACAGAACAAATTGGATTCAGTCAAAAGGCTGTATTTAAGAACCTAGAAGGTTGCATGTGGGCTGAAGGCTGCAGGTTCTCCACCTCTGGTCTAGCCCCAGAATAGAGTTCTCCTGGGCAGTATCAGTTTTGGTATTTGCTTCATGAGTAACTCCAAGTTTGAGAATTTAAGTTTGAGTTTGAGAATTTAAACACTGTACTTCAGAGAGAGAGATTTCCTAATACCAAATGCTCATTGAAGAAAGAAATGAACAATCCACATGGTTCTAGGGCAGTGTCCTCCTTGGGAAGCAAAGCCAGTGAGCTACTTGGACATCGAGGTGCCAGTCTGATGGGATAGGGTCTATTTGTTTATCAAGCTTCCTGGGTAAATCTAGCTAGTGCTTCTTAAGCTGTAGGTCATGGGGTTGTGAAAAATTTGGCAACAGTAAAAAATTTCTGCATGCGCAACAACCAAAAATTAACTAAAAATCAAACTTGTAATGAATGTTTCTGGCAGCACTTGCCCATGTTGCATCTGCAGACTGGGTTCTGCACACACAGCATGCGCACTTTGCACTGTGCATGCTCTCAGGCCATGCAATGCCAAAATGCTGCCTAAATGCAAAAAGGGGTTACGAGTGGGAAAAATTAAGAAGTCCTGATCTAGACCACAGGATGGTATTAAAATTCTTGGGGAGACTGTGTAACAATAATAATAATTAATAATAAAAACAGTTAGCAATTCTATAGCACTCTAAGGTTTGTAAAGCACTTTATGTCAGTTGATTCTAAGAACAACACTTCAAGGCAGGTGCTAACGTTATCCTCATTAAACTGAGGCTAGGAGAGGCTTAAGTGACTTACACAGGCTCACACAGATAATAAGTATCTGAGACAGGATTCAAACTCAGGTCTGTCCTGACTCCAAGTCCAACATTCTATCCAACTATACTCCTTAGCTGCCTGTGTGGTACTAGTAATGACAGAGAGTTGTTCCAACAGAAATGCCAGGTTCAGTTCCCTTATGGAGGGAGTTGATAGGTTATTTGCAGGCTTCATGTTTTTGTATTTGTTCATGGGCTCCTTTGAATGTTATACATTCTCTATGGAGAGGAATAAAGACTGTCCCATACTCAATAACCATATTATCCATTGACTGTAGCAGTTGAAGCAGAGCCCAAAGAGAGAAACTCTCCCCCTTCTTGATGGGGGTGGGTGGGAGGTGAGGAGGAAAGAGAGGAACAGAGATAGAGACTAGATAGTGGTTCACATCCTAAACTTGCTCATGTGGCTTGGAAGACATCCAGGCTTAGAGATTCCAAAAGGCATTTCCCTGAGGGCTATTCCAAGGCGTTTACATCACATGGCTTTTCTTGAAAGTGCTGGCATGGCCAGTACATGTTTCTGCTTAGCATTAATAGAGTCAACCGGGAGCTTCAGCGCTTGAAAGAGTAGAAAGATTTCTTGCCCTCAGACAAGAATCATTTGAGATCTCTTGGTCAAAATGGCAGACAGAAGCCCCTTCGAAACAGATATGATCACCCTCACCAGATTTGTTATGGAGAAGGGTCGACAAGCTAAAGGGACAGGAGAGCTAACCCAGCTGCTGAACTCTATGCTGACAGCCATCAAGGCCATCTCTTCAGCTGTGAGGAAGGCAGGCCTCGCCCATCTGTGAGTACTAATGAGAAAAAGAAGCCTGGGGTAGGGTTAGACTCTGACAAGACAAGACTATAAAATAAAGGGTCTCGCGGGGAGATTTTTTTAAAAAGAGAATGCTTCTTTAGGCACAAAATATAAATACTTAAAATTAGTTGTTAGCAAATACAGAAGTCTTTTAAAATATTAACATACATTAAAGCTTAAAACTGCTCTAAGACTTTTGGGACATTCTATTTTTGATAGCAGGGTATAGTAGTGGCCTCAAAGTAAGGAAGACCTGAGTCTAAGTCACCCCTTACACACATTGGCTGTGTGATCCTGGTCAAGTACATTAACCTTTCCATGTCCCAGGCTGGCAACTCTCTGAGACTACCTTGCAGAAGAGTTGTCACTCTATGTTGGTCATGTGACTTTTTCCCACTGGGAATTCCTTAAACTAGTAGTTCTCAAAATGTGGTCCAGTACCTCTGGTAGAGTGGTCCTGAGTCCTTTTCAAGGGATCTGTGAGGTCAAAACTATTTTTATAATAATACAATGTCCTTTTACTTTCTAAAACAATAAATATCAATAAATGTAACCTACAGAAACAAAAGCTCTTGTGAGAATGTAAAGGAATCCTGAGACCAAAAAATTTAAGAACCATTCATTGCCTTCCACAAATGAATCCCCTCTCAACCCAAACATATATGCAAATAGACTTTTCCATATACTGTATGAGAACTTATCTTCTAATAAAGTAATAGGAAAGAAAAGTACATGTCAATAACCACTGACTGTTATTTTGTTTCTTTTTTATTTTTTTTTGGCAGGGCACTTGGGGTTAAATGACTTGCCCAAGGTCACACAGCTAGTAAGTGTGTCAAGTGTCTGAGGCCGGATTTGAACTCAGGTCCTCCTAACTCCAGGGCTAGTGTTCTACTCACTGCACCACCTAGCTGCCCCTGTTATTTTGTTTCTAATGTAAATGTAGTGGGCTGGAATTTTTTTTTTTAAGTGCATTTGCACAAGTGGATTTTCAGATCGAATAAAACAGGCTATGTGGTAGATGTGACTACATGTGATCCTCCAAAAATATGGTGCCCTGTCACTACCCTCAAAGGCTAATGCAAAAAGGAGTTTATGAAGTGATTCACAAATTAATTTTTCAAGATTTCCTTCTTCTGTCATTCTTTTTAATTTCCCTTGACTCATGCTCAAGCAGATTTGTTATTTGTCTCATTTCCTTCTCCAATCTCCAGCCTTTTCTTGTCTTTTTATTTTCTACTGCCATATCAGAAAGTGTAGGGTATGTGTTGAACGGTGTGAGTGGGATGGGATGGAATTCAGAGAGTCATCAATGGATCTTCCTTCTTTCCATCCCTTCTACTTTAATGTCACATGCAGGTTGTCACAAGTTATAAAACTATGAGATGACTTCAGTTCAGTTGTTTGGTTAAAAGAAATGACAGTCTTATGCTTTCTATTTTAATTCTCTGTTTATTAATACAAACGTGCCACTCTATACAAAGGACCCTACTGCTGAAAGATCGCCTTCCATTGTGGAAGGAGCTCAATTTCACATACTTGCATAATGGGGATGGTGACACTTTGAAATGCCAAGTCATAGAGTTTTAATGAGGGAAAAACCCTTCATAAACCTTACATGAGTGGTTTCCCACATTTTTCAATTTTTGCCTTGCTGATTACTTCTCTTAATTTCATTGTCATTCAGTAAGTATAAGGTACCACATTAGGCACTGTCCTTTGGGTCCCAACAAAGAGCTTTCTCTTATTTGCTTTGAAGGACTTGGCTTGGAGTTTGTGATTAAGAGTATTAAAGTATAAGCATTGATCTCATCTGGAATTAAGGAAATCTGCTTACGGTCAGTTAATCTATGATGCTATCTAACCAGCAGGTGGCAGGCATAACCCACGGAAACTAGCCATGGGCTTTCTTGAGAGTTTTGTTTCTTTGCCACTCAGAGAGGATAGCCTTTGCTTTTCATGTCTATATTACCTGCCTATAGCAAATCAGTATATTCTGGTTTAAAATAAATACCTGTAACTTCAGGTCAACCTTCGATTAATAGACCAGGGTGGCAACCAAGGGGACGAGGCAAGTTGGGCGGCACTTATCTGCTGTTGTTTTTTGGATTTTATAATTGATCCTAGAGTCATAGATGTTGTTACTGCTGTTCAGTTGTGTCCGACTCTTCAAGACTCCATTTGGTGTTTTCTTGACAAAGATACTGAAATGGTTTGCCTTTTCCTTTTCCAGTTCATTTTACAGATGAGGAAACTGAGGCAAGCAGGGTTAAATGGCTTGCCCAGGGTCACATAGCCAATAGGCATCTGAGGTCAGATTTGAACTCAAGTCTTCCTGACTCCAAGCCCTGCACTCTATCCACTGAGCCACCTAGCTGCCCAGGATAAGAGGTAGCCACTGGCATATATCAAGTGGGACAGTGACATAGTCAGATCTGAACTTTAGCAAGATTGCTTTGGCAGCTGAGTGGAGGATGGACTGGGGTGGGGAGAGACCTGAGGTGGAAAAACCAATCAGAAATCTATTATAAAAGTCCAAATGTTAGGTGATGAGGGCCTATGCTGGAGATGCAACTGTGTCAGAGATAAGAAGATGTATATGTGCGATTTGGGAAAGGTAGAAACAATTGGAATTGGCAAGAGATTTTATATGTGGGGTGAGTGAGAGTGAAGAGTTGAGGGCGACATTTAGGTTGTAAGCCTGGGTGACTAAGGGGATGGAAAATTAGGAAAAGAGGAGGGGTTGGATGGGAGTGGGGGAGGGATAATGAGTGCTGCAATTTTGCGCAGGAAAACATTTTTGCAAGACTTAAGATCACTGGTCAATGCAATTGACCAATCACTGCTCTAGATTTAGAAGACTGATAGCTAACCATGCTCCCGATTTCTTGGCAGAAAGATGATGGACTGCAGGCACATAATGAGACATACATTTTCAGACATAGCCAATATGTGAATTTCATTTGCTTGACAATACTCATTGTGATAATGGAGGGCTTCAGTTTGGAGGGTGTATTGGGTAAGTGGGTAGTGACGATGATTTTAAGAAAAGAAGAAACATGTCAATGAAATATTAAAAATACAAAGAAGAGAGAAATTCAGGAGACACAAGTAAGCAAGATAGTTTTGTTATTGTCAAGTGAAATTTAATGTTCTCTTAAAGTAGGAAGTCTTAACCGTTTTTGTATTGTAGGCCGCTTTGGTGGTCTAGCGAAGCCTATGCTTCTCAGGATAATGTTTTTAAATGCATAAAGTAAAATACAGAAGATTAAGAAGGAAACCAGTTGTACTGAAATACAGTTATCAAAAGACAGCAATAAAATAATATATGTAAATATGTTTGTGTATGTGTATATATATATACACACACGTGTACATATATGTGTGTACACACACACACACACACACACACAAATGTATCCTGTTCTAGTGCCTTGCCACAGTGAGGAGGTCACCTGGGTTTTCAAAATCTTTTATCAAATTGCAAACTCTGATCACTGAAAAGATTTCAAGGAAGTGTGCAGTGATGGTGCTCTGCAGACCAGTCTAGCTATATTTAGAAAGGCTTATCATCAAGTAGATAGCAAAAGAAGAGATATTTCCACTATAAAAATTCATGAAGACTATCTACCATGTCACAGTGGGGGCTTCAAACTGAATTAGTATGGGTACTCCCTACATGGAAGAAATTACAGATCCTTGAAAAATTGAGGTATTTAAAATGTTTCATAAAAAATACAGACAGCTCACATACCCCATTAAGATTTGCCCAATGGAAAGACAACTAGGTTTAGAGGAAGGTTCTTAGTGTATTGAGTGGACCTTCTACAACAGCAGCTCTCAATGTGTGCTCTGAGGACCTCCTACGTGTTCCCCAGATCCTTTCAGGAAGACTATAAGGTCAAAACTATTTTCATAATCACACTAAGACATTATTTGTCTATTAAAATACTCCCTCCCTTTTCCAACTGCATATCTGGGTGAGGTCAAATTTTCTTCATATACTTCAACCAAAACAACAGTTGGCAACAGATTTAACATAGAAGCAGATAAATTTGGCTATTCTATTCTGTTGTCCTGCTTCTGTTCTAAATCTATATTATCCTATTCTAATTATATTATTTCTATTATACCAGACATTAAAGAGATTTGTAAAAATTATGTAAGACAATATTACTTCTCACTAAATATTTTTGTTTTAGAAAATGTATTTATTTTTATAAAATGTGGTATTTTTCACATGTAATGGGTTTATTATTATTTAAAATGAATTTCGTACATCATGGAATCTTAAGACTAGAGGTAGAAGGGACCTCGGAGGTCATCTGGTCCAACCCCATCTTCCTACAGATGAAAAAACTGAGGCCCAGATCTGGGGCAGGTAAACCTGTACAAATTGCTGTGGCCCGGTGCAGTCCAGAAAGGAGCCTAGGACCCAGCTGTGTCACGTATGTTTTTACCTTTTGCAGTAATGTCATTACTTGTCTATTGTTTTTGACATCCATTGTAAAATCAGTGAATTTCAAAGAAAATAATAATGATATGTAAAGTTATATCAACTATCAGCCAATATTTTTTCATCTACCAAAGAAATGCGAATGACACATCAAGAACAGAATATAGTTACATTTAATGTAAACCTTAATAATGTTGTTATTGTTCAGTCCCTTTTCAATCATGTCTGACTTTCTTGACCCCATTTGGGGTTTTCTTGGCAAAGATACTGGAGTAATTTTCCATTTACTTGTCCAGCTCATTTGACAGATGAGGAAACTGAGGCCCACAGGGTGAAGTGACTTGCCCAGGGTCACTCAGCTAGTAAGTGTCTGAGGTCAAATTTGAACTCAAAAAGATGAGTCTTCCTGACCCCAGGCTCATCATCATATCCACCACGCCATCTAGCTGCCCCATGAGATACACACACACACACACACACACACACACACACATATGTGTCTGTTCTGTTACATACATGTATATATGAGTGTATTATATCAATATGTATATATGAGTGTATCTGTATGTATGTGTATGTGTATATATATGTATATATATATACATACATATATATATATAAATATATATATATATATATGTATATATATATGTATATTGGACTTACTCTTCTAACCCACACATGCACTCATACATCTAATCCCTGGAATGTAAATGGTCACCCTCTCCAGGTTCTAGTGCTATCCCTAAGGGGCAGTAGGGGTCTTTCAACGCTATCAACTTCTCCCATTCCAGGGTATTCTTTCCAAAATCCATTGCCCAGTGACAATATCTCCTTAATATAACCGATGCCTATTAAAACGAATTAACTTTTACCGAAAGACTTACTGAAAAGAGATAGCAAGAACCAAAGTATGAAACCATTCCCCTGAGCCAGGGCACATTGCCATCTTGGTCTCTAGGGACAGCTGGCTTGAACTTAAAACATTTGTTATAAGCATTTCCACCACCCAGTCCACTGGCCGGTGTAGATACGGATGAGTCACTCCGAACGGCAAAGGACCCAATGTCTCGACTGTCAGGTCAATCCGCTTCTGGAACAGATCCCACAGGTGTTCCTCACTGGGCTCTACTGCACAAACCCTATTATGGACTTGAGCTCCTGCAACTCTGGTGGTTCTTCTAAACTTTTAAAACTCAGTCATAGCTTGGTCCTGTCTATTTCCTACATTCGTTTACCTAAGAGGAGGAAAAAAATGAAACATAACAGAGCCAGAAACCCAACGCTATGTGTTCAAGGCTACCTAGAAGCCTGAGTTGGGAGATAAGGGATGGAGCCTTCTTTCTCCCCATCAGAAGGCTTACACATTCCTGCCCCCCTCCCATAATTACCACCATGAAAATGGACCCTGATCTGGCTAGTTTTGTGTTTTCTGTATTCACACTCAGTTCTGGTTCAGTAGCCAGTCAAAAGGTTTTTCTTTGCCACTTAGTAAGCAGGTATGAAACAGTCACAGAATCCTTGTGCAGGCTCTGAACCAAAAGCAGAGATCTCCATTATGTTGTTGTTCAATGTTCAACTCTTTGTGACCCCATGGACCACAGCACTCCAGGCCCTTCTATTCTTCTCTATCTCTCAAAGTTCCTCCAAGTTCATATTCATCGTTTCCATTATCACATTTATCCATTGCATCCTCTGCCATCCTTTTTCCTTCAATCTTTCCCAACATCAAGGTCTTTTCCGATGAGTCCTTTCAAGCCAAAGTATTTAAGCTTCAACTCCAGTGTTTGACCTTCCAGTGAATTAGCCTGAATCAATTTCTTTGGGTATTAACTTATGTGACCTCCCTGTTGTCCAAGGGACTCCCAAAAGTCCTCTCTAGCACCACGGTTCAAAAGTGTTAGTTCTACAGTGTTCAGTTTTCCTTATAATCCAAGGTTCATAGCCATGCATCACTACTGGAAAAACCATTGCTTTTACTGTACAGACCTTTGTCAGGAAGATGATGTCCCTGCTTTTTAGAATGCTGTCCAGATTTACCATAGCATTCCTTCTAAGGAGCAAATGTATTCATTTCATGGGGCAGTTGCCATCTGCAATGATCTTTGAGCCTAAGAATATAAAACCTGACAATGCTTCCATTTCTTCTCCCTCTGTTTACTAGAAAGTGATGCAACCAGTTGCAACATCTTAGTTTTTTGTTTTTTTTAATAATACGATTCGAGCCAGCTTTTATAATCTCCTCTTTCACCCTCATCAAGAGGCTTCTTAATTCCTTCTCGCTTTCTGCCATCAGAGTGGTATTGTCTACATGTCTGAGATCATTCATATTTTTCCTGGCAACCTTAATTCCACTGGATTGGAAAAGATCAGTTTATGTCCCAATTCTAAAAAAAGGGCAATGCCAAGGAATGTTCAAATGACCAAATAATTGCCCTCATTTCACATGCCAGCAAGGTTATGTTTAAGATTCTGCAAGCTAGTTTTCAGTAATGTGTGAACTGAGAATTACCAGAAGAGAAGGCTGGTTTTTGAAGAGGTAGAGGAACCAGAGATAAAATTGCCAATATTTGCTGAATCATGGAAAAAGCAAGGGAGTTCCGGAGAAATATCCACTTCAGCTTCACTAACTACACTGTGTAGATCACAACAAAACGTGGCAAGTCCTCAAAGAGATAGAAGTACCAGATCATCCTACTTATCTCTTGAGTAATCTGTAAACAGGCCAAGAGGCAACAGTCAAAATTGAACATGGAACAACCAACATATTGGTTTAAGATTGGAAAAGGAGTACGACAAGATTGTATATTGTCACCTTATTTATTTAACTTATATGCAGAGTATATCATGCAAAAGGGGAAATTAAGGTTGCCAGGAGAAAGCTCAACAATCTCAGGTATTCAGACCTTCACTATACATGATGATACACTCATAGAAGAAGGCTCATTGTGGCAACAATTCAGCTAGCAGCTGCTGTGGGGGTGAAAGACCAACACAAGCCCAACAAGGATGCTGCCAGCATAGGTTCTTTTGATCTGTTTTACCAAGGAAAGTAGCATTAAGGGGTTAACAATCTTATTTCAATCCAACATACAAATATCATTCACTTAGTTCAGCACCCTGAACTTCAGAGCAAATACAAACAAATTACAAAGATACATTATAAACAGACCAAATACAATTCATAGTTACCAAGAAACCAACATCTGAGTTCAGGAGCTGGGGAGCTCATAACGACAGCTGGCCCAGAGTCATGCGTCACTCCTCCTATGGCTCAGAACACCAAGCAAATAGCTCTGTTCTCTTTTTATGCACTCTTTAGCCGTCATCAAATGTCATCTGAGCGACCAGAACTTAGGCTCTTACTATTGGCTCTGGTCTCCGCAACTCCCCTTAGGCTTCACGGCCACATAGGTTCAGCACCTAGTAATTGGGGGTTTGGGCCTGGTGCTTTGTACTTAGTAAGACTCAATCAAAGAGACTTAATTAATTTATCATTCTAAAACAGTAAAAAAGTCCCAACTTAATTGATATTACACTCATCAAAACCATCATGTAGGTTGGCCACAGGTAGAAACTATTATACGTACTTTCAGAACTGGGTTCCCATTGGTTAATTTCCCATTATACACAAATACCTATGTATCTATATATGTTTGTATATTATTCACATGTATGAATATGTACGCACATGTATATATATATATAATTTCCCACCTGAACATTTCTGAGTACTTTTGACTCTATGAGCATTTACTTTTGCAGTATGTCAATATAGTCTCCTGTGCAGTCATAACTTTACTAAATCAATTGTTTTTTAAATGTAACTTTTTATGAATAAAGTTTCAACCTGGGCAAAATTTTTTAATTATTCTGTAATTACAAGAAGTTAAAGGGCCTACATATGCATGTTTTATAAAAAGATAGTTTTTCTTTTAAAATATTTGTTTTTTCTCTTAATTATCAGATAAATAAGACTGTGTCAAAATTCCAAAAATTTTAAATTTGACATTCTAATGAAAAATAAAAAGCAAAAAATATTTCATGAGTAGTTAATTCTAAATATGGTGCATTATAAGAGTGTTTAAATTAGAGAAAAGTTGCAATTGACAAGTATTTACTGCCATGTAGATTTTTAATAATATGATATATGTGATTTTGATTTAAATTTTTTGTGTTCCTTAAATTTATACTTTAATATGTTCTTTAAAAATAACTTTTTATTTTCTCATTTTCTATATGCATATATGGCATATTTATTTTTGTTTTTCCATATCAGTAGAAATACTGTGTAAAGATTTTTATCTCTTCTTCTTTCTCACCTCTTCCCTTTTCTCCTCTCGCTAGTTTTCTGTCCTTGAAGAGGGTTCAAACTTTTTTAAAAAAATTTCAATAGAGCCCAGAAAGATTAAAAGCCACAAAAGTAAGGAGTATCAGGGGGCAGGATTCGAACCTAAGTCTAGTCCTTTGGTTTCAAAGCCAATGCTTTTTCATGATACAATGTATTGAATCCTTATATTACATCTGTGTTTTCAATCTTCTTAGGTATGGAATTGCAGGAACTCTCAATGTGACTGGCGATGAAGTCAAGAAGTTAGATGTATTATCCAATTCCCTGGTTATTAACATGCTCCAGTCCTCCTACAGTACCTGTGTCCTAGTCTCAGAAGAGAATAAAGAAGCTATTATTACAGATAAAGAGAAGAGGGTTTGTATATTCAAATGCCCCTAACTCTTTCCTTGTCTGGGCTTGGGATGGTGTTCTCCAGTTGATCAGCAGATGGTGGTATCGCACTGGTCTTTGGGTTTGTTGTTTTCTGCTTTTAAAGTTTATGGGGTTGGGTAATTAGATAAACCATAGCTGGAAAACAACTCATCCAGGAATTTAGACGGGGGTGATTTACTGAAACTCTTATTACTCACTAAGCGACAAGAGAACCAGTAAAGCAGGACTATATGTATGCCTTTGTTACCCTGTCATGGACAGGCATGTAGGGATCTTAGGGCAGATGATCAGTCTGAGTTAAGGAACATGGGGGAGGGGTGGAATACGGGATCATATGGGAAAGTTTAGTTACCTTCTCCCCCTTCCCCTCAAAACATACAAACAAAGCACGCTGCAGTGAGGTGTTTCTGGAGGCCTGAGATTTCTTTGTAGTGGGCAGGTGGGAGGGGGTGGGGGTTCTTATCCTTTTTTGTGTCATAAACTCCTCTGGCAGTCTGGTGAATAGAACGGTCCCCTTCTCAGAATAATGATTTGTTGTCTAGATTCATAACTGGAGGAAATGCTAAATTACAGTTAGAGGCCAGTGAAAACAGAGATGCATTTTTTTTTTTAATTTTCACCCTCTAAGTTCATGAACACCCTGAAGCTTATGGAGTCCAAAGTAAATTGCTTGTTTTTGTAAGCCCGAAAGTTTTCCTTAACAAAAAGTGATCAGAGGCAGACTTCCCCCCGTTATAGGTTCATTTTATATTCTTTTCTTTCCTCTTTCTTCCTCTGGCTTTTGGCCCTTTTACTGCGAGTCAAGCATTCACTTCTTCTCCTTGTGCCCCAGCTAAGATATTGGGCTAGGATAAAGGAAGGAGGTGGTCAACAGGATGGATGACAGTGTCAAGCTAAAAAGAGGATCTCTAAATGTTAGATCAATGGACGAAATCTTAGCAGATGAAATTTAATAGAGACAACTGTCAATCCCTATACTTGGATTTTAAAAAATAAACTTTGAATGCACAAAATAGGACAGAATAGCAAAATAACTGCTTACATGAAAAAAAATTGGGCTGGGGTTAGCAGACTGCAGCTTCCACATGAGTCACTAGTAAGGCAGGAAAGGGAGGAATGATATTTATTATCAACTATGTGTCAGATACTATGCTAAGTGATTTAAAAATATTATCTTATTGGACCTTCACAACAACAACAACCCTCTGAGGCAGGTGCTAGTGTGACATGACACAAGAGTGACATAATACATAAAAAACCTAATTCAACCTTGGGCCATATGGTCCTGAAAATGGGAGATGATTGTTCTACTGTTCTCTGCCCTGGCCCATGCCCTCTGTACTGTTCTGCTTTGGATACTTTATCTTGCCACAACCTTGGAGAAGCACATTTCATTCTTGCTAAATGTTCTCACAGGACATTAATTCTATTTATATTACCAACTTATGTCCATGAATCATGATTCTCAGTCCTGCTATCAATCAAACCGAAGCAAGAAACAAACTGGAGGCTGAATATGATATATGTGTATTTCTGTGCAAAAAATACACCAAGAAAAAATTGTGTCAAGTTAACAGGAATTTATTAAAAACCTGCTATGACAGGTACCATGATAATTACTGGGGATACAAAGAAAGGCAAAGGACAACTACTGCTCTCAAGGAACTCATAGTCTTTTAGGGGAGCTATGTACAAACAAGATATAGACAGAATAAATTGGGGAGCAATCCCAGATGGAAGGCACTAGGATTTAGGAGGACTGTGAATAAATCTGTTGAAAGGAAAAAGAATTACGTGTCTCACTAGTTTATTTAACTGTTCTGATAGACGTTGAACAACTTTGGTTTATTAAAAATCTTGTTATGCATTCAATAGTTTTCTTTATGAACAATTGATGACTCTATTTATTTCTTGTACATGCTTGGTGAACTCTAGAATTCATTTGCTTTCATGTTGAACGGGGGTAGGTGAAGGTTTTCTGAAAGCTGGGGAGTATGGAGACCAAAAAAGACTGGGCAGACTTGTCGAAGGATTCTTAAGTCAGCATTAGTTAGACTAGGCAGCCTCTAGGGTACCCTCCAACTCTGAGATTCTGCAAGATACTAGCAGATTGAAGGCAGCATGGTGTAGTAGAAGAAGCACTGAATCTGAGATTGGAGAGACCTAGATTTTAGCTCTGCCTTTCTGCTAACTAGCTCCATGACCCCACATAAGTCACTTTCCCTTGGGGGGGCCTCTATTTCCACATCTGTAAAATGAGGAGGTTGGATTAGAATGGCCTTTAAGGTTCTGCCTAATTATGTCATTGTATGATTCCGAGAGACAGAAATCTCTGATCTTTGAGTGGGCTTCCAGTTTTGACACGCCACGCCATGATATTCTGTTGCATATGGGGAAGATCACTGAACAAAGAACCAAGAGACCTAGGTTCTTGTTCTTCCTTTGCCACTTACTTGATGTGTGACCTTGGGCAAGTCACTTAATTTCTTTGGGCCTCAATTTTCTCTTCTGCAAAATAAGGGATTTTGAATTAATGATCTCTCATGTTCCTTCTGGATCTAATATCCTGACTCATATCCATATTAGAAGGATGGTCTCTAAGTAGAGTTGTAAAGTAGATAAAGCTTTTCTTTGGCAAACTCTTCCTACGTTCTTCCCCTACCCCTTCACATACACTTCCCTAGACACATTTCAGTTATCCTGTGTAGGGACTATTCATTTACTCTTGACCCAGTGCTGCCCTCCCACCTTTCAGGCTCCCAGTTAATCAGAGCTCTCCTCTAGGGAATTCTACTCTAGTTCATCTACCTCAATCAAAGGGTCCCACTCTCCCCTAGCAACCAGTTCAGTTGCTGCCATGCTCTGTTCTTCTATTGAAAACCACCTGTCCAGTAACTCATCCTTAAGTCCAAGTCTCTTATGCCTTCCCAGGTAAGTAATCTGAAAAAAAAAAAAAAACAACAACAAAAAACCCAACACTTTAATCTATGATAGCATGCTAATGAGAAAGAACTGTAGAACCTGAGGTGATTACACATATATACAGTAATCGTGGCCTTTTGGGCACAACACTCCCACCTCTTTTTGTCTGACCCAAAGGAGTGACTTTAAAGGTAGGAGGAGGAAGGGTGGTGCAACAGTGGACTGGTGGGGGTAGATATTTTGATGCAGGAAGGGCCTTGCCCCTTTGTAGGCAGCCACCTACACTGCTTATAGATAGGGCTGGCCCTGGGTACCAAGATTCAAATACACTGGCCCCACACCCTCCTTATGTAATGGGACCTCTTTGATAATGAAATTCTTTTCATTTAAGTCATTTTTTGGAAGGAAGATTGGCCGGTGGAATTAAAAACAGGTGCAAGTTCAGCAGGCAGATTTCCGTTCAGCGGAAACTTACCACCCACACGGGACTCCCCTCTAAAATCTCCCCATAGGTGTTCAAACAGAACCTGAGTGACGGGAGATGTTGAAGAGGAGATTTTTGTGTGGGTTGGGTAAACTCAGTGACCTCCGGGATCCTTTCCGATGTCACTACAGACATCAGTCATGCGGTGTTTGTGATTGTTTTGTGTGTACAAGCAGACGTTTAATTGCATGTTATTATCTCTACTCATTCAGGGTAAATACGTGGTCTGCTTCGATCCACTAGACGGCTCCTCCAACATTGACTGCTTGGCATCTATAGGAACTATATTTGCAATCTACAGAAAGGTATGTGTCTGCGTGTAAGACTTCCTTATCTTTGAGGTCAAGTAGGAAACATCTGCGACTAACAGGAGATCTAGCTTGTTCCAGATCAGCACTTTCCAAGTGGAAATTGTCTCACTTGAAGGAAAAAAAAAAAGGCTGGGTTGAAGTTCAGCTTATTTTAATACTTGATTTTAGTGGCTCTCATAGTTAAAAAAAAAAAAGAAAAGGTACCTCTCAAAGATGTATAACTCCAAACGGAAGAAGTGTTGTATTTGCTAAGTCATCATGCTCATTATCCCTCAATTATGCGGTTAAAATTCAGCTAGTCAGCAATCCTCTTTCTTGAGGTCAATCGGTTGTTCTTGCAAAGGAATCAGAAGGTGTCACATTTTTAGCAAATGGTTTCAAACCCACTGGAACACTTTGTTTCTGTTTCCATTTTCCACGTGTGCAGATAAGAGTCTTAAAAGCAGTAGGCAGCATTTTGGGCAAAAAAAAAAAAAGCTTAGTTTTATAAAATGTGTTGCTCAAAGCTTCCTACTATCATTAACTAATATCTCAATGCACAATAAATCTGTGTTTCCAATAATCCGGATAATTTTGAATTTTTTGACGGACTTCTTGTTGGATCTGGTTCTATTATTACTTTTCTTTGGCTATGTGATAGAAGAGGAGCTCGTATTAGAAGGATCAGTTTAACAGAACATTTTTAGTACTGTCCTCAATCTGTGGTTGCTTTGCAAAATCTTTTAAAGCCAGTCATCTATTTTGTAAATAATTTCTATAATCCATAAATGCACTTAACCAGGTACAAGAAAGTTGTAATGAGTCACAACATGCTTAAAGTAAACTAAAGAGTGCAACATGGTTCACTCCTCTGCAACAATGGACTCCCCCTTGTTTCCCACTTGTTTATGGGATGTGCTATGTGACTTTCTGGTGTACAAACTGAATGACAGAGCCATGGTCAATCTAGACAGTAAATTAAATAGCTTAATTCCGTTCCCTTTTATGGTCAAACAGGGACTTCTGAAAAATAAAATGTAAAAAAAAAATTTTAAAAAACATAATGCTTCCAAATTTCAGTCATGGGATTCAAGTAAATTTCCTAGAAAATGTGATTGTCTAGTATCAAGTAATTATAGCAAGCTAGCCACCTCCAGCCTTCCCAGATTTTGCTAGAGAATCAGCAAGATCCACCTCCACCTCCAAAAAAAAATACAAATGAAAACAAAACGTTCTGTTAATATAAAAGCAACCAAGGTTCAAGTAATAATTTTTTAAAATGGAGTCCAGCAATGATCATAATACAAAAATGTGTATGTAGGGCCAACTCTATTTTTGTAAGAAGGGAAACAGAGAAAAGACAGGCTTCTTTCTAAAGGGAGCCTGGAGAAGGGGCCGTCTACCCTAAGACAAAAGGGAGAATGAGAGGAGGGGCGGCTTGGAGGAGCTAAACCTTGGGTGTGGCTTTTAAAAAGGATCTGAACCCATAGCATCCCTCTTCTGCGAACTTTTTTTTTCTATGCCCCCACCACCATAGTCATCACTTGACTATGATTCTGACCTTTGCTGCTGCAGCCCTGCTCCGTTGTTGTAGCCCCTGCTTCTCATGGCTCTGTGAAAGATTAGAGCTGACTGTAGCTGTCGAAGCCTCTGCATCTTTTCCCTATAGTTGCTGCCAAAGCATTGCTAGTCTCACCAGCAGGGTGGATATTTTCATTAGACACGTAGTCTTTTTCACCTCTGCACAGTGCCTCTGGATGGGGTGAAACTCAACAGTATGTCCTGTCTGTGATGGAATCCCCCTTCTTAAACTTTAAAGAGGTTTTTTAAAAACTTTTTCTGGATTCCAGGTCATTGTCAACTACATTTCCTTTTAAACCTCTGACAAATAGCTTCTTCACCTTAAGCATGAGTACCAGGGTAGGCAGAATCCTTCTTTAGTGTCATTGTGTTGCTGTCTAAGAAGTGACATGAGGCAGCCCTGGAACATTGGCCTTCTCCACATTGGAGCAGGCCTTAGAGCTGAATCAGCAGTATCACTCTGTTTTGGGTGTTCACCAACACTACATAAGTCATCAGCATCCTGAAGAGCCCCCATAAGCTAGACTTATCCATTTGTGCGTCGAAGCCACTGATAAACACTTTATACTATGGTAAGGATTTCATCTGTCCAGCCTTGGCTTTCTCATTACATTTATAACCTTGTCTTCCTACTTGCATGTAGTTGTATTTCAAGGGTGCTGCTAAGGGGATTTCAGGCAGGCATGCAGCGATCATTTATTGAACACTTGCTGTGTACCAAGCACTGTACTAACCACTAGGTATAGAACATAAGGTAAAAAAAAAAAATCCAGACTCTGCTCTCAAGAAGCTCACAGTCTAATAGGGAGACAGCATGCGAACAACTACATACAAACAAGCTATGTACAGGATAAATTGGAGGAAATCTTAGAGAGAAGAGATTTTCTCTAGGGGGAATCAGGAAATAATCCTTATAGAAGGTGGTGTTTTAGCTGGGACTTGAAGGAAGCCAGGGAAGGCAGGAGACAGAGATGCAGAGGAGAGAATTCCAGGCTTGAGTATAGCTAATGAAAATGCCCAGAATTAGAGGGGATAGAACCTACTATGTGCCAGGCACTCTTTTTTACAAATATTATTTCATTTGATCCTGAGGTAAGGGCTACTGCTGTCTCCATTTTACAGTTTAAGGGATGAGAGTCTTGCATAAGGAATAGCAAGGAGGCTGGAAAAGGCAGGAGGGGACTAGGTTTCAAAAGGCTCTGAATGCCAGAGAATTTTATATTTGATCCTGGAAGTGATGGATAGCTGCTTAAGTTTATTGAATTGGGAGTGGAGGGTGGGCAGGAGACATTGTCAAACCTGTGCTTTCGGAAGATCAGTTTGACAGCTGAGTAGGGGATGGCCTGGATTGAAGAGAGACTCGTGGGGGGAGATATAACAAAAGGTTGTTCCAGAAGTCTGGCTTTAAGGTGATTTCCTTATTTTTATTCTAATTGGGACTTAGCACGACAACAGCATCCCAAGCAAACTTGGTAAGGTGTGGGGGTGGAGGCAGCAAAGTGGAAGGCAGGGGCTAGATATACATGAAGAGCAGGAGAAATGGCTGGAGTGGACAGTGCCCAAGGAAGCAGTTGTGGCAAGTAGAAGACAGGACAGAAAAGCCACCATCTAAGCAGGAGTGGAGTAGAAGAGATGAGATCACCAGTACAGACTCTGGCACCTCTAGGAGTGTGTGGAAGGATTCTATTTCCTGCACTCACTTGGAGGGAAAGACCCAAGGCTGGTGAATCCTCACTTCTTTCTCTCTTCCTCTTTCTTTGTGGGAGAGCTATGATTATAGGCAGGAGTGAGCCAGCTGTTTTGGAAATGGATCTGGTATGAGATATGACAGGTTGGCCATTTTTCTTCTCCACTGTCTTCAAGAACATGGTTTGAGGAAAACAAGGCCTCCAGAGGGACAGAATAGAAAGTTACACCCGAAGGAAAGATCTAGGAAGGAGTAGTGCCACCCTTGTGAAGATGGGATCAGAAGAATGGGGAGATAGCTCCCGAAGGGGAGGAGCAAGGTGATGGCAAAAGCTGCATTCTTTTCCCTTGGGAACTGCTAGCCCTCCTTACCAACAGAACAACTGTCCCTCCTCCAGGCCATTATATTGCACTGGCAGTATTTTCATCTGAAGGATTATTCCATGTGTCTATTTGGTTAAGGGCTCTTTACTGGTAATATACATAGCAGCACATCAGATCCATAAGCAAGTGCAGACTGAGGACATAATGGCTTGTTAAAACCCTCAACTTGTTTTGTTCAGTCATTTCAGTGGTGTACAACTCTTTGTAATCCCATTTGGGGTTTTCTTGGCAAAGATACCAGAATGGTTTGCTTCTTCAATTCATTTTATAGATGAGGAACTAAGACAAACAGGGTTAAGTAATTTGGCCTGGGTCAAACAGCTAGTAAGGTCAGAAGCCAGATTTAAACTCAGGAAGAGGAGTCTTCCTGACTTCAGGCCCAGCACTCCATTTACTGCACCACCTAGCTTGCCTCCAAACCTTTAACTATCTCACATTAAATGTGACCTGGTATCATTTTTGAAATTCATGCTAAATTAAATTTTACATAAATCACAACCTGACTGTATTCTATCACAGCTTACTCTGCTATTTAATTTGACATACTATATTTCCATGTACCTTTCAACTTTCAAATAGTCTCTCCGTTTGGCAGAAAGTTCTAGAAAAAACTTATGGTGATGGAAATAGATTTAAAATATTTTAGAAATTAAAATGTATACATATTCTTAAAATTATGAAAGGTAGCACTGTTTTAACACAGTTTGTAAATGGGTTAGACTCTGTCCCCTAAAACAATACTTAAAGTAAAATAAGAGAATTTGCTCCTTGCATTTATGTAATGCTTTATTATTTGTGAAGACACTTGCATATAGCATAATCCACGTAAGGTCGGTAGGATAAGTCCGACTAACCTCATTTGACAGATTTGGAGTAGTATGGTACACCAGATAGTATCTATGGTACTGTTTTACCTAGTGTGTACTCCGCAGTTATCAGTGTACCCAGAGGTCACCTTTGACCAACAGAAGATGACCCATGATACGTGAATGAAGTCACAGAAAGTCACCATGTGAACTTCAATTATAGAAAAAAAACTTGGGATGACACTGAAGTAATCAAGTTCAAAGCAGTGCATATCAAATAAGTTGTTTATAACAATACATGCTTGTACCATAGGACGTGCATTGCAAACAAGTGTTATTTCCACATTAGTAATAAAATTGACTTTTCCATCGTTGTAACACAAAACATTTCATAAGTCACTCCCCTCCAAGAAAACTGATCACACTAAAATTCCCTTCTTCAAACCAAACCAAAGATATTTCTGATTCAGCTTTAATAATTAATAGGATAACAGTTTGGTCCCACAAACAGCTGTATCAATACCCAATTATGCTTATACCATTTTGAAACATTTCAGGACTATATACACACATACACACATATATACACATATACATACATACATACATATAGTAATAGGCAAATGACTAGGCCAAATACTCATTTACTAAGTTGTTTAGGATATAGAAAGGACTATTCTAGGCTGAATAGCTCAGAGTATACACATACGCATTTTGTTATAGTAGCTCAGATGTATCCCAGCCGACAGTCCATGGGATAATGATATAACATGTGTGCATCTTTGTTTCACAGACTTCTTTTATCTTCATCTAATTATCTCTATGTTATTCATAAAGGATGAGCTATTTCAGGGATTTAATCTTACACATAACTATGTAAACACTAGTAGGCAGATGATAAGCCTGAGTATTAATTTACCTAGTGGTTTGCGATATAGAATGACTACCCATTCAGACTGAAAACAGCCACATCTTACATACTTGCATTATGGTCATGTTTTCTACTGACCACTTGGTCAGATTATAGAAATTTTCTATACAAGGAAAAAGCAAAGACATGATTGTAATAGCTTCAAACTGATCCTTGATGACTCAATACATATATGGCAGGAGAAAGCATTCATAGCTCTGTTTGATTTCAGGTCAGAGTAATAGTTAACAACCAATCATGCAGTAACAATTCCACCTCATAGCCAGACTCAGGAATAGCCAGGTGGGAAACATTCCTGTTCAAAAGGAAGTAATACAATGGGCTATGCCACGATTGTCCTCTAGGCTTTCTCCCAGATAGAGACCTCCACCTGTAACAGTTCAGGATCACATTCCCACTGAGAACCTTGCGATATTTCTCTCAACCAGTCACTATTGCCTGAATGATCCATCAGACAACTACACCTGAATTCAAAACTCAAAGCAGTATCAGTTGCATTCCCAAGAACTTTTACCTTAAATGGCAAGTTTCACTAATCACAGCATAGGGTTGGATATGGTTATTTTTCCTCTCATGAGGTTGCAATGAACAATAAAAGTTCACCAGGACTCAAACACACGTAAGAGATTTCACTTAACACTTTTCGCTTGTTTTTCTTTTCCTCTTCTTAAGTTTAAAGTCATCCCAATATAAAGATGGATCATTAGAAATCATTTTTATATTATAGCCAATTTCATTGTTCAGGAACTCCATAACCCAAACAGCTCCTTTCTCAGGGATGATGACCTTGTCCACACAGATGGTTTTCAGGAACCTGGCAAATTTACAAAATAAGGGGAATTGACAAAGACCCTAGAAAAGGAGCCAAGCCTGATAGCCCAGCCTGCACACCCTATCTACCCTCAGTGCTGCTGTGGGCTGTGCTCTTTGACATCCCTCCCCCACCCCCATGCAGAGTAGAATAGACTGATCCTGCTGCACACTCCACACCAAAGTGGACTGCCCTTAGTAGATAGAACCAATCCAGATAAAGCATTCACCTCATTCCCTCTGTTTAACACTGAATGGCACGACTGTGGATTTAATTACATGATTGAAATCAAAAACATATTCCTAAAGCTTCAAGTTTATTTAAGGCATTGATGGAAAAAGTAAATGAAGTGGAGAGTGAAGAATTTTTTATTGCAGGTATTGGCTGGTTCAATCACTTCGAAAATCAAATTGAATTGCATAATATCAAAATGACCAGAGAAGGAGGAAGCAGCTAAATAGTCTCACATCTATTTTCAAATATTTTCATTGCACATATCCATTGGTTTGGAACCAATGACCAGATTTGACATATAATTATAACTTTAAATAGTGTGGATTTGAATAATGTGACAACTTTAGCTAGATTCATTATTTGAACTAATCAGGACCTAACAATACAATACGTGATTTTCTGTTAGAATGGAAAAGAATTAATTAAATGACTCAGAAGCAAAGTCAGGCTAGAAACTTCTAGTTTCAATTTTTCTCTTACTGACCAAGATTTTTAGCTATTGGCTTGCATGAAGAGAATCTGACTTTTTAGTTTGTTGTTTGTCAAGGTCCTGTTTACTATAGTCTCTAATGCTAAGTCATCCCAGACAGAGCATTTAATATCAAAACATCAAATTGAGAAATGCATTCTGTTTTTTAATTAAGTTCAAGTCAATAAAACATTTATTTTTATTTATATATATATATATTATTTATATAGTTATTGAGTATTAAATATGTGCAAGGCATTCTGTTGTTAGTGCTTGGAATTTTTTTATAAGTCCCTAACTTTATGAAACATCCTACTAATAATACAAAATGTACTCAAGCAAATAAAACAAAGTATATACAAAATAATTTCTGAAATGAGAGCTAATAACTTGGAACAATTTGGGGGAGGGGGGAGCAGTAGGATTAAGAAGTTAGTACCTGAGTCAGATTTTGAAGAAAGCTAAGGACTCCATGATGTAAGAAGGCAACGCATTCTAGACACAAGGGCCATTATGGAAAGGTGAAGGAGTGAGAGATGATACGTTGTGAATGGTGAATAGTTAGCAAACCAGTCTGATTGGAATGGACAGTATGAATGGCAAGATATGTGGGAATCACATTGCCAGGCATTCTGCTATCCACTGGGAATATAAGAAAGGCAAAAAACAACAAAACAAAACTTAGTCCTTGCTCTTAAATAACTGACAGCCCAACAGCATGCAAACATCTATGTACAAACAAGATATAGATAGAACAAATTGGGAGGAGTCTCAGAAGAAAGGCACTAAAATTAAGGACTGGGAAAAGCTTCTTGTAGAAGAAAGACCAGGGCTGGAGAACTTGTGGCCTCAAGGCCCCATGTGGCCTTCTAGGTCCTTGGGTGTGGCTTTTGGACTGAGTCCAAGTCTTACAGAACAAATCCTTTTATTAAGGATTGAGGCCACATATGGCCTCAAGGCCGCAGGTTCCCCACCCCTGAAACAGACCTTTAGCTGAGACTTGAAGGAAGTCAGGAGGCAGAGATGAGGAGGGAGAGAATTCTAGTCCCAGGTGAGGAAAAATATTAAGTTGGGATAAGGAGTATCTTGTATGAGAAAGAGCAAGGAGACCAGTTTCACTGAATCTCAAAGTAATGGAAGGGAATAAGGTATAAGAACACTGGAAAGATAAGGGGACAAGTTATGAAGGACTTTAAAAGGGGAGACACTGGAAACAGGACTCTATTGTAATAGTCCAGGTAAGAGGTGATGAGGAACTCAACCAGAGTACAGGCTATGTGGTCAGAAAAAAGGGGATAGATGTCAGAGGTATGGTAGATGTAGAGTTGCCAAGAGTTGGCAACTGATATCTTGTGATTGAAATTAAGGTAAGCTGAGGCACAAAGTTCTGAGCATTCAATTTATTGGTAAGGCTAGCAATTATCAGTAAAAAGGGTCTTTAGCTCTTCAGCAAGCCAAAAGACCATAAACGAGGGCAGGTAGATCATTTTTACAGACAAAAGGAGGAGCATCCAAAAACTAGAAGGCAGCATTATTGATGGGGAAAACAATATGATTGGTCAAAAAGTCTGAAGACTATAGTAAACAGGACTTTGGCAAACAAGAAAGTAAAAAGACAAATTCCCTTCGTGTAAGCCAATACGTAAAAATCTTGGTCAATAAGAGAAAAATGGAATCTAGAAATTTCTAGCCTGACTTTGCCTCTGAGTGATTTAAATAATTCTTTTCCATTACAATAGAAAAATGACATATTGTACAGCTAGGTCCTGATTAGTTCAAATAATGAATTCTGTTGAAGTTGCCACCGTGGAAACTTTATTGGTGGTGTCCACCTGTCCCAACAATGACAGACCAAACTTTCTTGAAAGACAGCCAGTGTTGCAGAAATAACAGAGCACACTTCCTGGCATTCACCTGTATCCTTCAAGGTTAACAGATTTCTTCAACATAAGAATAGCACGATGGCTTACAGCAAAGCTAGACTTCCAAACTTAACTCAGAGACAAATGAAACGTGACTTAGGCAGTTACACAAAATGCTGGCAGTGATACAAAAATGAAATCACAGGATAGAATCAATTTTCAGATAAAAGGATTGAGGAAGGAGGAAGAGTCATGGATAACTTCAAGGTTATGAACCTGAGTCATTCACAGGAAGGATGGTAGTACCACCAAGAGAAAAGGGGACCTCTGGAGGAAGGGTAGGTTTGGGGAGAAATACATTGAGTTCTGGTTTTTTTCCTCCAAAACTCTTTTCTGGTCTTCAATCAGAGACATACACACAGGGCTTCTCGTGGGATTCTGAGTGTTTTCTTAGGAAATGTTTTGCAAACATATATTAAGTGCTTGCTTGTCCAGAGAACTATGCAAGGAGAAGTGGGAGAGGCAGAGAAACATAGACAGGTCTCTTCCTTCCTGGAAGAGTCTTAGAGAGACTAATTAAGTTACTTATACTTAAGCTCTTAGTACAACTTATTATATTCTGAACTATAATACAAAATAATGTTTGTTGGGTGCACTAGAAAAGTGAAAAGTTTTCTGACTTGGTGGTAGAAGGTGTGGGGTCCCGATTGGGGAAAAGCCATAATATACAGTAATAAGTGAAAAGCCATTAAAAACTTAACTCTGTGAAAGGTGGAAGCCCAAACTCGGTGACCTGTTTACAATCATAAAATAGATACTGAATTATATTTTAGTATTACTGAGTCATAACTTAAGATACTATGACCTATGAAAGCCAAGACAAGAATATCTTGACCTATATGCTACTGGGACATGATCAATACACAAAATTATGTTTGGGCATAACATTGGCTTAACTCCCAAGCTCATTAGTAAGCAGAAAACAAAACATATCCACCAATCAGTAGTGATGCACTCTCTAGCTCCTCCTGCCTTTGTATGTCTTCTATAATTACCATGGAGATTTTGGGGGTTCTTAGCGGGGATCCACTGAACTCTCCAGCTGCTGCCCCAGACTGAAGATTGCCCCTGTTTGTAAGTATCCATAATGATTGACTAAACTACTACCTGTAATCAGTCTAGAGCTCTGTGGCCTCTTCCTTTGGTATCAAAAGAACACCCTATGGTTATGGGGGAGATACAAGGTTCCCTAGGCAGGGAAATTCCGGACCCTACAGAAGGTAAAACTATTACTGGAAGTGGTCATGGATAGAGTGTAGGACATGCAGTCAGAAAGGTCTGGGTTTCAAATCCTCCCTCAGCTACTCACTGATTATGTGTCACAGGAATTCACTTAACCTTTCTCAGTCTCAGTTTCCTCATTTGTGACATACATGGCTCTCTTATGTCCCTTCAATCCCTAAATCTATGATCCTGTGCTTGAGGAGATGAGAGGAGGCTTCATCGACAGGGTAACAGTCTAATTGGGCCCCCTAGAAGAGACAGAGAGAAGAGCAGAATGTGCCTAGGAAAGCTATCTCAAGGCTAAGCCACTGTTCCCATTGTGTCCTTCAAAGCAGTGGTGCCAAACTCAAATAAAGAATGGGCCACCGAACCCTCCATAAGGATCCCTGTCAGCGCCATATTGACTTAAAACAGAAGTGTCAAACACACGTGGCCCAAGCACCACCTGCAGTCAACAACACTCCCGTCTGAATCAGATTAAAATGTAATTGGGAAATACTGACAAAAATATAAGAAAGCGTAGATAATATCACATTTGAAAGCTAAGTCAATACGTGGCCTGCAGGGATCCTTACCTGCTTCTATTTGAGTTTAACACCACTAACTCAGAAAACCACATACTAACATTACCTGTTTTCTATCTTATTTTTATTTATTGTGTTATATGTTTGCCAATCACATTTTAATCTGGTTGAAGTGAGTATTGTTACAGGTCCATTTGACTCGTCTGTTTTAAAGACTCCTTCTATTATTTACTCGTTAGTTCCACATCCTCCTCTCTTTTTCCTTGACTCTTTTGCTTCAAGATTTCAGTTGTTGTTCCCAATGAAAACTCTTCAAGAGATACACAAAGAATAGCATTTGAGGTAGCCACAGGAATGTAGAGGAGAGGATGATCTCAAAGGGGCAGGAGACTTGTGGCCTGATGGGAGAAGAATCCCTAGAGCTTTCTGGGAAAGGACTCAGCTGCAAATGTCTGTTAATAAGTGATATTCAGGACTGACTGAAGATGCATCTGAATTTCTGAAAACTTTATTTGTGTTTTTATTGTGTTTTACTGTGTTTTTTAAAATTTCATATTCATCTATTGGATGACTTTCTAGGCTAACAGATTTATTTGGGGAAAGGTTGTTTTCTATTTAAAATAAAACATAACCCACATATTGCTTTCTTCTTTTTCCCAGACCACAGAGGATGAGCCTTCAGAAAAGGATGCCCTTCAGCCGGGACGCAATATTGTGGCTGCTGGCTATGCTCTCTATGGCAGCGCTACCCTGGTAGCTCTTTCCACTGGACAAGGAGTGGACCTCTTCATGCTGGACCCTGTGGGTATCATTTTATACATGTCTCACATACCTTTCGTGTGCAGGTTAGAGCTGTTACTAGGGTGGGGCAGATGCACCAGGATCAGTAACTCAGAGGGTGCTGAAAGCAACTTCTTAGGTTTGCTTCTTTTCCAACCTGTGACCAGGATTATGGCAGAGCTTATTTACTCATCTCATCTTCTTTCCCCAGCTGGTCTTCCTTTTCTCCCTTGCCAATCTCTGAATCTAGATGTGGTGAGACATTCTCTACTCCCTTCCCTACTGAGTGTTGCCTGGCTAGGGCCTCATCCACAGGTGCCTATAGCTTCCTTGTTCAGCTCCACTCCCAGCAGTGGTAGGCCCGTCTTGTCTGCTGGGGATGCCTGTAAATTTGTCGTCCTGCTCATCTCTATCTGCGGCAACTTTGATGTATTTCTCAATACCTCCCCCAACCCCTACCTCCACACACCCAGGCCCCTCAGACTCCCTCTTCCCCCAGCCACACTTTCAGCAAGATAGAAATCTTGAAGTGTCCCGGGGAAGACTTCACCCACACTCAGTTCCCCCCTGTCTTTGTCTCAGGTGAAAATTTCGCAAGTTCAATTAATAAATGTTTATTGAGCACTTTCTATGAAACAGGCATGGTACAAGATTCTGGAGATGCAAATACAAAAACATGAAATAGTCAAGAAGTTTACATGAGGAAAGTAACAAGTACATAGATAGATCAACATGAAAAATCTAGAAAATAAGTCCAAAGTAATTTTCAGTAGTAGGAGGAGTTGGTGAAGATGTCTGGTGGGACATGGCACTTGAGCTGAACCATGAAGGGAACTATAGGCTCTGAGAGAAGAAGGCAAAAAGGAAGAACATTCCAGGTGTGAGGAAGAGCCTGTAGAAAGGCCTCAAGATGGCAAGTGGAGTGTTATACTCAGGAAAAACCTAGCAGGCCAGTCTGACTGGAACTTGGAGTATGTGAAGGAATATGGGATTTACTTTGGAAAGAAGGGCTGGAGTCAGATTGTGAAGTGCTTTAAATGCTAAGCAGGAGACATTCAGTCAATATTTAAAAAGATTAACTTTGACTATTCATTGGAAGGACAAATACTGAAGCTGAAGCTTAAATACTTTGGCCACATAACGAGAAGACAGGACTCTCTGGAAAAGACCAGGATGTTGGGAAAGACTGAAGACAAAAGGGAAAGTGGATGGCAGAGGATGAGTTGGGTAGAGATAGTGTCATAGAAGCAAAAGCAATGAACATGAACATGGAGAGACTTGGAGAGAGAGTGGAGGATAAAAGGGCCTGTTGTGCTGTGGTCCATGGGGTCACAAAGAATTGGATATGACTGAACAACAAAAACAAGGGAGAACCTGTAGTGTATCCTAAAGACAATGGGGAGCCATTGAAGCTTCTTGAAATGTGGAGTGAAACACGGAGTATAGACCTGTGCTGCAGGAACATTGATTTGGCAGCTCTAGGCAGATTAGATTAAAGAGTTAAGACTGGATTCAGAGAATCCAATTAGGAAGTGTTTGCAGTAGTCTAGGCAATGGGTGGGGGACCTGCAGCCTCAAGGTCAATTGAAGTTTGCATTCAGTCAAAGGGCTGCCCTTGAGGACCTGTAGGGCCACATGTGGCCTTGAGGCCATAGGTTCCCCGTCCCGGGTCTAGGCAAGAGCTGATGAGGACTTGAATCTAGTTGGTTGTGGTATGAATGAAAAGAAAAGATATGAGAGATGTTGAGGGGGCAGAATCAGTAAAACTTGGCAACTAATTGGCCATGGGAGGGGATGAAAATGAAGAGTTGAGGATGAGTAAACATTTATTCAGCACCTTTAGTTGTTTAGTCATTTAACTCATCATGAGTCCATTTGGGGTTTTCTTGGCAAAGATATTGGAGTGGTTTGCCATTTCTTTCTCCAGCTCATTTTACACATGAGGAAACTGAGGCAAACAGGGTTATGTGACTAGCCCAAGGTCACCCAGCTAGTAAGTGTCAGGCTGGATTTGAAACCCAGGTCTTCCTGACTCTAGGCCCAGCGCTCTATCCACTGAGCCACTTATTATATTCCAGGCACTGTGTTAATCACTGAGAATACAAAGAAAAAATAAAAATCCAGTCCCTGCAGGGTGCTCACAGTTAAATGAGAGAGTGAAGTTGGAAATAACTATGAAGGAACAAGACATAGACAGGATTAGTTGGAAATAATCTTGGAGGAATGAGAGATTGGAAAAGGCTTCTTGTCGAAGGTAGAATTTTAGCTGAGTCTTGAAGGAAGCCAGGGAATCCAGGGGGCAGAGGTGAGGATTCACAGAGTGGATTCAGGAGCCAAGATGGTGGAGTAACAGGAAGAAGTGTAACAAGCTCTGTCCTTATCTAGGCTATTTTTATATTACCATGTTAAACTATTAATTTTGTCTTTACCTGAAACATCATTAGGAAGAAAAATCCAAAAAAAATTGGGTCAAGATCTAGATATAAACCCGGGGAACTTAATAGTCATCATTTGGCTCTTTAACACACACCAAAAAACTCATCTATAGCTTGCCAAAAGGTACATAATTATGAATTTTTGCTAAGTTACGCTACCCTAGTCCACTGGGGGGTACCAAGCTTTGCTCTAGGGGCCCAGGAAGCTTTTAACATTTGGATCCCTTTCCTCACCACCTTGTGACAGAGCAGTTACAGATATTATTATGCATATTTTATGGGCAAGACTCAGAGAGGTTGGGATTTATTTGCCTGAGGAAAAAGAGTTAATGAATAATAGAGGGAGGGAGGGACTAGGACCCACTGAGCCCAGTCCTCCTTCTCCTCAGAAGACAATCTGGAAATTCAAACATGCAGCTATCCAAGTGCTATGAAAATGCATAATCAAGTCAGACCTCCCTATGAGAAAGACAACCCAGAACACCCACACTCCTGTTAAAAAAAATCTGCCAGAAACCTTGAGAGAGTCAGAGGGATGAACTTAGACAACTCCCTTCTTACACACAGGAGTCTATGTGATGAGTAACCAGAGTCAATAGATAAGCTATATATGATTCATGGGACATGTGAAAGGGGAGGGGAGGCATGTGACCTGGTATCCTTTTAACTCTGCGAACTGCTTCATGTACTGAATGCAGGTAGATACTGCCAGGGAGGCAGTGTCTTTGCTATGAGCTCTCTGATGTAGGCTTAAAACAGACAATTTTTTTTCTGAAACTGATTTATTAAATAGGCAATATTTGGCACAGCTTGTGATACCAAAATAGCTCAAGTTGCAGGATCAGGGGGGTGGGGGTAGAAAGGGAGATAAAATTTCCAAATAGAGATTTCTTTTCAGGTTACAAGACAAGAACTCATAGTCTTTTTAAAAAAAATTATTTTAAATTTTTAGCTTACAATAACTCAGTTCCACAAGTTTTTGAGTTCCATATTTTCTCTCCCTCCCTCTCCTCCCCCCTCCCTCCAAGATGGCATGTAATCCTGTATAGATTCTACATATATCTTCATATTAAACTTATTTACACAATAGTCAAGTTATAAAGAAGAATTATAACCAATGGAATGAACCGTGAGAAAGAAGAAACAAAACCAAAAAAGAAGGGGAAAATCTGCAATCAGACTCCGTAATTCTTTCTCTGGGTGTGAATCGCCTTTTCCATCATGAGTCTTTTGGAGCTGTCTTAGAACCTTGTATTGCTGAGAAGAGCCGAGTCTGTCAAAGTTAGTCATCACAGATACCGTGTGTCTGTAATCGTGTATATATTCTCCTGGTTCTGCTCCCCTCACTCAGCATCAGATCACGTCTTTCCAGGTTATTATGAAGTCTGTCTGCTCTTCATTTCTTATAGCATGATAGTATTCCATTACATTCATATACCACAACTTACTTAGTCATTCCCCATCCAAGAACCCATAGTCTTCATTCTAATTTTTTCTAAAGAGCCAAATGGTACATATACAGGTTTCTTTTAAGACAAGGGAAAAGAAAGAAATACAATGACAAAAGAGTTCATCCATATTTACTCTAAGTTATTCCTTAAAGACCTTTTGTAGGAAGTCCATAAAAACTTTTCACAGAGAAGCCATACTTCCACAAGATGATTAGATCTGAGTTTGACCTGAGTTTTGTCTCTGCATCTGTCCCTTTTTCCCTTCCAAGTTCATGAGCCCCTGAATCTATCAGCTGATGCCAAATTCAGAACCCCTATGTTAAAGACGCATTTCCTGACTGTCTTACTGGATTCTGTTTCTTAGTGTCTCTTTTTCCTTTTTAGGCTCTTGGTGAGTTTATCCTGGTGGATAGAGATGTCAAAATTAAAAAGAAAGGGAAGATCTACAGCCTCAATGAAGGCTATGCCAAGTACTTTGATCCTGCCACGACCGAATATGTGCAGAAAAAGAAATTTCCTGAGGTGAGAAAGACCTGGCATGACAACTAGAGGTCTAGAGTTTTGCAGTGAGGCCCGGGGGAGCCTTGATTGGAGAGGCCTATTTAGAAGAGTGAAATTCAGCGTAACTGCACATTAGGTCTATCATCTTTGGTATGATAATGATGGATTCTGCCTTCTTAAGCAAAAAAAAAAAAATTGTTCTAGTTAAAATGTGCCTATTAAAGTCTGCCTTATTAGCTTCCCACTGGATAAAAAAAGGTCCTGGGTATTGAGCAGATATTAGGAGGTTGGAGGAGAGGTAATTATCTTTGCATATATCCACCTGGAGCAGGCATGCGTATACCCACAGGATTTGGAGCCAAGGTGCAGGTTAGAGGAGAACCCAGAGCAGGTTTCTCAGGTAGACCATTAGGGACAGGTACCCAGTACAGACTATAACTATCATGCCAAGAGTGTAAGAGTGAGGCCAGTCATAGACTAAAGCGAAGAAGCCTTGCCTGATTGTCGATGGTGTGCTGAGAGATGCAGACCGGGTCGAAGGAGCGGCTGGACCTCATCATCTCCATCTGTCTGGAACCAGTTACCATATTTTACATAATAATTACTTCATATACTGCAAATTTTAATACATATAACTAGAACACTTCACAGGATTCATTACTTTCACTAATGAGACATAGCTATAACCAGATACATAGAAGATGGCTCTCAAAGGGGAAGGCTGGGGGGACTGGAAATACTCCCTTATAGATGGTGTTGTTTGAACTGAGTCTTGAAGGGAGCCAGAGAAACTAAGAGGCATTGGTGAGGAAGGACAGCATTTCAGGCATGGGGGCCAGCTAGTGCAAAGATTCAAAGGTGGGAAATGGATAGTTGAGTGTGAGAAACAGCCAGGAGGCCAGTGTATGGCTGGATCATAGAATTCATGGTGGGAAGTAAAGTGGGAAAGGATTAAAAAAGAGGCTTCAGAAAGGACTGGCCACTGAGCCACTCAAGAGACCTTTTCTCTCCCATCTAGCCTGGGCTGTCAGGGGGCTGGGGGAGGGAGAGGGGGGAAGGACAGAGTTTGTGGAAGGGACTGTTGCAGGAGCCCCTGCTTCCTCACACTGTTGTGTCCACTGGCCAAGCCTCTCTGACTTGGCCTGAATCCTTGGCCCCTCTCTCCTGCCTCCATGTTGCCATGACGAAGAAGGCAAGCCTACACTTGGATTTTGCCTTTGCCTCTTCTGTTTGCTGTTTCGTGGTTATAGGTGACCATATCTAAGACTGGGAGCAATCCTGGGATTTTGAGAAGTGTGGAGGTCCTGGGACCAATGAAAAGAGTGGTCATTTACTCAGATTAGAAGTAATACATGAAGCAATAGTTAGAATTAAATATACCTCTGTTTGGCATCCGAGGCTCTCGCCCCATGGCCTGACCTCAGTTTCTTCGGCTATTACATGGGAACGATAATGGCGGCAATCTTCCAGGGCCGTTGTGAGGACCAAATGAGATCATATTTGTAAAATGCTTTGCAAACCTTAAAGCTCAAATAAATGCTGGCTGTTACTATTACTATAGTCATTTTTATAGAGAAAACCTGAGGGTTTTACTTCTGCGCTCTGTGAAGGTGCTGGGCCTCTGTAGCCTGAATAAGGTTACCCATATCGGGCTTAGTCAGAGTATGTTTGGATTAGAATATAAACTCCTTGCAAACAGGAATTGTTTCATTCTTTACATCTGCATATTCAGAGTCCGTGCAAATACTCAAGAGGCGCTTGTTAAGTGATTCAATTTCCCAATGGTAATATACGTCAGGAAGAAGGTGGACCTGATTCTGGGGCATCCATACTGAGCCAATCTTTCTGTGATCTCACTGATTGGGACAACTCCAGCCTATTCGACAGCTCATGGACTTAGAGACAGAAGGTAGCTTAGTGGCCATCAAATCCAACCCTATCACTTTACAGATGGGGGAACTAAAGTACAGAGAGGTTAAGTGACTCACCTAGGGTCACACAGCTAGTAAGTATCTGAGGTAGAGTTTGCATCCGGATATTCCTAACTCTGAACTTAGAACCCTGTCCAGTCAATGAACAATCTTCAGTTCTGCTGAGGAAAAACTGGTATGGGTATTTGGGTCACATGGTGATCTTATCAGCTCCCGTGCATTTAATTGATCATCTCCAAGCAGATGATTCATATATACACATATATATATATGTATATATGTACACATACACGCGCACACACACATACATATATGTACACACACATGCACGTGCACACACACATATACACACACACATATACACGCGCACACACACACATATGTACACACACATGCACGCGCACACACACATATACATACACACACATATATACACACGCACACACACACACATATGTACACACACATGCACGCGCACACACACATATACATACACACACATATATACACACATCTCCCTAGTCCCAAGGTATAGTCCTGCATTACAAACTGTCTGTTGAACAGTTTCAGCGGGATGTTCCCTTGTTGTTGACGTTCAGTCATTTTTGTCGTGTCTGACCCTCTGTGATCCCATCTAGGGTTTTCTTGGCAAAGATATTGGAATGGTTTGCCATTTCCTTTTCCAGCTCATTTTACAGAAGAGGAAACTGAGGCAAACAGGGTTAAGTAACTTTCCCAGGGTCACACAGCCAGTAAGTGTTTGAGGCCAGATTTGAACTCAGGAAAATGAATCTGCTGGGCCAGATGTGCCACCTAGTTCCCTATCGTTTTAATCATCGTGTTAAAAAAAATTGATTTGAACTCAGGAAGATGAATTTTCCTGATTCCCAGTCCAGTGCTCTATCCACCAAGCCACTTAGCTGCCCAAGCAAACCCCAAATGAGATTGCAAAGGGTTGGATACTTCAACTTTGGAGGTACCAAGAGAAAAGAGGCCTACACCTACAGAGCCTAGACCCTTTGGGATTAGAGACAATTCTTTTTAATCTAGGCATTCCCTTTTCCTATGATTGATGATACAAGCTGGTGAGCCTGAGGACCAAGGCTCTTCCACAGAGACTGGAGAAGGACCAAGGGTTCAGAAAGGACAACAAATCAGAGCGTCCATATCTAGATCATGTGCCCATTGGCTGAGGTAAAACACTCAGGGGTGATAAGTGAGGGCACCATGCATTTAGCCCAGAGATGCTTGCTAGTGCAATACATCCTATCACCTTTAGAGACTGAGAGTGCACAGTATTTATAAGATCTACTATACAAAATTCTATTGGGTAATGTTGCGCAATACGTGCCTTCATGTGATGTGTGATTCCAGTGTGTGCTGCTACTGACTCAGTTGTGTGTGACCCATTGGTGCTGGATAATGCGTGCCTGTGGGAAACCTAGGCGTAAGTTTACTTTGTACATAACATTTATATGGATGTTTTACAATGTTTATAACTCTACACCTGTAAACTATATGTGTATAACCAAGGTGATATGCAGAGGCTGCCAATTTTTTTAACTGAGGGGAGAATATTACCAATAAGATAATATGAGTTAAGGCAAACCTCCCTCCTGCATGGGATGGACAGTGAGGTCAAGGTCACATATAGGAGGCCAGTGTTGGGGATGCTACTCATGAGACACAAGGATGACTAATGAAGACTACTGGTGCCATTCTGAGAAAGTCTAGGAATGAGGCCAGCTGTGAACCGGAATGAGGAAGCAGTGTTTGCTGAGAACAGCAAACTAGAACATGGGACCTACTGCTCTTTGCTTGGATCATGTGGACTCGGCAGAGGCCGTGGGGCTCTGAGACACCCTTGGGGCCTGTGGTTCCTCTCCCAAACTTTTTTCATGTATGAATTTGGTAAGCATCATATGCATTATCTCATAAACATTTTCCTGTGCAAATTTGATAAGCGTCAATGTCTTCAACTACTATTGACAAAACTATTAAGCTATGCAGCCCTGAAAGGCACTTTTCCCTGGAGATCTCCTTAGAAATTGAGATTGAAACATTTATGACAATTCTTTGGGCATAGGCGACCAGTGCTGAATCCACCTAATTAATCGTATTAACATTCAGCTCGCATCTTTCATCTTTTCCACAGGAATAGCATGAAATTTGTTATGTTTGGCTGAAATCCGGGTAAACTGTGTCTACAGCCTATTGCTGACCCTTGATCAGTCTGTCTGACCCGTTATAACCCCATTTGGAGTTTTCCTGGATGCTGGAGTAGTTCGCCATTTCCTTCTCCAGCTCACTTTTACAGATGAGGAACTGAGGCAAACAGGGTTAAGTGACTTGCCCAGGGTCACACAACTAGTCTGAGGCCAGATTTGAATCAGGAAGATGAGTCTACTGGGCCAAATGTGCTACCTAGTTCCCTACCATTTTAATCATCCTGTTAAAAAAAAGATAATAAGTCTGGGATGGCCTGTTCTGGATCCATAAGTCTGGGATGGCCTGTTCTGGATCCATAAGTCTGGGATGGCCTGTTCTGGATCCATAAGTCTGGGATGGCCTGTTCTGGATCCATAAGTCTGGATGGCCTTTGGATCCAGGCTGCACAGTTATTGCTTCCTTTTCTCCGTGTTCACTAATGACTTGGCCAGGAATGGTAGTCAAGATTATTAGACTACATATATTTTAATTTGAGTCTTGAAAATAGCTTGTGGAGCATGTGTTATTATTATCCCCATTTTACATATGGGAAACTGAGGTTGGGAGAATTTAAGTGGCTTGCCTAAGGTCACACTGAAATCTTCCCAGTTCCTGCTCCAGCACTCTATGTACTTAGACCACCCAGCCATGTCTATTGTTGGTGCATTCCACTCTGTTACATTTTTTCATCTTTTCCAGTACCAAACTACCTTTCCCATTCTCCTCAGCCTTTTGAAGATAACTGACAAAGGTCCAGAGCATATGTTTTACCAGGAGGTGAGAGAGAGTAAATGTTGACCTCAGTGGAAAGTGTTCCAATCCAGCCTTTGCTATGCTTGGAGTACTTCTGAGCCTTTTCTAAACACAAAACAAAGGACTGATGACCTAAAAACTTTCCAGGGGTTGCTGGATAGCAAAAAGAAAATACAAATGGGCATCAGAATAGAAAAAAATCAGATGTAAAATGAGGCAGCTAGGCAACACAGTAGATAGAGGGCTGGGCCTGGAGTTAGGGAAACATGAGTTCAGATCCTCCTTCAGTCACTTACAAAGATAACTGTGTGATCTTAGGCAAGTCACTTAATTTTGGTCTGACTCAGTTTCCTCAACTGTAAAATGGTGATAATAATAATACCTACCACTCAGGGTTGCTGTAAGGATCAAATGAAATAATACTTTTAAGTTCTTTGCACAGTAGGCATTATACATATATATATATATATATATATATACATATGCTAGCTATGATTATCATCATTATTATAGACAGAAGACATTTAAGGTACAATAACCTTTTTTTAAAAAAAAAAGTTTTATTGAAGACTTTTTTTAAGCATCACTGTAATTTCCTCTAGTGTCCCTCCTTCTCTCTTAAGAGGGGTTATCCCATAAAACAAATTTGTTGTTGTTGAGTCATTTCTGTCATATCCAAGTCTCCAAGACCCCATTTGGGGTTTTCTTGGCAAAGATGCTAGAGTGGGTTGCCATTTCTTTCTCTAGCTTATTTTACAGATGAGGAACTGAGGCAAGCAGAGTTAAGTGACTTGTCCAGGGTCACATCTCTAGCAAGTATCTGAGGCAGATTTGAACTCAGGTCCTCCCAACTTCAGGGCTGGTACTCAATCCACTGTGCCCACCTAGCTGCTCCATATAACAAGTAGTATTTTTAAAGAAAAAAAGAAAAAAATCTGCAAATCGCATCAATATACTGAAAAGTCAGAAAATATGTGTAATGTACACTACTTGTGGACTCACTTCTGCAAAGAGGTTTGAGGGTGGCAGTCTCTTCTCCTCTCTCTTCTTTCTGACCAGGTTTGTTCTTTACGCCACTTTTCGCCACAACCAACAGTGTGTGTGAGACTGTTCTTCCCATCTATGTTGTTGTAGTCATTGTGTATATTGTTTTCTTGACTCTCATTACTTCACTCTGCATCAGTTCCTGTAGATCTTCCTATGCTTTTCTGTATTCATCACATTTGTCACTTCTTACAGCACAGTAATATTCCATTACATCCATGCACCACAATCTATTTAGCCATTTCCCAGTTGATGGCCTCTACTTTGTGTCCAATTCTTTGCTCTCACTAAAAGTGCTGCTATAAATATTTTGGAGTATATGGAATCTTTTGTTCTTATCAATGGCTTCCTTAGGATATAAGCCCAGTAACAGAGTCTCTAGTTCAAAAGGTATAGAAAGTTTAGCCACTATTTGCATAATTGTAAATTAATGGGCATTTACTTTCTTTTTAATTCTTTGCTATCACGAAAAGTGATACTACAAATATTTAGGTGTATATGAGGACTTCCTTTTTGTCAGTGGCCTCCTTCGAGTATACATCTCATAACAGAATTTCTGCATCAAAGAGTTTGGAAATTTAGTCACTTGCATACTTCTGAATAGCTTTCCAAAATGGTTGTACTGAGTCACAGTTCCACCAACAGTGCATCAGTGTGCCTATCTTCCCACAACCCCTCCAGCATTGACTATTGCCACTTTTTGTCATCTTTTCCAATTTCCAGGGTGCGAGGTAAAACTTCAGGATTTTTTGATTTGCATTTCTTTCATTATTGGTAAAACAGAATTTTAGCAATATTATAGTATTAGCTGTCCTCAGACATATTTTCCCCTCAACATCCACGTACTCTTATTTCATGACAGACAGAAGTCAAAGTTTCCATTGTTCCAATGCTGCAAAGAAGTCGACTTATTTGTTTAGATTCCCTTGGAAAGAAATTTTAATCATTGCCCAGTTGAATTGAAGTCCAAACAAAAGTTTTTATTGTTTTCAGAGGCCTGAGAAAACTGGGGAACAAGATCGAGGCATAGTTGCTAGGACTTTCTAAACTGACTAAAATAATGTATCTTTAAACAATTGTCCTGAATTAAGTACAAGTGAAAATACTGTACGAAAATTATACAGGCATGAATATGCTTGACTTTCTTTTCTACAGGGTTCACTTTGTCATTGTAGCAGTTTCCCACTGTAGCTGGGCAGTTGTTGTGAAGTTATTAACCTTTTCTGGGCCATGGACCCACTGGGAAGTCTGGTGAAGTCTCTGAACCTCTTTTCAAAATGATGTTTTTAAGTGTATAAAATAAACTTACATAAGACTACAAAGGAAACCAATTGTGTCAAAACACAATTATCAAAATATTAAAAAAAATAAATTCGTAGACCCCAGGTTAAGAATTTCAGGAAGAGCCTCTCCTCCTCTAGTGCCACTGAGTGAGGGTCCTCTGCCACAGCCTTTACTGTCCCTGGAACCATGGCTTCTGAAGTAACTACGAATGATGAAGTAATCCAAGTTTTTAATGACATGAAAGTAAGGAAATCTTCTACACGAGGGGAGATCAAAAAAAGAAAGTAGTTCTCTTCTGTTTAAGTGATGACAAAAACCAAATAATTGTAGAGGAGGCAAAGCAGATCTTGGTGGGTGAGATTGGTGATACTGTAGAGGACCCTACATACCTTTTGTGAAGGTGCTACCTCTGAATGATTGCCAATATGCTTTGTATGATGCCACACACAAGACAAAAGCGTCTAAGAAAGAAGTCCTAGTTTTTACATTCTAGGCTCCTGAACGTGCACCTTTAAAAAGCAAGATGATATACGCTAGTTCTAAAGATACCATTAAAAAGAAATTTACAGGTATTAAACAGGAGTGGCAAGTAAATGGCTTAGATGATATTAAGGATCGTTCAATGCTTAGAGAGAAATTGGGAGGCAATGTCGTAGTTTTGCTTGAAGGAAGACCTTTATGAAATGACAGTGAAGTGCCATCCAAAGTAGCTTCCATTTCTGCAGCTCCATCAGTTGGAACAGTGTTAAGTTTTTGTCCCTTACCATACCTTCCCAGAAAACATAAAGAAGTCAATAATTTAAGCAGCCTTCCGGTGATTGCCATTAGACTGTTTCATCCTGGTAGTTATATGTAGAACCCAAGAAATGCCTTCACATCGCATTTTAGCCAAAACAAATGGCATTATATGCATCCCTTGCAGAACTAAGAAGATAGTCAATATGAATAGCTTAGAAAACTGCAAAGGGTTAAGCTAATTGAATGCCTTGAAAGTTTGATCCCCCCAAAAAATAAAAAAGGCAAGTTTGATCCACTGGTCCGATGCTAAACTTCATTCAGTATTACTTAGAGTTGCACTTGATTGCAGTCCCTGAAGTTCTTGTGCTTTGTACACTTAACCTGCATTTAGCACACCTATTGTGACATGGCAGTGCACATGTATGTATGTATGTGTGTACGGGTGTGTGTATATGCATGTGTGTGTATATATACACATGTAGATAGATATGTGTACATACATTATAATATACACGTGTGTGTTTATATGTGTAACTACGCCTTAAAAGCACTTTTATGTAATAATGTTGTCCCCTTCAAAAAGGAATGTCAATTAAATTGTCATGACTGTCATTGAATTCTTAGAGCAGCTACAGTATGTCAGTGTTCATTCCTGTTATCTACGTATCTTCTTCAATGAAGCACTTGTTGATGCCTTTAGATTTTCCATTGAATGTGCCCTACAGGAGTGGGAGCTAAGTGTTTACCATGTGAGTCTGGCAGCACTGAAGACATTTTGAATAATGTTATAATGGCAATTTCTGTATGAAAAGAGCCTTAAATGGAACATTGTTTTTGAGAACAAATTCCCCACCCCCACAAAATTGGCCACGTTGCAATAAAACTTGTGGCTTATTACAGAAAAAAAAAGAATTTCGGGAAGATAATCTCATTCATATCATCCTATTACTTGTTTATGCAAACAGAGCAAACAAGGCTAGAAGCATTTCCATGCAAGTCGATATACTAACAGATGCCTAGGCATCTAGGGAGTTGTTCGAGGCTGGGAATAACGTATACAGTACAACTAGCAATTTATTACACAACTACAGTGTGGGTAATATGTCACTGATGATTCAAAAGGCAAAACGGAAAGCAGTCTCCCTGCCCTAAAAGAGCTTACATTCCGCTAAAAATGGCGATGGCATTGTATCTTTAGCATTGACATTCCTTGGTAGGGTAGTAAGATGCCACGACTGCTTTTATTCTCATCTCATGGTTTTATTCACTTTGCTTCACACCACTTCACTTCCATTTATTTCAGTGGTGGTATAATAGAATACTTGGAACCAGAAGGCTTAATTTCAAATCTGTGCTCTGCCCCTCTGAGCCTCAGTTTCTTCATCTGTGAAATGGTGATAGCAATCCCTGTGCTACCTCCCTCCCAGAGTTGTAGTGAGGATATACTGAAATAATATATGTAAAAATGCTTTAAAAATCATACAGTACTATATAATGAATATAAATAAATATAAACTATTATATAGTTTTTTATATTATATATAATATAAACTATCATGTATTCTTATGTAGATGAATATAAACTATCATTATTAAATAGTCTGGAAGTATGGGGAAGAAGGCAGAACGGAGAGAAGGTGGAAGTCCTGGGCTTAGAAAAGCGAAGGCTTAACTCCATTTGAGATCTGAGTTTTCCTAAGCAAGGCTTGGCTTCTGTTAATTGCCAGGCCCACTAGTTGCAGCACTGTCTTTTTTCTTTCTGCATCTTTTAGGATGGCAGCGCTCCCTATGGGGCCAGGTATGTGGGATCTATGGTCGCTGATGTTCATCGTACCCTGGTTTACGGAGGGATATTCATGTACCCAGCTAACCAGAAGAGTCCAAAAGGGAAGGTAAACCCAGAGCCTTTGTACTCTTTTCAGCTTTTCCCTGCTTTTTGGTAACTTCAATCAGAGAGAAATAAAAATAGTTAAAACTCAGTAGTGAATGACAAACTTCTGGGGGAAAAAAGCAGGGAAGGCAGAGGTGTCCTGTGCCTAGAGCGCCTTCCTCACCTACTCACATATAGCTTAAGAAATCCTTCCTATGCTTCAAGGTTCAGCTCAAATGCTTGTTTGCAAGGGAAACAAGTTTTCTCTTCCATTGATCCTTGACAATCTGAAATGACATTTCCATCCCTCTGACTCTGCTAAGCATTTTCCCTCCCTCTCCAGTTAAGCCTCAACTGTATGCACTAGGCATTTTTCTAGGTAGCACTTGGGGATATTACTATTGAGTCATTCAGGTGTGTCCCACTCTTTGTGACCCTGTGGCTCATAGCACGCCAATATTGTCCATGAGATTTTCTTGGCAAAGATAACAGAGTGATTTGCCATTTCCTTCTCCAGTAGATTAAGGCAAACAGGGATCAACTGACTTGCCCGGGGTTACACAGCTAGAAAGTCTGAGGCCAGATTTAAATTCCTGCCTCTAGGCCCAGCGCTCTATCCACTGAACCACTTAGCTGCCTCAGCACTTGGGAGTATCTTCCACCTTAGTCATGGATCTCCTAGACATGCTCCTTTAGATTCAAGGTACTCTAACGGTCTCAAAATCATAAATCTGCTTGGTTCACTGCTAACACCCAGGAGGCACCGAAGGTTTCTAGACTCCAGCCTCTAACAGGTTCACTATTGATCTGGTCAGACAGGAAACAGCTTCAGAGGGGTTAATAATAAGCTTTATTCTAGTCTAGTTTTCTCTAACACGATATTGCTGATAACAGAAACACCACAAACTCCTGCAGCATTCCCTGATCATCCTTCTTGCAGGGGCCATCAGAAAGTGGGGGCAACTACCCCTGTGTCTCAATGGGGTCAATCTAGACAGGCACAACTTGTGCATTCCCTAAATCCCCTCAAACCTAAATGGGGGCCAGTTGAGGCAAACACAGATTTCCTGTGCTTTCCCCACTCACTGACCAGTGCCCACCTGCTTTATGGGGCAACAGACAAAGAAGGCATCTTGCCAACATTAAGCTCACAGGTTAACTTTAGCAATATTGTCATTCCGCGCAAACCTAGTAAATATCAATTATGTCACTCCCATTATCTCCTGGCACAGCCTTGGTAGGACTGCCTATCAGTATAATTCTAGGAATTGCTATCTAGGATCCTTGGCCCTATTCTGGGATACTATATTTTGGGAGTTATTATCTAACACCAGAAAATAGACGTCCCATGGCCATGGATCCTGAGAAACTAAACTCTAAAAGGATAACAAAATCCTCCTTACGACACTGCTCAGAATCATAAATCAGTATCTGCACCAATGTCTTTGGCCATTTAGCCAGAGGACTAGATCAATCCAAAGTAAATGTATTTAGGGAAACAACATAACATGAGGAAGGAGTAATAGGACATTTCTTCTATAAAGCTGGGACACAGTCTCCCACAAATATGTACTCACCTAATAAAGACACCGGGAAATGCACACATATAAAGGACTTGTGCTGGGACATGTGTATGGAGGAGCAATTCACTCTTTGCCGATACCCTTTGGGGATGTTGTGATGCTTCTCATGGGCCTGCCCTCACCATTCTCACATGGCATTCAATCTCTGACAGGTGTAAAGTCTCTGTCAGGTATTTTGTCCTGCTGGTCTCACAGGATTGTGCCAGATAGTGCTCTCCTGGTGCAGATTACTATCTAGCCACACTTTTTCATCCTGTGTGATTCTTATCTGTGTTTTCCCTTAGTCTCCTATAATCTAGTTAGCAAGAGGGAGGCCTTCCCCTGGGTCTTTATATTTCACTAATAGTAGTGCAACACTAAAAAGCTGTCTATATTTTTGGCTGTTTCACTCTTATCATGGGATTACTTATCTTCTTTTAATAGACCGTATTCTACACGTCATTTTTTGGGCATAAATAATTATTAAATATGTGCAGCAGTCTGCTTATGCTCACTCTGAATCTCTCTATTCTCCTTTGGGTCATTTGTAACATTCGTTCTTTGGTCACCACAATTTCCAAATTATACAAAATTATTCTATCAAAATTTTTTTATTGTGAAGGGTTTTATATTTCTTTCAATTCAATCATCAGCAACATATTAATTGTCCACTGTGTGCCAAGCATTGTGCCAGATATTGGGTATTCAAATATAAAGAATGAAATCATTACTTCCTTCAAGTAGCTTTCATTCAAATAATAGGGTATTTGTATTTATCACCACTGATCTCCTCACCTTATCTTCCCAGTCTTCTTACGTTTTACTTACTTTCATGTACTTTATAATCTAGTTAAGACGGCTTACTTACCATTTCTTGGGCATGATGCTCAGGTCTCATGTGTGTGTCTTTTTACTAGATATCCAGCACCCTATACATAGACTCTTCTCCTTCTTCCACAATTCAGCTCAAATCCCATCTTTGGCAGAATTCTTTTCCTGGTCTCTCTAGCTTCTAATGCCTTCCCCTGTGATGGTAAATCAAGCCATCTTTTGTCTCAAGTCTTACCCAACCCTTAGTTATTAAATGGGCATGGTCTCAGACAAACTGAGACTTAGAAAGACCAAGATCACCCACTGTACCCTGGGCCATCGCCAGTTGTTTTGATCTTCATCTTGGCACTGGACTTTGATGATTGGAGGAGAGAGCTGATGACTTTGCACAGTTCTGCCTCACTCATGTCTAATTTATGCACAAGTCAAGACATCACCCTCATGATGTTCATTGAAGGATGAACAGTAGCTTGGTTGGTTCCCTAGGTATAATTTTCCTTTCAGGTAATCCTCCACTGGGCACCAGTTTGGGAGGCTTCTCTCAGCTTCCAGCTTCTGGCTTAAACTGGAGCCCTTAGCTAAGGTGTTGTCTCTTCTCTGTAAGAGGAAGAATGTGATCTGCCAGTCCACTCGTAGCTCAAACTCCAGAATCTCAAGCTACAGATATTATAAAGGCAAGGCCTTCATAATTCAGCCATTGGACTATGGAAAATCCTTTAGAAATTTTTCTCACCTACATGGACAAGCTCTCTCTTCCTAGGGCCTTGGATATAATAGGTTATTTCCTTTATAAAAGTAAATTCATTTACTCCAACCTGATGCGGTTTGGAACATGGACCAGCCAGCCAACCTTCCAAGCAATGCCTGCAGGCCTTAAGTGTGAACTTCCTGTTCACCAATGGCAGAGTCTATCCAAAGTCTCTTTCTGACTTAGGATCAGAAAATCATCCTAACTCTCTGCCTAATATCTAATTACTAAATTGTACGCATTTTGCATGATTTATTTTTTTTTAGAGTTCTCTTTTAACAAGTCATCAAGGACCATTTGCCTCTGAGCATTTCTGATTTGTTTTCTAAACTCCAAGATTCCTTCTGGTCAGCAATGAAAATGACCTGGGACCTGGCCGGGAGCAGGGGTAGGAAATGCCAATAGAACTGTTTAGAATGAATTACTTCTGGGCAGGTATCCCTGTCTACTTCAGTCCTTTATCCGAGATTTAATAACATTTCTACAGCACTTATTAAGGCCAGGCACTGTGTTAAGCGCTCTGACAATCATTGTCTCATTTAGTCCTCACAATAACCCTGGGGAGTAAATGCTATTATTATCTCCATTTTACAGATGAGGAAACTGAGGCAAATAGGCTAAGTGACTTGCCCAGGGTCACAAAGCTATTAAGTGTCTGAGGCCAGATTTGAATTCACAAAGATGAGGCTTCCTGGCTAACCACTGTACCACCCAGCTGCCTCTACTTTCTACCTTTAATCCATGAATGTGGCTCTCCTTAAACCTTTTTGGGCTTTCAGCCTACAGTTTAAGATGACTTTACCATGATGTTAAATCAGGCTGAATGAGGAGAAACATATGACCTATAGAGTGACAATAAAGACAAGACCATGAAGACAAAGAAGTTAGTTTTGTAAGGCAGTTATTCCTCTCAAGGATCCATCTTTCTTCACAGAAGATAATTCTTTTGGTCACTTGTGCTGTGATTTCCTACATAATAACCTTACTGCATTGGTCAAGATGTCATTTTACTTACATGAGAGGGGAATTTTTCAGTCATTAGGCCCTGAACAGGAGCTTCTGTTTCGAGAGGAGCAGGTTGCTCACCTCTGCTTCCTCATTAGAAGACAGAGATCCCAAAAGGCATGAAGAGCACAAGTCCCCATTGCTATCATTTCTTCCCAGGCTCATTGGCCACTGGCCTAGCCAGGGAATCTAAAGACAATTGAGACCAGTGCCAATTGGCAGTTCCATCTCTCCCTGGGGGCCCAACTTCAGGTAGTTCTCATAAAAATGTTAAAGAGACAAAGGGGGTGGGACAATTCTGATTCTACCAGGTATTTTAAGAAGGGCTGGGGTTTCAGAGTCCTTTTGTCAAGCCCAGTCATGTGGACAGATGTGTTTCCCTGCAGCTCCGGCTCCTGTACGAGTGTAACCCAATGGCCTTCATTATTGAACAGGCCGGAGGCGTAGCAACCACAGGAACCCAGCCAGTATTGGAAGTGAAGCCGGAAGCCATCCACCAGCGAGTCCCTCTCATTCTTGGGTCTCCAGATGACGTGCAGGAGTATTTGGCTTGTGTTCGGAAACATCAGCAAAGTGGCCAAGACGGACGCTAACTCTGCTTCGTTTCCTCTTCTGTTCTCAAATTCTACAAATTACCCAGTGTCCAGCACCCCCCGTCCTGAATGCATATTATCTGGCAAAGATAACGAGGTAACTTGATCTGTACACTGGAACAGAAAGGTTAAAAATGAACTCCTGAAGCCAGGTCCTGTAACAAGAAATGTCTCAATGGAAGGTGGTTAAAAACAAAATAAAACAAAATGGCTTTGTCTTGCTTTCTGTCATGTCAGAGAAATAAAGAGTCTTGGAATGCTATATTTGTTAACACACACACACACACACACACACACACGCACAAAACAACAGCTGGCAGCTATTCAGATGCTGACAGGGATGAGAATGTTCTTAGATTTCACCAGCATTGATTTTGAGATTTGAATCTGACCTACTTTTAGGTGGCTGAATTTTTTTCTTTTTCATGTAATATACAAGTGTGTGTGTGTATATACATGTGTATTTTAAATAGTCAATACATTCTCTTAGAAAACATTTTTGTCCTTTCTTCTGGAAAGTTTTGCTTTACAGCAGCTCAGGACAAGTTTTGAAGTCTCCATTTTTCAAGGGGCAGCTGGGTGGGGCGGGGGATAGAGCACCAGGCCTGGAGTCGGATCCAGCCTCAACCACTTACTTGTTATGTGACTCTGGGAAATTCACTTAACTTTGTTTGCCTCAGTTTTCTCATCTGTAAAATGACCTAGATAAGGAAATGGCAAACTGTTCCAGTATCTTTGCCAAGAAAACCTCAAATGGGGTCATGGAGAGTCGAACATGACTGAAAAGCAACTGAACAATAAACAACCTGCATTGGCCTTGAGTGACCGATAATATCTTGCCTGAATGGCAGTCGGTTAGTCATTTGAAAACCATTGCTTCTTTTTTTGGCAGCTTTTGTCCTCTCTCTTTTATATTCTGTATGAGAGACTCGGACAAGATGTCCACATGTTACAGTGTAAAAGAGGTCAGAACCAGAGGCAAATGACCCCTGTTCAAGTTCTCACCCTTGGGGACAGCCTGAGCAAATTCTTTCAAGACGACCTTGCCCTCCAATACTTTGGGGTGTCCCTGAACCTCAACAGTGGGACCCTGGGCAAGTCAATTAACTTCTCTGGGTTCCAGTTTCCTCATCTGTAAAATGAGGGTTTGGACTGAATACCCTCTAAGATCCTTTATCGCGCTGAGCCTATGATGTGATGAATTGGTCAAGATGACCTTTCATTCAAATTTTGAGCACTCATATGCCTAAAGAGAGGAGGCAGTTGCTCTATGGTTTGCTTGAAGAGGATTTCATAGGAGTTAGAGGTTCAAATGCATGAAAATCATCTGGACCTCAGAGCTGAGACTGAGCTGTAAGGGGTCTTGGAGACCATCTAATCTTAAACTGAGGCCCAGGGCAGTGAAGCCCTTGCCCACAATTACAAAGACAGTAAGTGGCAGAGACAGGATTTTGCAACATATTTTTCAATCCAACCTCATCATTTCAAAGAGGAGAAAACTAAGGCCCAGAGGTGAAATTGATGAGGTTAGGGAGCCATATGTTGAGGTTTGGGGTTTAGGGGTGCTCAGGACCCCAAAATAGCTATATGCTGGGTCCTGCTAGAATGAATTTGACCCAAGCCTTCTTTCATCCAAAGAAGAACAAAGTTTATTAATGATCCGCCATATTGAATAGAGTCTTAAGAAGTCTAAGCATTTGTGACACCAATGCCAGTAGGTCAGATTGAATCTGAGCTGAGGTAGATTGAATTCGAGTACCTTCATGGAGGCAAGATGGATCTTATATACAGAAAAATTGCGGGAGGGATCTAGGAGTGGTCCTGGGATGATGGGAAGAGGGGTTTAGGGAGGGTCTTGAGGAGGAGTCTAAGAAGGATCTTGATGGGACTGGGGTGAGGTCAGACTCCAGGAGCCCAGAGAATGGGATTACGGGTGGGAAGTAGCTGAAGGTTACCTGGAGATAACTGACAATGGAGAGCTAGGCTAAGTTTAAGGGTAACAGATTTGGGCATAGACATTTTGACAGGATCAAGAGTGGGAAGTAGCCTGTCAATAGAGAACTAGCCTAGGTTAAGGGTAACCTAGAGATTTGGGCCTAGTGATAATGAAAGGCTTATGGCCTCAGGCAAATGCCTCATCAAGTGGGAGGATTCAAGGAGAGTTCCTGGGGGTTTTCACAGTCTAAACCCCATCAGTATCAGTAACCTATACCCGATTAAAATGACTTCCCCAAAGTCACACAAATTAGAAGCAGAGAAGGAATTTTTAACTTAAGCCCTCCAACTCCAAATCCAGGAATTTTTCCATGGCACCATTCGCTTTATTTTTTTATTTTTTATTTTTTTAGTTAACAAAAATCTGTCATTCTCTCCCTCTGACCTTCCCCCTTCCTATCATGAGAAAGAAAAAAATAAACCCTGAAAAAAAACAAACCCTCTTGCGAAAATGTATAATCCATTTGCTCCATTGACCACATTCCTCCCAAACATGTCTCAATCTGTACTTTGTCAGGAGGTGAACGGCATACATATTTTATTATGAGTCCTTTGGAATAATGGTTGGTCATTTTGTTGAGCGAGTTCCCAAGTTTTTCAGTCAATTGTCTTTACAATGTTGTTCTTTTTGTATATTGTTTCCTGGTTCTACTTACTTCACTCTTTATCCATTCATATAAGTCATTTCAAGTTTCTCTGAAACCACCCCTTTCGTTATTTCTTATAGCACAATACCATTAAATTGCATTCCGAGAACAGCCAGGTAGCCTAGTAGGTAGAACATTAGCCCTGTAGTCAGGAAGACCTGAGTTCAAGTCCGGTCTAGACACTGCAAATCACTTAACTTATTTGCTTTAGTTTCCTCAGCTGTAAGATAGTACCTACGTCCCAGGATTGCTTTGTCAAATGAGATAATATTTATAAAGCATCTGTAACATACTAGGCACTATATAAATGCTAGCTGCTCTTTTTATATTCATATACTGTAACTTGTTCAGTCATTCCTCAAATAATGAGCTCAGTTTCTAATTTTTTGCCACCGCAAAAAGATCTGCTATAATATTTTTATACATTTGTATAATGGTTCTTTTTCTCTGATTTCCTAACAGTGGTATCTATCACTGGGTCAAAAAGTACACACAATTTAATAACTTTTTGAGCATAGTTCCAAATTGCTTTCCAAAATGACTGGGCCAATTCACAATTCTTCAAACCTGTTTTCCCATAATTCCTCCAGGATTTGAAATTTTCCTTTTTTTGTCATCTTTACCGATCTGATGAGTGGGAGGTAGAACTTCACAGTTATTTCAGTTTGCATTTGTCTATTTTTAGTGAGTTAGAGCATTGTATATGGTCATTGATCGCTTTGCATTTCTTCCTCTGAAAATCATTTCATTTCTTTAATAATTTTCTTCCAAAGATGTCAAAAATTTTTACACCTATAATCTCTTCACCTCTGTTATTTCATTTACTGGAACAAAATCTCAGAAGGGGGAGAAGGTTCACTGTCATTATCTTGATTTCATAAATTGAGAAAACTGAAGTAAAGCATGCTTGAGTCACTTTACAGTAATACTCAAGATCTCAGTGAGCTAGTGAAAAATCGCATTTTCTAACTAATTATACTATGCTGTTTCTCTAGTGTTAATAATATAACTTCTTTCTTGGAAGGCTGATAATCTGTTCATAAACCATCTTCTTGGAAGCTAAGCTGAAGCCACATGAGAACATCCTGTGATACAGTCATATTGCAAAAGCTACCTGGAAAAAATAGCGTGGAACAAAGGTTGGAGTATGCAAGAGAATTCGTTGCAAATATTTCTTTGACTCAGTGGCTTGTAATTTATACCCATATTTTTAGTATCAAATAAGATCATTAGTATTTTTTTTAAGTTTCTGAGAAGTCAAACAACTTGTGGAAGGTTACGCAGCTGCAGAATTTTTAAAGTTTTTTAAGTACCTGCATTGCGTCATAACCAATACTAATTCAATGGTTTGTCATCCTATTTCCTTCATAAATACCATCATCTTTCTATACCTGGTAGAAAAAAAAATGGCATTGGAAGGAGGATGAAGGGTATTTAATTTTTTTAGTGTAGAAGAAGCTACAAATGTTAGAAAACAGGTTGTAAAATGTCTCTTGTGAATCAGCTGATATGTTTATGCATTTTGGTTTGTATATGGTCCCTTAATGGCATAAATGCCTCTGGCTGACGTGCTTACCTCTTAGGCCTGCACTCAATTGTTCCTTAGTGTTTTATTTTGCTGGTCAGAGTTGGAATCATCAGGAGGATGGGTAGGAGTTTAAACTTCCAGATGCATACATCACCTGCTTTTCCCAATTCTGACAGAACTCTATGCAGATTCCTGAGTCTCCAAAGGAAATGGTTCTTTGCATCTGAAAGAAAAAGACAAGGAATGCTGCCTACCATTACAAAACCATTACTTTTGCTTCAGACTTCTTTTTCCCTAATATTTCTGGTCTTTCTCTGTGTGGACTCAATCTCGTTCAATTTAGCTTAAAAAAAAATATCCGGTGTCTACTATGTGCAAGGCATTGTGTTTTAACATGGGGATGAAAATGACAAAGTTAATTGCCCTCAGGGAGCAGCACACAGATAAGTATAGTACAAGGCAGAGTAAAATGGGAGACAAAGAAATCCAAAGTATCCTAGGAATATTTGAAGTAGGAGAGAATATTTTTAGTTGGAGGTTGGGGGAAAAATCAGGGAAAGCTCCTGGGATCCAAACCGAGTCCTGAAATGGATTCTGAAAGAAAAAGCTCTGCTATAGGCTACAGATTTATGTGGCAAACTAGGATTTCAGAGTAAAGAAGGGATTTTAGAGATGAATTAGTGAAAAGAGGAGTTAGCTAGGGGGCACAGTGGATAGAGAGAGTGCTGGGCCTGGAGTCAGGAAGACTCATCTTCCTGAGTTCAAATCTGACCCCAGACACTTACTGGCTGTGTGACCCTGAGCAAGTCATTTAACTCTGTTTGCCTCAGTTTTCTCATCTATAAAATAAACTGGAGAAGGAAATGGCAAACCATTCCAGCATCCCTGCCAAGAAAACCCCAAATGGGGTCACGGAAAGTGGGAAACACTGAACAATAGCAAGTCTGACTCTCATTTTTCCAGAAGAGGGGTATTTGTCAAAGTTTCTTAGAAGTCAAACAACTTGCCTAAGGTTACACAGCTGCAGAGTTGGAACTAAAAGCCCCATTTCTTGATTCCTTGTCCATCAGGCAGAAGAATTCGATAAGGCCAGTTTATAGAAAATTAGATAACATGACTTTCTGTGTGTCTGGGAATTAGCATACATGGTAAGCTAATTATTCAAAGGTGTTTTTTTTTTTTTAAGGAGGGAGATGATTAACATTGCAACATCTTCTTCAATGGGATACTATGGACAAAGCATTTGATTTTGGAGTCACAGGTCCTGGGTTCTAATCCTGACTGAGCCAGTTACTACATGGGTGACCTCTGGGAGTTCATTTACAAATCTTGATGTATCATTTTCATTATTTTTAAAGTGAAAAGGTGGGCTAAATGACCTATAAAGTTCTTCCCAGCTCTAAGTGTATCATCCTTAGAACCTAGGGCCTGTGAACAACCAGCTTAAGGAAGAGACCTGAATTTCAGTCCTACCTCAATGCACTAATTTGATTGTGTAAGGTAAAACCTTGAGACTCCAGTTTTCTCATTTATAAAATTAGGGGGTTTGGAATATGTGACTTCTTATGTCCCTTTCCAGGCCTAAAGTTCTGTAATTCTCTGAAGATAAAAAAAAATCAATCTAGGTAAACAAGAGAGAGCCTGCATGCTTGTCAATTAAGCCTGCATTCTGCACTTTCAGACTCTTGAACACTTGTCACATCTTGTAAACACACAGTGGCCTGACAGCGTTCATTCCTCTGCCAACTGGCAGGCCCCAAGCATCACATTTCTACTTCAGTGCTTAGCTTCGTTTGTTCCTTGCAGATGAAGACAAAACCTGAATCTTTTAGCATGGAGCATGAAGGCAACACATTTCGGTGTTTCTAGAAGTAAGAGTTAAAAAAAAGGTCCATCTTCCAGGGACCTATATGATTTTATTGAGATGCATCTGTAATTTTTAAAATACGATTTTTCCCTCCTGGTATCCCAAATCTTCACTGAGAATTCAGTTGAAGCTGTCCCTGAAGTCAGTAGTCTCTTGGGGTTGGGTGTTTCTTGTCAGATACATGATCTGGTGCAGGCAAGACTGAGAGGAAAGGTCCTTTCCTCCAGAGACTGGTAAATGAACTCTAGCCCCAAAGCTGTGCTCTCTATTCAAACATGCTCTTACCCCCTGTCAAAAACACATCAGTTCCAGGTTGTTTTTTTTAAACAGTGGGAGAGAGGGTCTCAGAGGGAGGGACAATGTTAATATAAGAAGCAAAAAAGGAGTAGAGGGAGTAGAAGTAGGTTTTGACAAAGTTAGGTGGCTTCAGTGAGGCCAGGTGAGCAAAACCTTTTAGAGAAATGGCTAGCAGTCAGCCCTCCCTGGGGCCCCTGGGCTGCCTTAGTCGGATCTCTGGGAGAAGGCCATATCTTTCTGGTTCAGAGAACTGTAAATCAGTCACCAGGGAAACCATCACCTCCCACAGATTACTGAACCCAACTCTGGTTCGAAGGGTTATGTGCCCAGGCATAAATCCCAGCTGGAGGCAAAGTCTCTGGTGTCTTATTCAGTTCAGTATCTAAATGCATTCTGCACTTTCAGCTTTGGGCCATTTGAAAATAAAAAGGATAACTTCTAGAACTAAGAAGAAGAAAAAAAAATGCCCATCTTCCAGGGGCCCATATGATTTTATTGAGATGCGTCTGTGATTTTTCAAAAGTTGGTTTTCCCCTCCACTGACCTCATGGGTGGACTTTGTTACTAAAGAAAAGGGTTTTAGAATTCAAAGCTGAAAGGGGCGCTGAGATCAGCTGGATGAAGTTTGTTCGTTCTGCAGATGAGTAACCCGGGGCCAGAGATGTAACCTGACTTGTCTGAGGCCACATAGCTAGGAAGAAGCGGAGCCAAAATTTGAACCTGGATCAATTTAAAAAACCAAACAAACCTAACCTGCCCCCACCCCCACCCCTAGCCTACCCCCCCAAAACCTCCTCCATACCCACCGCCTGCCGTCCTCAACCTTGTAAAGGTGTTCATGATAACAGCCACAGGTTTTTCTTTAGGAGCAAGGCTTTCTAACTCATCAGTCCTGTATGTCCAGTCTGTATTATCCTGACTACTCCTTTCCCTTCTGCCTTCTGGATATTATCAATAGAAATATTTTCAGTCAGTAGGTCAGTCAGCCAGCCAGCTAATCAAGGACTTTCTGAATGCCCAAAGGAAACCAAAGCACAATCCAAGTTGGCCTTGGGTGATGAGAGATCTGGCCTGATTGGTCGGGGGTCTAACTCTGAAAGATGTTATGCTCTCAGCGGGGAGACCAGACAAACAACCATGCCGACAATACTGGCCTGTGCAGATGAATAGAATTTTTATTCATTGGTAAGTACTGGAGTGACATGGTCAAAGTGACAGGTGTGACAAATTATTCTGGTGCGGTGGGTAAAGCAGTTTGGAGAAGGCAGAGGCAGCAAAGTTGCAGCGAGAGTATCTCTAGGTGCAAAAGGACAAGATCCTGGGCAAGAAATTAATTTAGTAGGGGCATCTAGGTGGTGCAGTGAGTAGAGCACCAGCCCTGGAGTCAGGAGGACCTGAGTTCAAATCCAGTCTCAGACACTTGACACACTTATTAGCTGTGTGACCTTGGGCAAGTCACTTAACCCCAATTGTCCTGCCCTTCCCCCTCCAAAACAAACAAAAAACCAAAGAGAAATTAATTAGTAAAAATGGCCAAGGTCTTTTTGTGTGATTAATAATGGCATAGTATCCTCCTAAGAAATTTTTAAAAATTTAATTTGTTTTATTTTTAATTTATAGAATAACCAAGCATTTCTAGAATAGTACAATTATAAAGATGATTGCACATGAAACCAAAAATCTACTAAGCACAACTTGCTAATCCTTTCTTTTTACTTTTATACATACTTTTCCCACTTAATAGTATTTTATTTTTTCCAAGTCCCTGCAAAGATAGTTTTCAACATTGACTTTTATAAGATTTTGAGTTCTGAATTTTTTCTCTCTCCCTCTGCTCCCCCCTCCCCAAGACCTTGTGCAATCTGATACAGGCTACACATGTACAATCATATTAAACATATTGTGAAAGAAGAATCAGGACAAAGGGGAAAAACACAAGAAAAGAAAAACAACAAAAAAAGAGAAAATATTATGCTTCGATCTGCATTCAGACTCCATAGTTCTTTCTCTGGATGTGGATGGTATTTTCCATCATGAATCTTTCGGAGTTGTCTTAGATCATTGTGTTGCTGAGAAGAGCCAAGTTTATCAAAGTTGGTCATTGTACAATGTTTCTGTTACTGTGTACTATGTTCTCCTGGTTCTGCTCACTTCACTCAGCATCAGTTCATATAAGTCATTCCAGGTTTTTCTGAAATCTGCCTACTCTTCATTTCTTATGGCACAATAGTATTCCATTACATTCATATACCCCAACTTGTTCAGCCATTCCCCAATTGATGGGCATTCCTTCAATTTCCAATTCTTTGCCACCACAAAAAGAGCTGCTATAAATATTTTTTGTACATGTAGGTCCTTTTCCCTTTTCTATGATCTCTTTGGAATGCTGCTGGATCAAAGGGTATACACAGTATTCCAGCCCTATGGGCATATTTTCAAATTGCTCTCCAGAATGGTTGGATCAATTCACAATTCCACTAACGATGCATTGGTGCTCCAATTTTCCCACATCTTCTCCAATATTTATCATTTTCTTTATTTGTCTTATTAGCCAATCAATCAAATAGGTGTGATGTATTCCTTTCAAATATACAACAAAATCATCATGTAAATTTCTCTTTTTTTCTTTTTTTTCTTCTTTCCTCCCCCACCCCCACCCTAGAAATGGTCACCATTAGATACAAATAGGTATATATATGTAAATTTATTCTATATATACTTCTATTTATCAGTTCTTTCGATGCAGATAAAAGTTGTAATTACTACCACTATATTTACTCCTAAAGGGAAAACAAATCACTACGGACATCCCAATAGATTAGAATGAACCTCTCTATACGCTCAGGAAGTCTGATTATCATTTGCTAATTATATTATGACATGAAGTATTTATTCTAACCCCAAAACTAGGGTTTAAGTACTTACTATGTGCCAGTGACTGGGAACTAAAGGATGCAGGCCCTGATCTCAAATAATTTACAATACCATGGGGGAAGGGACAAGTACACAAATAACTTTGGTAGATCAACTTAGATAAGAGCAGGGAAGTTCAGATAAAGTGTTATGAGAAATTTGAGAAGGGAGAGATCATTTTCTTCTGCGAGATGGGGAAGTGGAAGGGTCAGGATGGCTTCACTGAGGAGTGAGCATCTCAGTTGGGTCTTTAGAAAAGTGAAAGACTTCAGCAGACAAGGATTGGGTACAGGATGATAGGGAAAATCAGTTCTAAGTAAGAGAGTTGGTGTCGTGGGACAAGCCTGACTCGGGCTGGTAACTGGGCAGTTTAGGCCTAGTATTGGAATGAAGTAAGACACTACTAGATCTTTCAAGCTAGGTCAGGGATGGGGAACCTGCGGCCTTGAGGTCACATGTGGCCCTCTAGGTCCTCAAGTGTGGCCCTAAATGGGCCACATGTGGCCTGAAGGCCGCAGGTTCCCCACCCTTCAGCTAGGTGGTACAGTGGATAAAACACTGGGCCTTGAGTCAGGAAGATTTCTCTCCCTGGGATCCAGTCTGGCTTCAGACACTTACTAGCTGTGTGACCTTGGCCAAGTCACTTTATCAGTTTCCTTATCTGTAAAATGATCCAGAGAAGGAAATGGTAAACTATTCCAGTATCTTTGCCAAGAAAACCTGACAAAGAGTCGGACGTGACTGAAATAATTGAACAAAAACCAGGTCATTCAGCTAGGTGGGGCAGTGGGTAGAGCACCGGGCTTGGAGTCAAGAAGATCTGAGACACTTACTAGCTGTGTGACCCTGGGCAAGTCACTTCACCCCTATTTGCCTCTGTTCCTCATCTGTAAAATGAGAACACACTGGAGAAGGAAATGGAAAACCACTCCAGTATCTTTGCCAAGAAAACCCCAAGGACAAAGTCCATGGGGTCATGTAGAGTCAGACACAACTGAACAACAACAGCAACGTCATTCAACAATTAACAAAAGGAGGGTGACTTAGCAAAAACACAGGAAGGATATTCAGGAAGAACATCATACTGATTCACCTTAAGATTACTTCCTGTTGTTGACAGTACTGTCGGTCTGGGTCAGAAGCCTGAGAAAACAGGAGCTCCTCACGGCCCTTTGTCAGGTGACCAGGAATACGAGCCAGTCCTCTTAGCCAATCGAGTCTCAAGGAAAGCTTCAATGGCTCTTGAGGAAAAGAACTAGCCTTACCTGCATGGGGTTAGGCCCTTAGGAGAAGGTAGGCCAGCCTTCATGGGAGGAAACATTACCCCTCTCTCACACAGTGTGAAAATGGTATGGAGATAGGGATGAGAAGTATGAGAATGGAAGATGGAAAAGAATCCTGTTGGAGTGAAACAGAGCACACTTGGAAGGGATTAGTGAGAGAAGACTAGATGGTAAATTGGTACCCGATTGTGAGAGGTCTTGAATTCCAATCAGGAACTTAGCTGGTAAGCAATGTGAAAATATTGAAGGTTTTAAAATAGAGGACTGACATGATCATAGTTGTGTGTTAAGAAGACCGCTCAGGCAGTGGGTGGACGATGGATTGGAGAAGGCTTAGGGGAGAGACTGAAGCTAGGAAAACCAGTTGGGAGACTGTTACAATTGTCTGGCTGAGAAGGGCCTAAAATAAGGCAGCTCCAATGAGAGTAGAGAAAAAAGCTCTAGAGATATAAAGATAAAAGGGAGAGAGTGCCTGCCCTCAGGGAGCTTCTATTCTATTGGGAGAGTTAACATGCACACATACATACATACACACACACACACATACACTTAGCCACACATTTATCTACCTGTCTTTTATCCATAAAACAGGTAATGTATGCACACATTGCTGTTCAGTCATTTGGGTTTTGTGACTCCATCTGGGCTTTTCTTGGTGAAGATACTGGAGTTGTCCTTCTCCAGCTCATTTTTACAGATAAGAACTGAGGCAAACAGGGTTAAGTGACTTGCCTAGAGTCGCACAGCTAGTAAGTCTTTGAGGCCAGATTTGAACTCACCAAGATGAATCTTCCTGATGCCAGGCTCTGTACTCTTATGTACTATGTCACCTAGCCGCCCTGTATGGATACACACACGCACTTATAGACACATATGTAGCACCCTCTCTAAGCCTTTCCTTTTACTCTAGTTAGGGACAATTACCTTAGAGTTCCAGGTATTTAGTGAATCTAAATTCCTAACTCTATAACTCATGAACCCTCACTATTATGTTTATTTTTAATAGTCAGCCAGCTGACACAATCAACTCAAGGCAAAGGCATTTACTGTGAAGGTCATTATTTATCATTCATTATATTGTTCAGAAAACTTATTAATTATTGTTTGTTTAAATCCAGCTTCAGGTGACTAGAGATTGTTTGAACCCAGAAGGTTGCCCTGACCTCAGTAACTCTCCAGCAATGCTAGAGATGGCTACAAGGAATTGTGGGTGCCCCCGGGTCCTGGATCTACCCTCAGCATTCTTGTTGTGGGGTCTCCACATCCAGGTCCACCCAAGCTCGTGTTTTGGATTTCTCTGTATTTTGGCTTCACCCAAATTTTATTGAATGTTTACATTTGCTAATTTCCATCTCAATCTACCTTGTTGCTTTCAAGTGGCCTTCGCAGCAAAATTGCTTAACTGTGTCTGTGTGGTTTGTGTGAGGGTTCCCTCGTCTAAATCCTATATAATAATGTAAAGCCCTTCCGGAGCCTGGACAGGAGGGAGCCACACCTCCTTTCTGACTTGCTCTTCTCTACCAACTGACCTAATAAATTTCTTTCTTAAAACATTTCAGATTTTGGGGATTGTCCTCATGAACAACAACCAAGATGGCATTCCCTTTATACACCTATGGCACTCTCCCACAATTACCCATGGGTACTTGCACAGAGATATGCTAGTAGCAAGGAGAACACGGACAGCATATACATGGGCGAGGCGATTCTAACCTCTATGACTGCAATGTCATTTCCCTTTTTCCAGTATCATTTCCCTTTTCCAGTGTCTTCATGCTGCTCCCCCTAGGTGAAGCACCTCTAAAGGGCAGGCCATTCAGCTGTTCTTTTCCTCAGCCCAGCTCCCAACCAGCCAGGGCTGGCTCTATTCTTGACTCACAGAGGTCACTCCTCAGAGCTATCTTCTGCATCATTTATTCAGTTCACTCCTTGATGGGTTCACAGTCTCCTACTCTGCTACAAGATGCCATAAGCCAATTGGAGGAGTTGGAGAAAAGAGAAATTTCCTTTCTCCTGAGAGTCAAGAAACAATTCCTTCTCAAGGGTTGGGTTCTTCTTCCGCAAGTGGCTCTCTTCTCTGCTGCTAGGACTAATGCTCCTTCCGGGCTATCTGCTACCTTGATTGTCTCTTCAGATAGCAAGTGCATCTTGGTTTTTAAAGGGCCACCAGGAACAAAGTCGATCTTTGCCATCCAATGGCTGGCTAGCTGCCTTCTAATTCAATTAATTTTGATCAGAGAATTTCTTTACACCTAATAAAGGGATAACTGTGTAGATACATCTCCATTGTGAGACCTTCTCTTCCTGTGGTCTCTGTTACCTGACCTTTATCTTCTGTGAATTCACCGAGTGGAAATAATTAGGGGGAATCTTTATGAACTCCCCTTCTCACTGTATATACAACATAAATACAAGGTAATTCGGTAGAGAGGAAGAGGCTAGGAGCTGGGGAATCAAGAAAGAATTCATAAAGAAGGTATTCCTTAATTTGAGTCCTGAAGGGTGCTAGAGATTATAAGAGGTGGGTTTGAGGAGGGAATAAATTCCAGGAATTGAGATCACTCAATACAAAGTCACAGAGATGGCAGATGGAATGTCGTGTATGAAGTAAGAAGGCCAGTTTGGCTGGAGCATTGAGTGTTTAAAGGGGAATAAGGTGTAATAAACCTGGAAAAGCAGGTTGGGGCCACGTTGTGAAGAGCTGTAAATGCCAAATACCAAGAGCGACATGGTCAGACATGTACTTCAGGAAAATCCCTCAGGCCCCAGTGTGCGAGATGGATTAGATTAGAGAAAGACTTGAGGAAATAAGACCAATTAGAAGACTATTATAGTAGTGAGTCAAAAGATCACGAGGCTTGAACCAGATTGTCGGCTGTATGAGTAGAGAGAAAGAGGATAAACTGGAGAGCCATTCTGGAGGGAGAAACAAGAATTGAATAGGGAGAAACATAACTTCCAGGACTGGGGCTCACAAAACTAAATGTGTAAGTGCAGAATGGAAAGACATGTCCAGACGATAATTCCTGCTCATGAAGAGGACACGAATCAAGCTTGCCATTTGGCAGCCAATAGAAACTAATGTAATCTTAGGTTGTGATAACAAAAGCATAGTAGCCTAGTTAGACCACATCTAGGATATTGGGGTATCGTGTTCAGTTCTGGCTATCACATTTAAAGGGGATATTGACAAATGGTAGGAAGACCAGGAAAGCGAGGAAATCCCAAATAATACCACACCGTGCAAAGTCACGCACCTTGTCAGACACATACAATAACTGCATTGGCTGGTTTTGCTCAACTGTTTTTCTCTGTTAAAAGGGAAAGCGCTGAGGTGGGTGGGGAGGAAGGTTATGTCTGGGAATGATTGTGATGTAAAAGCAAAAGGCCTCAGTCAAACTTTAAAGATACATGAAGATCACTTGAAGTAACTGGGGATGTTTTACCTGGAGAAGAATTCCATCCCTCCATAGACTCCCTATCTTCAAAACGCAGCTCAAACACTATCTTATGCATAAAGTCATTCCTGATCACCTCAACTGATATTACCCTCCTTCTCTAATAAATACCTTGTATTTATTTTCTCCATATTTATTCTATATATACTTATGTGAGGGCAATTAGGAGGCACAATGCATAGAATGCTGGTCCTAAAGTCAGGAAAACCCACCTTCATAAGTTCAAATCTGGCCTCAGAAACATACTAGCTGTGTGATCCCCTTAGCCTCAGTTTCCTCAACTGTAAAATGAACTGGAGAAAGAAATGGCAAACCACTCCAGTATCTTTGCCAAGAAAACCCCAAATGGGCTCACAGTCAGACATGACTGAAACAACTGAACAACAGTTGCTGTTGTCATCAACATTTAAATGTAAGCTCCTTGTAAACTGAGATTGTTTCATTCTCTGTATTTGTATCCCTTGATGCCTAGCCTAGTGCCTGGCACCTGGTAGATGCTAAATAAGTTCTTGATTGATTCGAGGGGGATGTGTTGGATGTTTTCAAGTATTTGGAAACTGTCATGTGAGGGATCAGACTAATCCCACTTCATCCCATGAGACATAACTAATTGTAGTGAATGGCGATTTCAGAGAGGTAGATTCCAGCTTAATATAAGTCAAAACATTTGTGTTTGAGCCATTCTAGTAGAATGGACCACTTCCAGAGTTAGTGATTCCCCACCATTGGAGGGCTTCAGACAGAGCCTGGATCATTACTTCCTAAGGTTATTGTAGAAGAGGTTTTATCAGATAAAAGCTGGATTAGATGGCTTGTGAGGTCCCTTCCAATTTTAAGAGTCTATGTTTCTGTGATTCAGTCTAGATTTGGGAGGTACTAGGAGAAAAGTGGGAATTAAAGCGGTGGGAATACATGAGCTCACCAAGCAAAAGAGTATATAGAAAGGTTGTGTACAAGGATTCCAGTGGAGCTAGAGAGGCTTCAGGAAGCTGACCGCTCCACACGGCCCCCATCCCCACTCTCCTCCCTTGCCTAACCTGAGCCAGGACTATTGTGAGCAAAAAACAGTGGTAGACACCTGAGTTGTTGTTTCAATAGTGCTCAACTCTTCATGACATCATTTGGGGTTTTCTTGGCAAAGATACTGGAGTGATTTGCCATTTCCTTCTTCAGCTCACTTTACAGTTGAGGAAACCAAGGCAAACAGGGTTAAGTGACTTGCCCAGGGTCACACAGCTAGCAAGTATCTGAGGCCAGATTTGAACTCAGGAAGGTGAGTCTTCATGACCCCAGGCTTGGCCCCCTATCCACTGTATCACCTAGCTGCCAAAGAGGGCCTGAGTTAATTTGGGTTAACTTCGCCCCCAGGAAAATTGATCTAGAACACAGCTGTGGGCCCTTTGGACAAGAAGTTCTCTGGGGTCCCAGGAAGCCTCTTTTCTGATTACTTTAACCTACTTGATTATAGCTTTCATCCTTTGAACTTTTACATGGTTGTTTTTGTACATATTTTTGCTATTTATATATATTTAGTATACAGGGCGTTATTTGTATATATTTTTAGTAAGTGATTTTTTTTTGTTTGAGTGATAGCTTATAGTAGATATGGTATAGCACTCAGAAAACAAAGAATAGAAACAGAACTCAAATAAACTCATGAGGAGGACCCATCTATAAAGCATGGGAGGAACATGAGAGGCCAAAAAGGAGCCATTAGAAATGGAGGCATTAACCACGACAGTGCCGTGCCAAAGGAGCTAATGGAGGAGAGGTGGTTTGTGGTATCAAATTCTGGGGAAAGGTCCAGAAAGGATACTCAAATGGAGCTGTGATCTCATTGATTTGGGAGCTTAGTCCAAAGATAAGCATCTCAAATTGCCCATCCCATGTGGCTCTTGTCCATATCCTCCAGTACATTCAACATAGGAATACACCCAATATGCTGAAGGCCTTCTGAGCTTTCTCCAGATGCTGTGAAAGTCCTAACAAAGTACTCTGACTGTTTGCCTAACTCACCATGGCCTTCTGTGTGATGTTCATTTTTAATTCTTTGAAAATTGTTGTGTACTATTCCTTGCAGCCATATAGCAACACCGGTAAGAGTGTTGGTATTAAAAAAAAGGGTTTTTGCCCCCAGCTTGAGAGACTTGTTGCAAAAATAAACTTTGCAGTTTATGTAAGTTAACCTCAACTTTCATAGAGAATGCCCCCTGCAATATATGGGATCTCCTCCGTCACAGGAGTGATCACTGCTGGCAGGCATTTGTCTCCCTTGTTCTATGTCTCACCTGATGCCTCTCATCAGAGAATTACTGAACAGTGTTATTTCTACTTTTTGGTCATTCAAAGAACCTCAGGTGATATTGATGACTAGACGGGAGACATGTTGGAAAAGATATTTGCAAGGTAACATTTTCCTCTGCTGAATTATGTTATTTTCATAATTAACAAATACAAGCAAAATGGACTTTTATATGCACTATACCTTTCATTGTTGTTCAGTCTATTTTCAGTTATATCTGACTCTGTTGAATCAATTTGGGGTTTTCTTGGCAAAGATACTGGAGTGGTTTGCTATTTCCTTCTCCAGCTCATATTACAGATGAGGAAACTGAGGCAAACAGGGTTAAGTGACTTTCTCAGGTTCACACAGCTAGTAAGTGTCTGAGGCCAGATTTGAATTCAGAAAGATGAATCATGACTCCAGGCCCAGCACTCTATCTACTTGTTCACATCAAGCTGCCCTCATATCTCTCTTGCCTTTGGAGAATCTGTGGCCTCACTGATCAGCACGTGGTTGTTTTTCAGTCATGTCTGATTCTTTGTGACTTTGTGGCATGTCTTTCTTCTTATGTAATAATACTATTCATCCATCATTCTTTTTATTTTTTAATTTTCTTTTAAATTTGTGGAATAAAAAAGAATTTCCATAACATAGTACAACAACAAAAAAAATGATTGTACATGAAACTGCAAACTACCATGCACAAATTGCTATTACCTTCAAATATACAACAAAATTATCATGTAAATTTCTTTTGTTTTTCTTTTTTTTCTTCCCTTCCCAGCTTTCCCTAGAGATGGCTACCATTAGACACAAACAGATATGGTGTATATGTATACTCTTAGCTTTGCTTTGACAATTTGGTCATCTGACTGTACACAGGCAGGTGATTTAAGAATAAATTCAATATTAATAACAAATCTTTTCTTATATGTTAAAATATAATCGATTTCACTTTTTGTGATGTTATTTGCCATTAGTTATAACTAAGGCATACCAATGCTTTTCTTACAGAAAGTATTTATTATAAAAACCTGTAAGAATTTCCTGTAGTCTACAACTATTTAGCCTCTCTCAATCCTTTTTCCTGTTACATGTTTTCTCATATATTTTCCATCATTCTCACCTTTCCCCACCTTTAAATTGGGCTTACTGAGTATGAGTGTATGCTTTTTAAAATGAAAATTTATTGATTTTATGTCATTTTTATATCACCTACAAATATTCTTATTCCCCTCCTAGAGAACTATCCTTAATTTGCTGTTTGGCTTTTTTCAGTCATGTCTGACTCTTTGTGACCCCATTTTGGGGTTTTCTTGGCAAAGATACTGGAGTGGTTTGTTATTTCCTTCTCCAGCTCATATTACAGATGAGGAAACTGAGGCAAACAGGGTTAAGTGACTTTCTCAGGGTCACACAGCTAGTAAGTGTCTGAGGCAGATTAGAACTCACAAAGATGAGTCTTCCTAATTCCAAGCCCAGCACTCTATCCACTGCTGCTCCTTTTTTATACTAGAGAATTTTTACTGTGGGCCCAGTAGACAGAACACTAGGCTTGGAGTAAGGAAAACCTGAGTTCAAGGACCAACTTAGCAGGGGTGTTTTAAAGATCAAATGAGGTAATATTTGCAAAAGTGCTTAGCACAGTGCCTAGTCCATAGTAGGTGCTATATAAATACTTGTCCCCTTCCCTTTATTGTCTCCTCACCCCTCACTTCAGAGTCCAGAAGCTTCACTGAAATGCTTGCTTTTCTACATCCCCTGAGTCTTACTTACTTATGATCCAGTAGTGTGTACAGAGTCCAAAATCATGGTTTTTCTATCTACTCCATGTAGGAGGTTATAAGAGTTATTTATTTTTAAAAATTCTCAAATCACAGTATCATTATGACTCAGGATCCCCTCAGCCAGTATAAACCCTAGTTTCTTAGACCAAAGTACAAGTCTCTGTCCTGTTTAGTTCAGTTTATTCCAAACTATTCGCTGACCTCCTTCCTTGCAATCGTTCTGTACACAAGTAATGAAGAGATATGAGTCATAGAGCACTAATGACCATAAGTAGTGTATATTTATGAGTCAAAGATCAAGAATTAGAAAAAAGAAATAAATCAGGCAGAAAATGTTTGCCAATTGCAGACAAAGGAGAAACAGGCAAGAAAATGAAATATCCGCTCTCCTTTTGCTAAGTCCATGCCAGTTAAACACTCCCTTCTGTGGAGTTTGAGCAGCCTAAGCCATGAGCAGGAGGGAGCTCTAGACTTATCAACTCCCTCCAGTATTGGTCTCCTTTCAAAGCAGTCACTTGTTCCTCTCCAGAACTGATCTGAACTTCACAGTCAGCTTCCTTAGTTCAGCTTTCTTTCAGTAAAGTCTTGCCAACCTTACCTTCCAGACAAGAGGAAACTACACTATTACTTCCCAGACATCCATGTAGTCATGCTCTGGAATGTTTTCTTGTCAAGACATTCTCTGTCTGCAAAGGAGCAGTCTGCCTCAAAGCCTGGTGATATTTCTCCCTGGGGTTTGGAATTTAGCAGTTCCCTGCAAAATCACTCCGTGATGTGCTTGAAATCTGGAATTAATACACCACAGCCTCAAATAGAACAAGGATGATTTACCTCTGGCATTTTAGCATTCTATTCAGAGCAAATATATGTGTGTATATATACACGTGCATGCGTGTGTGTGTGTGTGTGTGTGTGTGTGTGTGTGTGTGTGTGTTTCATGCAGCAGACATAGCACAATGCAAAGCATCATTTGATAGGCTGCTTCAGTAACTAAAAGTCTAAATTACATATAGGATATGTACAAGTCACAGTGGTACATGCATATCCATATAATACTAGGAAATATGTATAACCTCAAGCAAAATTAAGGGAAGAATAATATTAGTTGATCTATAAAATAAAATATGCAGAAATAACAAGGTATAGGAAAATCACTAAGAACAAAACTATACATAGCCAACAGACTAATGTAGCTACAATACAGATAAGATACTAACATAAAAGCAAATAAATATAAACCAAAAAAGTGAAACAGAAGCACACTTAATATATGCAGTAATTACGTATGCATAAATTAACTTATCCAATTACATTCAAGGCACACACACAATAGGTAAACATTAGCAACATCATCTGGTTACATGTATAACCATTTCTCCAGTTTCCTCTGCGATATCATTGTCCCATCATTGGTCAAATAATCTTAAATATTCTGTGACCTATTGACCTGTCTACCCCTATTCCCAAGCTAGTTGATGGTACAGGCTGATCATAATCTTCACCAGAACTATAGTCCCTCCTGTCTCCAGTCATGAAGTCTCCACTTGGGTCACCCCTTTTCCCCCCTTTCCACTAGATAAATGGATTCCCATAAAGTTGGATCTCAATGGTGGGTGTTCAACAGTCTCCTCACTTTCCTCCCTTAATAGACCTCTCCCCAACCACAGATACTCTCCCTTCCCTCTTAACTTTACCGCCCCAATGCCTCACTCCAGATTTAGCCACCCCTTCCACTGTATGCTGAAAAATCTGCTTGATAAACATGCTTGCTATCTTCTTTAAACTTTTTCTTTCTCACTCCTTTCATCTTTCTTACTCAATTTACCCCGGCTCTCCTCTGAGGAAACTGCCTCCCTGGCCTGATGACACATTCAATCATGGCCTCTGACTCACTGGTTGTGGCGAGAAAGTTGGAATATTCTTTGTATCCCATTGCTGTTTCCAGAGTCTCCCTCTACCACCACCTCTTAGCATCCTCTCCTTTGAATCCATGATATTCAAATTTGTCACCCATTCCAAATCTGGATGGCCACTATCTATTGATCTTCTGGGATATTCTTCTTCCTTCCTCCTTGGGCTTCTGCCTGGCTCACAATCTCTCTACCTCAGCTCCTGCCCTCATAATAGGGACTTCAACATACATATTGGTGCTTCCTCAAATACCCTGACTTCCTAATTCCTGAATCTACTCCATTCTCAACACATATAAACAGTATATTCATGTTTTCTCCCCCATTAGGATATGAGATTTTTGAGTCTAAGCACTGTGTTTTCATCTTTCTTGCTATCCCCAACAGTACAGTGGCTGACACATAGTGAGTACTTAATAAATGCTTGTTGACTGACTACTTAAACGTGAACTTGTAGTGGAATGAGGTACTTCTAGGTACAATGTGTTTGTACCATTGAGTCTCTAGAGCTGATATCAGAAAAAGTGTTGCCTCTAGGTTCTGTCCATTTCCATCATTGGAACTGGTTATTGGATCAGAGCCTTTGAATGACTGGTAGGCAGTCTCTTTCACTCACAGCATGTTGACATGAGTGTCCCTCATTGGGTATACCTGATCATCAGGGAGTCCAAACAACTCACCTACTGGCAATACAGGGTTTAAGTGAATTGCCTTTATAGGGCTCCTGCCAGTCTTTGGGACTATCTGGCAAGATGCCTAGACTCTCCAAACCTAGACTTAGGATGGTTTCACATCTACTAACTTTACATCTACCGACGCTATCTTCTTTGTCCCATAGACACCAAGATTTCTCAGCAAAATTGCCACTAGTTGAAAGTCTTGATAACAAACTTGGGCATCATACCATTACATAATTCTTTCAGTATTCTTCTGGACAGAAGTTGTAGCAAAGTGCTACCATTCCTTTAACTTTTCTCTCAGCTTACAGATGCACTGGTTGTGGTGTGTGCGATTTCTCCTTCCTCAATGATTCCAAGGCACGAGCCAATAGGCAGGCATGTTTCATATGCAAATCACAACGTAGGGAATAAAGCCAATGGCATCATTCCTGGTGAGATTTTATACATGTACTAAGAGAGCCATATGTTGGCTCCAGTGAGATTTTTGTTCTTGTCTAAGTATCCCTAACGTTTATTCTTGTGCAGTTGAAATGTTCAAGTTGCATGTCCCCTTGATGGTGGTAAAGTGTTATTTTCTCCATCTTTATGCTAGCCAGATTGAACATCTTTTTCAGTAGTGTGCTTGGGCTTTCAAAGTCTCTGTTTTGGTCTGAATGGATCTTGGCAAGAAGGATTTCTAAACTGAGAAATATGTCTCTAACAGTACTTTAGCAATCGTGAAAGTTTTTGATTCCTGGCTGGGTATGCCTGTCTATACCTTACAAAGCAGTCAGTCACTCCCAATATATATCTTGTATTCTAACTATCGACTTCCAGAGATACCAACAAAGACAAGTTCCAAATGTCTGCTAGTTCTTATGTTCTCCAAATATGCTATATGAATTGGTAGCACTTTTCTTCGTGTACAGCAAGCACAAGTCTCACACAGTTGAGGGACATCTTTAATTGACTTTAGCTAATAAAATCTGTCCCTTGCTAGTTCTAGGGTCCTTCCTTGAACCACACATATCCAAAATCATTATGTAAAGTTTTCAAGGCCACAGAGAAATTTTCACTGGGAAGCACTGCCTGCTTTCTAGTACCACATGGGGAATCAGAGATGCTTTATTGCATGGCTCCAATTTCTGCTGTTGTCTCCATGGTGGCTTCACTTGAGCTGGATCTTGCATTACCCTTCAGGGACATTGGACCTCCTATTCCTGCAATGAGAACTATCATCTTGTTAAATTTCTGTCTAAATGGCTCCTTCCATTTTTCTGGTATCAGAAAATGCCCAAAGTCAAATTTCTCTGGATCTTCAAAGACTGACCTATCAGAACTAAGGTTTCCACTGACCTGTTGACTTTAGAAAATTCTTTGGGAAACTCCAGGATTACTTTAATGCATCTCAAGTATAATGACAATTTAGATTTGAAGATCTTTCCCACCCACTAATAGGCCATGTGACTTGCTTATGTCACAGGAAGCCTAAGTTACATGTGGTGGGAGGAGCTTGCTGAGAGGAAAAGGTAAGTGCATCACAGGACACTGAAAGAGTAGTTAGAGCTGAGGGAAAAATCAGATGTGTGCTGTGCTATGTGTGTTTGTGGGAAGGCCCCAGCAGGGGGACTGAAGGTTATGAGATGGCAAGGCTCCAAGCTGTTATATTGTATTTTAACTTCCTTGCTGTTATGATAAAGTGGACTTACTGGTTCGGGGAGTTGGTTGCTGCTTGGATGGGTTGGACTTATTGGTTATGGGATTTAGTCCTCTGGTATCTGAATAAATGTTTTACTTCTACTTCTATATGGAGAGTCTCTCATATTTTGAGATACAGAACTACATAGGCATATTCATGATTATCGTCGATGTTGTATTTATTGCCTGAAGTATCAAGTAAGTAATACATCAAGTAAGAGCAGTTTTTGATAGTTTTCCAAGGCCAAATCTTTCAGAGGCTCTAAAGGCATTTTGCTCAAATATTTTTCCTAACATGAATAGAACATATGTTTACTTAGATTCTACTCTCCAAGACAGTACAGTTTATTCCCTCAATCTTCATTGTCCCCTTCATACCAGGTCTTATGAATCCGGGAAAATTCCCATTAAGAAATTTTGATAAGGTCATGCCCATTGTTTACAGCAATTGGAGCAACCTCCTTCACTGAGCCCATCTCCTTTTCCTGAAGCTAGTCCTCTAACCCACAGCTTAGGCATCCCTAGCACTAGTCTCTTCAAAAGTGCATGCAGTCTTTGTGTGGCCATTTTCTCTGTCGTTGTAACAGAAGATAGTGTTGTCTTTTTAGTTTTCTCCGATAGCAAAAAAGAAGAAGAATCTCAAGGGTAATTATGAGAAAAAATGGGAAAGAAGGGAATCTTGTTGTTCAGTCATGTCCAACTCTTTGTGATCCCATTTGGGGTTTTCTTGGCAAACATACTGGTGGTTTTCATTTCCTTCTCCATTTCATTTTACAGATGAGGAACTGAGGTGAACAGGGTTAAGTGACTTGCCCAGGGTCATACAGCTAATAAGTGCCTAGGCCAGATTCAAACTCATGAAGATGGGTCTTCCTAACTTCAGGTCCACCATTCTACCAACTGCACCACCTAGCTGGCCCTTATACCAAATGCTAAATGAATGGAACTACCAAACAATAACCACTAGAAATTATTTGGCACTAATTTAAAAAGGGAGATGTAGATCAATAGAACAAATAAGGTCATATCATACAGAAGTAACCAAACACAGTAGTGTAGGCTTTGATTAACCCAAAGTCTCTGGTTACTATTTGACAAAAACTTCTGAGAAAATTGTAAAGTAGACGGGAAGAAATTAGATTTATTATTATTATTGATGTCTGAAGAATTAATTATTAAGAAATACAAATGAAAGCAACTTGGAGGTTCTTCTTCATATATCTCAGACTGGCAAAGATAATAAAAGAGAGAAACGATGAATGTGGAGGGGCTATTTTAGGCACTGTATACTAGTGCACTGTTGGTGGAGATGTGAATTGGTCCAGGTATCTAGGAAAGCAATTTGTAACTATGGCCAAAAGGTTATGGAAATAGGCATACTCTTTGGCCCAGTTATGCTACTACTACTAAAGCTATATGCCAAAGAAATCAAAGAAAGAACACACAAACACACACACACACACACACACACACACACACACACATTTGTAGTATTCATGGTAGCCCAAATTGGAAATTGAGAGTACATAGTTCTATTGGTGAATGGCTAAACAAATCATGATAGATGAATGTAATGTTACTGTTCCTTAAGAAATGGTGAAATGAACAGTTGTCAGAGGAAATCAGAAAGACCACTACGAATCGATGTAGAGTAAAATGAACAAAACCAGAACTATGTCTATAATGATAACAATATTATAGAGGGGAAAAAAAAAACTTTGAAAGACTTCCAGAGCTCTGTTGGATGTCATAATAAACCACTGATCCAAAAGAATGAAGATAAAACATGCCACTCAGCCCCTAACAGAGGTGAAAAAACATACATTTTCAGACATGACCAAAGTGGGAATTTGTTTTGTGACACTGCAGCTATGTATTGAAGGCTTTATTTTTTGTATTTGTTCTTTGTTTGCTTGGTGGTGACATGGAGTATTGAGAACAAGATTAATTTTTTAAAAACAAAGAAAAGGAAACCAAAGTGGCGTAAAAATGAAAAATGTCAATAGCTTTAATTTGTAGGTGAGCATAAAAGGAAACACAAAGGTCAAAAAAAAAATCTAGAACTTTCCCCTTAGGCTGGTCATATGCTTCTGTTGCAAATCATCATTTCTCCAGAAAAGAAAGGAGAATTCTCCCTCCCCACCCTGCCTCCCAGTGCTTTTTCTGCATTCCAGTCTAAAAGTCAAGAGAGAAAAAGCATATTGAGGCCAAATCATTTCACAGCTCCTTTTTTGCTCTTCCAACAGTATTCTGTTGCCCTCTTGCACCTCCAACCATCAGTTGCTAGGCACTTTGGAGGCATCCCTGGAGTGCCAGGGCACATGTCTACCTTCATGGGAGGTGCTCTTCCAACAGAAATCCATGCCGTATTGATGGGGTTTAGACTGGGGGAGCCCCCTTGAACTCTCCTTGAATCTTTGAGATTAGCAGTTTTTCCCAGACAGGGAACCAAAATGATGAGGTCAGAGAACTATATGTTTTCAGGGGTGCTCAAGATCCAAAATACCGACAACCCGGTCCTGCTCCAGTGAATTTGACTCAAGCCTTCTTTCAGCCAAAGAGAAAAACAAAGATTCACCATAATGGGTAGTCTTAAAAAAATCTCACCATTTGTGATGCTCATTTTCACAGGCAGGCCAGATTCAATCTACTGAGCACCTTCATAGAGGCAAGATGGGCTTATATAGAGAAAGATTATGGGAGGGATCTAAGGTGGTCCTGTGGTGATGGGAGGAGGGGGTTTAGGGAGGGTGTTAAGGAGGAGTCTGAGGAGGATCTTGATGGGACTGGGTTGAGGTTAGAATCCAGAAACCAAGAGAATGAGATTAAGGGTGGGAAGTAGCTGAAGGCTACCTGGAGATGACTGACAGTAGAGGGCTAGGGTAACAGACTTGGGTAAAGATATTTTGATAGGATCAAGGGTGAGAAATAGCTGGACAATAGAGGGCTAGGCTAGGTTAAGAGTAACCTAGAGTAGCTGTGTGACCTTGGGCAAGTCACTTAAGCCCAATTGCCCTGCCTGCCCCTCCCCTCCCCTTAAAAAAAAAGGAGTAACCTAGAGATTTGGGTGTACCTATAATGAAAGGCTTATGGCCTCAGGCAAATGTCTCATCAATTGAGAAGATTCAAAGAGAGTTCAAGGGGACTCCACAGTCTAAACTCCATCACTATAACCTCACCCAACTGATTAGGGAACTCATCAAATTGGTATAGTGCTCCTCTCCTAGCCACCCTTCCCCCCCACTACTGATTACTTCTGATATGTCTGAGAATTGTTAAAAACCTCTTGTGGTCTAAGAGTCTAAAAATATTGCAAATAAGTTGTTGTTGTTGAGCCATTTCAGTAATGTCTGATTCTCCATGATCCCATTTGGACTAATGATTTCATTCAATTGAATAAGTATTTATTAAGTACCTCCCAAGTACCAAGGTAAAAGTCCCAGTCCTTAATGAACTTACATTCATACTTGTCGGGGGTGGGGTAAGGTGGAGAGGGAGATGTGAGATGCTCACAGATAAGTAAATAGAAAATATACGCAAAATAAATGCAAAGTAATTTTAAGGGTACGAAGGAATCATTAAATGCCCCTTGTGGGAGACTGTTCTTGAGCTGAATAGTGAAGGGAGCTAGGAATTCTGAGAGGTGGAGACAAGGAGGGAGAATATTTCAAACATGCAATCTAGCCTTTGCAAAGATTTGGAGATGGGATGCATCTGGGGAACAAGTGGGCCAGTGTGGGCTGGAACCTTGGTGTATGAGGAAGTATTGTGAAATGGGTCTGAAATGACCAATTGAGCCAGACTTCATTGGGTTCGCCAAATGAATTTGTATTTTATCCTGGAAGCAATGGAAAGTTGTAGAAGACTATTAATGAAATGGTCAGACCTGCATTTTAGGAATCAAACAGTCAACATGAATTTATTGAGTACCTATGTGCCAGCTAAGTGGCGCAGTGAATAGAGTGCCAAACCTGGTGTCAGCAAGAACTGAGTTCAAATTATCCTCAGACACTTACTAGCCGTGTGACCCTAGGCAAGTCATTTAGCCTTGTTTGCCTCAGTTTCCTCATCTGTAAGATGATCTGGAGAAGGAAACGGCAAACCACTCCGATGTCTTTGCCAAGAAAACCCCAAATGTGGTCACAAAGAGTCGGACACAACTGAAATGACTGAACAACAACTTAATATGTGCCTAGAACTGCGGTTACAGAGGCAAAAGAAAAGTTCCTGCCCGCAAAAGGCTTATAGTCCCTAGAGGGAAACAATATGTATATGAAATGAGGGGAGGAGGGGTGATAAGCAGCGGGCTCCCCTGGTCTGTTCCGCTGACCTTATGCTTTGGCTACTTCTAGGGAAACGTGCCTCAGTTTGGTGTGAGGCAGCAAATCCAGGGTGGTCCCTTGGTTTTACACCCTCCTTGGAGTGCTGTAGCCCTTACAAAGGAGAGACAGCTTCTAGCTCCATCTTTTGCTTCCCCTCTGGAATGCAGCTCTCACTCCTTGGGCTTCTGACGGGAGGTGGGGTTAGTACCCTGCCCCCTAACCTTGACAAGCATGGCATCTGCAAGAAAATGGCAGCTAAGGAGGAGGCTCATCTAGGTGAGTTGAGCTTGGGTCTTGGGTCCCTGACTACCTTTTATATTCTGTGCATTCATTTATGTATATGGTGAGAAAACATTGATCCTGAGATGGTCAGTCCCCGGCATTGGAGGCAGACTTGTGAGAACAGACTTACACCAGGAGGAGGTTCCACATACCAGAAGATGACTAGGACGAGGAGGAGGAGAAGGAGCCCAACCCTGGCCAGAATTCTTTGGATAGGGCAGATCTGAGGTCAAATGTCAAAGATCAATTTGGCAGTCAGGCAAATTGCCTCAGGTACAAGTTTCAGCATCCTAGAAGACACCCCTTGTCTCAAGTTTTTCAAATGCATGCTTATGTGCCTCGTGTGTGTTTAGCGTTGCTTTTGTCCTATTGATCCACGTTAGAATTTGAGTACTTTTGTAAGAATTTGAGGACCTTTCTACTCTTCTCTTTGGGAGACTCCCTAAACACGAACCGAACTCAAGCTGTAAATGATTCTCTCTGGAATTGTATAGAGACAATAAGACAGAAGAGTCTTTTGTTGGAGCTCAAGATCCCCTAGTTTTAAACTCAGTCCATGTACACAAAGTTGAGAAGATAGTCTTAATGAAGAGGGAGAAGGCCTGGGACCCAGCCCACATGGGCCTAGCACCAGCTATTTATATGCAAATATAAGCAGATGCAATATATACATAAACATATATGTATAATTACTAAATTAGTATACAAATATGTATAATTAGCTAATTAATAAAATTAGTATATAGTTATAAAATGTAACTATAAATACACATTTACACACATGTTTATAATTAGGTGATTAGGATAATTAGTGTATATGTAATTAGTTAATTAGAAGGGAGCCACTAGCAGCTGGGGGAGAGGGAATCAGGAAAGACCTTGTGTAGGATGTAATATTTTCTCTGAGCTTTGAAGAAAACTAGGCATTCTAACAGGGGAGAAGTGAGGAGAAAGTGCATCCAGGCTTGCTGGACCACCTATTCAAAGGCGCAGAGGAAGGAGATAGAACATTGGATGTGACAGATGGCATGTAGACCAGTTTGGTGGACTATGGTGCATATGAAGGCAATAGGAAGCTACTGGAGCTTAATGAATAGGGGAGCAATATGGTCGGAGCTACTTTTAAGGAATATCACTTTGATAGCTGTGTGGAGGATTTATTGGAGAGGGTAAGGAATGGAGGCAGGGAGATTAATTAGGAGGCTATTGCAATAGTCTGGGTGAGAGGTCTGAACTAGGATAATGGCCCTGTGAGTCAAGAAAAGAGGAGGTAGATCAGATATTTTGTTGAGGTGGAATGGATAAGGAGCTGATAGTCAGTCAATAAACATTTAATTAAATACCTACTATGTGCCAGGCACTATGCTAAGCACTAGGGATAAAAAAAAGAGGCAAAAGACAGTCCCTGCCCTCAAGGAACTCACAATCTAATGTTTTATAGTATATAGAAGGGGAGGGGTGAAGGAGAGTGATGACTTCCAGGTTGCAAACCCGGGTCATCTGAAGGATGGCAATACCTTTAACAGAAATAGGGAAGTTAAAAGGAGTGAAAACTAATTTCCAAACAAATAGAAAGTTAATGTTCATCTTGTCTTAACTTTAAAGCAAAAGAAAATAGTGGGGGCACACATCTGCTTGCATTGATCTGTTGTTATTCCTTTATCTAGAACACATTTTTGCTCTCATTGATGTTAACCATGTGGGAAAAGTCCCATCGCTACTCTAGTGGTTTAAATGAGATTTCCTATTACCAGAAACTAAGAATATGAATAGAAAATAATTTTCTTGGATTGTCATGAAATGTAACAGGAGACACAAATCTCATTTACTGATTTATTTATACTTTACTGATCTCTGCTCTGTGTCAATGCCCATTTTGTCCCTGGGTAGCACCCAGCCCAATGTGGAGTAGGAACACTCAGTGGCTATGTGGAAAGGTAATACCATGGTCTCTCCATAGAGATCTCAAGTACATTATTTAGTTCTGAATGCTCATAAATAATAACAGGAAAGACAATATAAGAGGATTTAGAGCTAGAGGGTATGTTAGACATTACCTGCTTCTAGAGCAAACCCCTCATTTTACAGGTAAGAAAACTAAGGCCCAGAGAAGTGAATTGACTTGCCCAAGGTCACAGGGGTGGAAAAGGATTGTCAATATTCTGACCCCAAATTCAGGGCTACACCTCACCTGTTTCCCTCTACACTTCACATTCTTTCTCTAAAGGATCCTAGGGTTCATGTATGCACTGAATCAATCAAAAGAAATGCTCTAAATAGAATGTTAGGATAATGAAGAAATATTTCCAGTGAACAAATTGAAGGCACATTTCACATATCCTGAGACTGACTTGCAGGTGTGAGAAAGATATTTCAATTGTTGTTTAATTTATTGGCCTTAAACCAATGGTGATCAATTCAGTTTTCATTTGCTATGACATTATAGTAGTAAGCAGAATTGTTACCTTCTTGATGAGAATATTAAGCACCCATCTTGAAGTGTTGTCTTTCGGGGACCTCTAGGTGATCCACAAAGTATCTCTCTTCCTTGTCTCATCCCCACCCCCAAAACCATGGAATGAACCAGAGGAGTGTGTGGTCAACCAGAGAGGGACAAGGTGGCTGGCATCCTACCCTCACAAACACAGGGATTTTTCTCCCACGCAACTGAAGAGGTTAAGCAAAATGATGATGGTAGGGAACCATAGGCTTTTAGGGGTGCTCAAGACCCCAAAATACCTACATGCTGGGTCCTGCTGAAAGAATTCAACTCAAGCCTTCTCAGCTAAGGGAAAAGACAAAGTTTATTAGGGATTCACCATAGTGGGTTGTCTTAAGAAATCCCACCCTTTGTGATGCCTGTTTTCACAAGTTTTCACAAGTCACAATGTCCTGAGCTGTAAGCAGAATGGCCTTTGTTTTCTTTGAGTGACTCAGTTTATCTCATTGAGCCTTGCTGGGTGCTGGGCCCCAGGCCCAGAGCCCTGTTAGGTGTGAAACCTTGGTGGGGTAGGGCTAATTCCAAGGAGGGCCTATGTTGGATTAAAGTAAGCTTGTCAACCCCTTCACCTTGCTTCCCTTGGTTAAGCAGATCGAAAGAACCTGTGCTTTCCCAGCTTGCTGGCAGAAGCTGTGGGTGGATCTTACACCCCTGCAGAAGCTGCTAGCCAGATTGTTAAAAACAGCTTCCGTTGGAGCCAGAGACAGCTACAGCCAAAGCTGAAGCAGGAGCTGCCGGTAGCAGAACTGACCCACGTGTGGACCGAGAAGTGCTGAGCAAGGACTTGAGGCCAGTGGGTAATCTTTTTACCGTAGAGGGGAAGCATGTATATGATTTTGCTTTACACCATCATGCTTCTCAGTGGCCTCCTGGTTACTCTTGTGAGGTGGACTTATTGGGCCTGGAAGCTTTTGATCAAAATATCAAAATGGGGATGCTGATACGTGGGTCTGTTACTTTGGAGCTTAAATACATGCTTTAATTCTTCTGCCTCCTACCTAGAGATTCCTTATATCCTGTGGTCCCGAAACTTTCAGACATGTATATGATTCTCTTTGAAATCATAAATTCTGCCTTCATAATACATGAGCTAGATTGAATCTAAGCACCTTCATGGAGGCAAGATGGAGATTATATACACAAAGATTGTAGAAGGGATTGAGGGGTGGTCTGGGGTGACTAGAGGAGTCTAAGGAAGAGCTTGATGGGACCCAGATGAGGTCAGAGTCCAGGAACCAAGAGAATGGGATTAAGGGTGGGGAGTAGCTGAAGGCATGGATATTGATAGTATCAAGGGTGGGAAGTAGCTAGACAATAAAGAGCAAGGCTAGGTAGAGATTTGGACCTAATGATAATGTTAGGCTTATGGCCTTAGGGGAAGGCCAGATCTAGTTGGAAGATTCAAGAAGAGTTCAAGGGGGTTCCCAGAGACTGTGCCCTCATCACAACCTCACCACTGCCTTTGCCCATTATTATTACACCGCCGTACCCCTTCCTGTGGCTATGGAAGCTGCCAACTTCTCCCCTTCTGTACTCGGCAAGGGCTTCCTGCAGCAGTTAAAAAACTACCTACTGTACCAAAGGTGCATGTACCAGCCCCCTTGCCCACCCCTCACACCAGCATACCCACACATTGACCCCTAAACCACCTTGTAGATGTAGCAGGTGCCTCTTAGGAGGTTCTGAGCCTCAGAGCAACAGCGGTGATTAATGATGAGGTATGGGATTGGGAGAGCTGGTTCAGGTGTGAAAGAATTCACTTAGACCTTCTCCTTTAGCCAACGGGAGCTTTTTGTTTTAAGTGAAAAAGCATCATGGGCCTTCTTAGCATTGGGGGCATTATGCTCATACAGAGGTTTTAGAATGATGATGTAGTTTTAGGTTTTATGGGAGTTAAAAGATTAGGGACAGGATGTGGAAGATGGATGACACAAGATGAGGGAGACACAAAGAATTTTATGGTCCAAGATAAGGGGGAAGTTTTTGACATTTCAAGATAAGGGGAAGAGACTTTAAGATGCCTTCTGGTGTAAAAATAAACTAGGGAAAAGCAACTCTTAACCCTTAGGGCACTGTTTACATCCTTCTCAGTTAAGAGTCCTCTCCTCCCCTCCCCTTTGCTGTGGGACAGAGTGAGATGAACCCCAATGGATGGTTTGAGATGTGTATTATAAATCTCATATTGTCTTTCCCCCAACACTGAACTCTAACCTACCCTCTTACTGCCAAGGGCATCATTATTCTTCCAGTCACTTAGGTGGGGGTTATCAACTTTCCTCTTTCCCACACCTTGCATATCAAATAAGTTGCCAAATCTTATCATATCTGAGCAATTTGGTAGAGGAGACCTTTTTTATAGTGTGACCAAGAGTTTTAGGAAGATTCTGAAGATTGCCTGGCAGGATAAGGTACCAGACACTGAGGTCCTTACTTGAACTAAACTGCCAAGCATTCAAACTCTGCTTCAGAGAGCACATCTCTGATGGGCTGGCCATGTTGTTTAAATGCAAAACGTCCTCTTGCCAAAAAGACTATTTTAGGGAGAATGCACACAGGGTAAGTATTCACAGGGTGGTCAGAAGAAGAGATACAAGGACACTCTCAAGGTCTCTCTCAAGAGCTTTGGAATTGATTATATGACATGGGAGACACCGGCACAGGACTGCTTAGCATGGCATGCCCACATCAGAGAAGGACCTGTGCTCTATGAGCAAAGCAGAATTGAAACAGCTCAAAGGAAACACAGGATGCACAAATTTAGAGAATCCACCCCAAAATGTTCACATGGACTATTTGTGACCAACCTTTGGTAGAGCGTTTGGAGCTCCTATTGGCCTGATCAGCCACACACTGAAACTTGACCCCATCATAGTGATATTGCTTTGGTCCGCTTTGAGAACGGAGGACTACAACTTGGACTAGGAAGTAACCTAGGGGTCTAGAAGGGATTTAGGGCAGGGAAGTGGCCTGGGGCAGTCTAGACAAGTAATCGGAGATTGGGGCAGGGTCACAGCCACTTTGCTTGGACAGTTGAAAGGATTATACCGAAATGAGGCTCAGGCTAACTCCAGGCCCACTTGAGAGAGTTCTGGGGAAGTTGGGGAGGGGAGAGGATTTCCTGGACCACTACCCCATCATCATTAGTCCCTTTATACAGATGAAGAAACTGAGGCTGAGGGAGGCTAAATGACTTGCCCGGGCTCACAGAACTAGTGTCTTGAGGCAGGATTAGAATTCAAGTCTTCTGATCCTTAAATCCACTGCATTATCCGCTATGCTACCTATCTAGAGGGAAGATTGTTTGGGAGCACATCTTGTAACAGCCTGGATAATACAGGTTCATTTTTATGCTGCCCACCTGTTGAAAAGGATATATCTTGCTAAGCAATAACTAAAAACCAATTAAGCTGAAGACTTTGAATGATTTCCTTAAGAACTACATTTGTAAAGTCAAAATATGCTCATGAATTTGAGAGAATTATTGAAATAGGGTTAACTCATTTCACAGTATGTGGACTAGGACCAGTGTTATTTAGCTAATAGGGACTTGGCCTCAGAAAACAAAACAAAGTCACTGTTAGAAAGTGTAAGCTTCTTGAGGGTAGGGATTGCTTTTCACTTATGCCTTTGTCTCAATAATACCAAGCACCACTGTACTTGCGCATAGTAGGCACTTCGTAAAAGTTTGTGAAATCAAGTCAAATTAAATATCATTCTTTGACCAAGAAAATAAAATTCCATACTCATATGTTTTTAATTTGATGATTTGTAAACACTGCGTCATTTTTAATTAGTTCTCTGGGAAGGAGTCATGCATCCCTGTTTTGAAGAGTAGCTAAGTGACATAGTTTCAAAGTGAATCATTAAATGCATTAAGGGAGGGAGGGGAAAGTAATTAAAATTTTGACTATAAGAATTAGAAACATGACTCTTTGACAATTTAGGGTCTGAATTGTAGTGTTGTCTATTATAATTGTTTGCCTACAGTGGATTGTGGGATGTACTTTGGAGTCAGAAAGACCTAGGTCAAAATCCTGCCTCTGATGCTTGCTTGCTAGCTGTGTTGGCAAAAGACCCGGGAAGTCATAACCTTTCTGAACCTCATTAGCAAAAGATAATAAGAGGGGGCACAGTGAGTAGAGCACCAGCCCCGGAGTCAGGAGAACCTGAGTTCAAATCCGGCCTCAGACACTTGACACACTAGCTGTGTGACCTTGGGCAATTCATTAACCCCAATTGCCCTGCCTATTAAGAGCACCTGCTTTGCAGGGTTATTGTTAAGGACCAAATGAAATAAGCCATGTAAAGCACTTTGAAAAGTTTAGGGTGCTATATTTTATACCTCCCTCACATGCAGCTTGTGGTGTCTTTGTGTGACTCCTTTTCTCCTCCCACCCTTCTCCAAGGGAGACTTTAATTCCTGCCAGGAGGTTGGAACCAGAGGCTGCTGCTCCGTTCTCCTTAGAGAAAGAGGGTACCGGGTTAGAGTTATACCCATCTGCTCCCTTAAGTATGATTAGTCTAGGAGAGGACGAGGTTTTCAGGGTCAGTCTAACTTCTGATTGCCATTTCACTATTGAGGGCCCCAAGCTCTTTATAGGAGGCTTGATCTCCCTCCCACCAAACACCAGTTCCACAATGAACACATATAACACTTAGCCACAGAAACCCATTTGTACAAATCGGTAGCAAAACAGAAATCAGAGAAAGTATGCATATGAGATTATATGCCAGACATTACAGAGTAAAGGAATTCTCATTAGGAATGAGGCAAATCAGTCTAACAAGTTCACTCAAGGGGAAGTTCCCTGAAGTCTCTAGTGAAGCAAGATGGAGAGAGATAAGGATGATGGAGACTATTGACTACTCCCCTGTCTTCTCAGTCTTTTTCCTTCAGTAACCTGAGGTGGGGTTGGCCTCAGGTACCTTCCCTCTCAAAACTGGAAGCCAGAAGAGTCCAAAGCAACTCCAAGAGACTAAAGAATTCTCCTGTTTCTCACCAAATCTGTCCTGCCCCTCAGGCAGGGTAAGACATTCATCTCTACCAGTAAGGAGAGTGCCCTACACACCTATGGGGTTTGAGTTGGGCTTACGTGGAATTTATACAATTCTATTTTATAAAATACTATATAATAACACAACTTCTCATTGTAGAGCCCCTGCAGTACACCCACCCCTCCCAATGGCCAACGAGGATTGCCGCATTGGACGCTATCTATTAGCTCGACAGAGTGGGGTCCTTTTACGAGGTGCATCCTCTGATCACTGTTGGTTTGGGAAGAGAGATGCCCTCTCTCCAGGGAGAAGAGGGCATTTAATCTTGAAGACAAAAGAGAATGCTAGTGATATAGGATCTGGGGATCAGGGCAGAAAGAACTCTACCTGCAATCCTTATACTGAACTTTTCCAGCACAAAGTTGAGCAGTAGGTACTGTTCGACTGACTGGCTAAAGAGGAGGCCTAAGGACCAGAGACATTGCTACGAAGAAAAGGGATATTCCAGATCCTATTAGTATTCATTGGACATGAAGCATCTGAGGACTAGAAGTAAGACTAGTGCGGGGTTCCCACCGTTGTCTCCTGATTTCTCCACTCCTGTCTTCATTGATTTCCTGCTATTTAACAATCCCAACAGAGATTGGGGTGGGGGCCCTTTGGACTGCAGACTGAGTGACTAGTATTTAGAACTGTTTTTTCTTTAAGCAGTAGGGCAGCTAGGTAACTCAGTGCCTGGAGTCAGGAGGACCAGAATTTAAATCTAGCCTCAGACTCTTACTAGTTTGGGCAAGTCCCTTAACCCTGTTTGCCTCTGTTTCCTTATCTATAAAATGAACTGGAGAAGGAACTGGCGAACTCCAATATCCTTGCCAAGAACACCTGAAATGGAGTCCCAAAGAGTTGGACATGACTAAAATGACTGAATAACACAAAAATTGGGTTTTGTTGTTATGCGTTTGAAACAACCCCAAATGGAGTCCCAAAGAGTTGGACAGGACTAAAATGACTGAATAACACAAAAATTGGGTTTTGTTGTTATGCGTTTGAAACAACCCCAAGTGGAGTCCCAAAGAGTTGGACAGGACTAAAATGATTGAATAACACAAAAATTGGGTTTTGTTGTTATGCGTTTGAAACAACCCCAAATGGAGTCCCAAAGAGTTGGACAGGACTAAAATGATTGAATAACACAAAAATTGGGTTTTGTTGTTATGCGTTTGAAACAACCCCAAGTGGAGTCCCAAAGAGTTGGACAGGACTAAAATGATTGAATAACACAAAAATTGGGTTTTGTTGTTATGCGTTTGAAACAACCCCAAGTGGAGTCCCAAAGAGTTGGACAGGACAAAAATGATTGAATAACACAAAAATTGGGTTTTGTTGTTATGCGTTTGAAACAACCCCAAATGGAGTCCCAAAGAGTTGGACAGGACTAAAATGACTGAATAACACAAAAATTGGGTTTTGTTGTTATGCGTTTGAAACAACCCCAAGTGGAGTCCCAAAGAGTTGGACAGGACTAAAATGACTGAATAACACAAAAATTGGGTTTTGTTGTTATGCGTTTGAAACAACCCCAAGTGGAGTCCCAAAGAGTTGGACAGGACTAAAATGACTGAATAACACAAAAATTGGGTTTTGTTGTTATGTGTTTGAAACAACCCCAAATGGAGTCCCAAAGAGTTGGACAGGACTAAAATGATTGAATAACACAAAAATTGGGTTTTCTTGTTATATGTTTGAAACTATTAAAACAAGGTAACTCATGCATCTGGGTCAATTCTACTTGCTTGAACATGCACAGGGCACTTGGGAGGAGGGGGGATAAACCTGGAAAAGAAGGAGCTCTAAATTACTGAGGTTTTGTAACCCAATTGGGAGTTTGGAACTATGCATTTAGTATGGAAGAGAGCTTGTTTGAGAGAAATAATAATCCCCAGGAGGATATATGCCTAGTAAAGGCAAGCTGGCATGTCTCAGTCCCAGAGGCAGGAGAGCAAACTGGTAGTCATCTTTCCTTTCCCTCAGAAGGTAGTACAGACCATAATTGGCAGGAAAGCCATTGCCACGGAGGGGAAACTTGTTAGGGAAACTCCACCCTTGTGAAGGGAGGGGAAATGAGCCCTTAAAGATGATTAACAACTTCTCTAGCCTTGCCTTGCTATATTGCCTGGTGGCTATGTTATTATAAATTCAATCAATGAACACTTAGTAAGCACCTACTATATGCAAAAGGCCCTATTCTTGAGGAGCTTACAATCTAATGGGAGGAGCAATATGCAAATAAATACATACAAACGGGCTACATATTGGGTAAATAGGAAATAAGAGAGAGAGAAGGCACTAGAATTAGAAGGATTAGGAAGGACTTCCTGTAGAAGGTGGGAGTTTACCTGGGGCATGAAGGAAGCCAGAGAAGCTGGGAGGTAAGAGGCAAGGAGGGAGAGCATTCCAGCTACACAGGAGAGCCAGTGAAAATGCCTGGAGTCTAGAGATGGATCATCTTGTTCAGGGAAGAGCAAGGAGGACAGTGCCACTGGATCAAAGAGCATATGGAGGGGCCAGGGGCGTAAAATGTAAGAAAACTAGAAAGGTCGAGGTGGGCCAGGTCACAACTGGCTCTGAGTGCCAAATGATGTTTGATTCTGGAGGTGAGTTCTTGAGAAGGGGCAATGGCACGGACAAACCTGCCCTTTTAGCAGCTGAATGGAGGATGGATTGAACAGAGGAGAGACTTATGTCTGGTAGACCAAGCAACAAGGTATTGCAATTGTCCACACATGAAGAGAAGAGGACCTGTACAAGATGGTGGCAAATTCCCTCTTTGCCTGTACCAAGTGGATGGCAAATTCCCTTTGTCTCTCCCTTTTAGAATTCCTACTTTTCATTCAAATTCTACCTCCTTCACAGGGCCGTTCTTGATTCCTCCAGTCATGAGCATCTTCTTTTTCTTGAAATTATGTTTAATTATTTCATTTATTTACCTGTGCACATGCTGTTTCTCCCAGCAGAACACAAGCTTCTTGAAGGCAAGGACTACTTTGTCTTTGTCTTTGTATCCCCAGCACTTGGTTCAATTACTAACACATCGTAGACTCTTAACAAATGTTTGCTAGGTTGAATTGAGTCAAAATTGCCTTCTCTAATATAGGATATTACATCAGTATCAGACAGTAATATCTAATGTTAGATGTTAAATGTTAGTACTACCTGATATATCTATTAATATCTAATATTGGGTATCAATGTCTATTAACATCTGATTGTGAGCTCTTATTAGGGGAGGGATTATGTTTTTCCAAAGAGTACCGTTGATAATACTTTACACATAATAGAAACTCACAGACACTCAAATGTATCTATTGAATAGTATTGAATTGCATGAATCTGCATGTAGTAGGTGCTAAATATTTATTGACTGATCATCAAAAATGCAAATCTTAAATCTATTTTATGGCCATTTAGTCCAGCCTTCTAAAACAGAATACCCTATACCAGGATCCTTCTTGGGAAGGAGGTAAGAGATTAAGAAATCAAAGAAAAAGAGGTTCATGGAATGCTCTGTGATTTGCTCAGTGATCAAATCCCTAAATCCTTACCATTCTATCCTTGTGGTCACTGACCACCCCAGGCCAATCATGTATAAATGTGACTGTGCAATATTGTACAATAGAATGAATGAGCACCGGCTCTGGAGGCAGAAGACCCGAGTTCAAATCCCACGTCTGCCACTTAACTTCCTATGTGACTTTGGAAAAGTCATTTTACTTTAATGGGTCTCAGTGTCCACCTTTGTAAAATGGCAAGATTGAACAAGATCTGGGGTTTTAGCCTTCTGTGTGTCATAGATTCTTTGGCAGTCTGGTGAAATCTATGGACTTCTTTTCTGAATAGCTTTTTTTTAACATGCCTGTTTTAACAATCCAGCTAGCAGCTTCTGTAGGGGTGTAAGATTCACCCACAGCCAGCACCCAGAAAGCTGCCAACAGCACAGGTTGATCTGCTTAATCAGGGAAAGCAAGGTGAAGGGGTTGACAAGCTTACTTTTAATACAAATATCATTCAGTTAGTTCAGGGGAAAAATCCAGCACTCTGAACTTCAAAACAAAATGCAAACAAATTACAAGCATCAACAGACAGACTTTGTCTGATTCAAATCCCAAGACATAGTTACCAGAGTTCAACAAAGTCTCAGCATCCAGGTTTACAAGCTGGAGGGCTCCTTAGCTACAGCTGCCCGGAGTCTCCTCATCAACACCATCTCCAGAGCCCCACACAAATGGCTCTGTCCTCCATAGGGCTTCAGACATCATCAAACATCACCTGAATCACCAGAGCTCAGGCTCTGGTGATTGGTTCTTGAGTTGGCCCCTCTCCTTAGGACCCTGGGAGGTTCACATCCACATGGATTATGTTAACACCTGGGGTTTGGGCCTGGGGCTTAGCACCTAGTAAAGCTCACTGAGATAAATTGAGTCACTCAAAGAAAACAAAGGCCATTCTGGTTACACTCCACCCCTTGTTCTAGGATACATAATCTAATCAGCCATGTATCCTAGAACACACATTGTGATCAATTACAAAGGAAACTAAAACATATCATTCATAATAAAGCAAAACATATTCAGTGACATTCCCAAATATTGGTTTACAATTCAAATATGACCCACCCCTAGGTCCCAGCAAGATAATCTTTTCAATCAATCATCCCCAAAATAATTGTTAATAATTCAAATGTCCACCCCTAGGTCAAAGCAAGTTAATTTCTTAAGCTCATAAAGTGTCCAAATAAAGTGCTTCTTCAGCAGCACACTGCCATCGCAGTCTTTTTCCCAGTACCCTGAGGCACGGGCATACTTTAGTTAGTAAAGTCCTAAAGCAAACAAACAAACAAATAGAGTTCTCTTGGGGATATCTCCTCCCCAAACTGCCGTTGCAGGCTTCCACGTGGCACCCAAAGTCCCAATTTCAAAGAAAGAGTCCAAACAAAGTTCTTTTAGGGTCTGTTCTCCCCATTAAGTTCCAGTCCCCGGTTCCAAGTCTCGAGGGTCTGCTGGGCAATAAAGCCAACAGGGTGGGGTCCCTAGGGGTCCAAGGCACTTCCCCCACCCCAACAACAACAAATCCATGCCTCCCTCCTGGATCCCAAGCAGCCCAAGCTGAAGGGACCAAAAAGGCAGACTCAGTGCCTTGCTGCAAAGTTTCCATCTTGCCCCAGGGCTGGACTTCAGGCTCCTGGGTTCCAACTCCAGCTGGCCTCACCTGGCTTCTTCTGGAATCCCAATGTAGGTGGTTCCCCATCTTTGTGCTCACCTCACCAAAGTCAGCTAGAAAGCAGCTCACTGCTCTCACCTTTCCAAAGTTCTCATGCAGGCAGTCTCTTGGATCAATATTTCGGCAGCCGCTGTCTGCTTCTTCTTTCTCCTCACCAGCCCCTCCTGCCAAATCTGTAGGAAGGCCATTCTCCAAGTCTCCAAGGCCATTCTCCACTCCTGTTTCAAAACTCCATATATAATATAATCTCAAGACATTCATCCTTTCAGCACAGTCCTCTGGGGTCAGGCTTATCAGCTTAAGCCCTGGGAAGAAGGGATTATCTCCTGCTCTGGGCCCCTGGGAAACCATGCCCAGCACTTCCACCGGCCTGTTTTCCTTCAGGACTTTGTTGCTCCTGAGGCTGCACAAAACCATAGCCGCTCCAAGTAGAAAGAGCAATCCAAAAACTGGGAAACATTCAACAAACCCAGTACCCCAACATGCCATGCTTCCTTGTTAAAGCCAGATCCTGCCGACTACGCCATTTGTGTCAACAATCTGGCTGGCAGCTTCTATGGGGGTATAAGATACGCTGGGGCAAGCACAGCTTCTTTCGATCTGCTGAAGCAAGGTGAAGGGGTTTACCGGGAATGCACAGGTTCTTTCAATCTGCTTAAGCAAGGGAAGCAAGGTGAAGGGGCCAACAAACTTACTCCATTCCAACATACAAACAGCATTCAGTTAGTTCAGGGAAAAAGCCAAACTATTCAAGGGCACTTGTTGACTAAGTGCTAAGGAGCCCAATTTTTGGTTACCAACACAATGCCTAAAATAAAATAAGAATTATTTAAAAATATATAATATGCACATACATATACATATATACACATGCATACATACATGTGTATATACATACAAATACAAGTTCATGGACCCCAGGTTAAGAATGCCAGGACTAGATTACCTCTAAAGTTATTTCTAACTCTAAACCTGATGATCCCATCAAGACAGTATAGAGCTGACAAGATTATGTGGTTTGCATCAGGAAAAATATTAAAGCATTGCAACTTGATTCAAGAAATCTAGCAGGATATCACTTAAATCATATAAGCCTGGGCTTTCCTAATCACATGCTCCAGGGGAGGGGAAAAATTCAAAATTCTCAGCAATGAGAAATGATCGTATTTATAGACTTAAGTTAAAATGTTAGATGGGGCTGAATATAGGGACAGCTAGATAGTACAGTGAATAGAGCAACCTGGATCTGGAGTTGGAAAAGCGCATCTTCCTGAGTTCAAATCCAGCTTCAGACACTAGCTGTGTGACCCCTGGCAAGTCATTTAACCCTGTTTGCCTCAGTTTCCTCATCTGTAAAATGAGCTGGAGAAGGAAATGGCAAACCACTCCAGTATCTTTGCCAAGAAAACCCCAAATGGGATCACAGAGTCAGACACAACTGAACAATAGCAACAACTGGTTGCAGAAGAAAAATGATTCTTCTCTGGCAAGTTGAGGAACCATTCAGTAAGTTAACTTCTAGCTAAGGATGTGCTGGTAAGAGTTTCATAATCAGCTCTCAAAAAAAGGAACAGCACATTTTAAAGTTTAACCTGCATTATTAACATTTTGTCCATCACTTTCTCAAGTTTAGACATTTAACAAAATAATAAATCAAGTCCTGAGTTGTAGCCTTTGCTAATTTTCTAGGTCTAAATGCTCACACTGAAAATTCAGTTTGGCTCTCACAAGGTATGACCCAGCACACCACTGTGTTCTATGTCATTTCCTTTTTTTTTTTAAAATTAATTTAATTTTTCTTTTCGGTTGCAAATTCTCTCCCTTCCCCCACCCCTCCCCCACCCAGCGAGATGGTAAGAAATAAGTCATTTCCTTTTGATGACAGGTTGCTTGGATTTGCTGAATTCCACACTGTTGGAATGGAAGTGACCTCAGGAAGAACTGGATTCAGGTTTTACCTTTAGTGCTCACTAAGATTGTGGCCCATGGAAAATCACTTTAGTGCCCTAAACAACTCTTTAAGACTATAGGTTACAGAGAAAACTATAGATTGTTCAAATGTGGTATTTTCCTTAGTGGGAACTCCCTATGCAGTTAAAATCACAGATCTGTTAAAAGAAAATACATGAAAATTTACTGGGGGAGGTGAGCAGGGAGGGTGGCTAAGTGGTGCAGTGCATAGAGCCCTGGCCCTGGAATCAGAAGGAACTGAGTTCAAATCCAGCCTCAGACACTTGATACTTACAGCTGTGTGACCCTGGGCAAGTCACTTAACCCTGATTGACTCACATACCACACACCACACATACACACATATTGCTTGGGGAGGGGAGTGCTTCTTGGTCCTTAACTGGCCAAATTAGGTGGCCTCTGATATCCTCATGACATCAGAGATATTATCTAAATCTATGATCATGAAATCATAGTTTAGAGTTGGAAGGTACCTTAGGGGCCTTCTCATTGGCAGATGAGGAAAATGAGGCCCAGACAGGAGTATCTTACTCATGGTGATCTGGACAAGATGCTAATCTACCAAGAGCAAGTGTCCTATGAAATGGAGTTTTCACTCCAATACTTATGCTCCTATAACCATAAGCATAAACTCATTCGAAAACACATTTGCTCACAATGATTGGAAAGAGCTGTTCTTTGGCTTCACATTTGAAAACATAGAAGAAGATGACTGGATTGTTCACACATAACCAATAAATGGGGTCTTTTGAATTTTGTTTTTGTCTCAGTGCTCAAAGGGTGGGTACAGTGGCACAAGAGATAACAATGGTGCTTAGAGTGAAGATGGGTAGTCGCCTTCCTGCTTTCCGTAAGAGGCTTTCCCCTTCCTCACTAACATGCCAAGCATGATAATATAGTCTAAACATCTCTACAGTCAGGTCACTCCCTCATAATTACTTACTGAGTCATTTCTATGTCCCTGACTCAGACTGAAAGGAAATAGTATCTGTAAGGTCATAGCTTTAGAGACGGAAGGACCCTTGGTGGCCTTCTGGTCCAATCCTCTCATTTTACAGATAGGGAAACTGAGACCTACAAAGGCTAAATGATTTCCCCAAAGGTCATACAAGGGGGCAAGTGGCTAAACCAGGATTTGAACTGAAACCAAAACTGCCATTCTTTCCACAGGATCACACTGCCTACCCACAAAACCAAGACAGTGAATGATTTAAATGTCTTAAATTTGTTGTTGTTGTTGTCCAGGTATGTCTGACTCTTTGTGACCCCATTTGAGGTTTTCTTGGCAAAGATAATAGAATAGTTTGCCATGTCCTTCTCCAGCTCATTTTCCAGATGAGGAAACTGAGACAAACAGAGTTAAGTGACTTGTCCAGGGTCACACAGCTGATAAGTGTCTGAGGTCAGATTTGAACTCAGGTCTTCCTGACCTGACTCTGGGCCCAGCACTCTATCCACTGTTCCACCTAGCTGCTTATCATGCTGCCTACCCACAACACTAAAATAGTACTGATGATTTAAATGTCTTAAAATTAGAGATCCTCATTATAAGTGAAACAAAGGATATTACATTTCATAACTAGATTTTCATGAAATTACATTAGCATTTACTTATCATCATAGAAATGAGGGGAAAAGAATTAGTAGATCATATAAGGAGAGGGAGGATATGTATATATACACACATATATATATATATATATATACACACACATATATATATATATACACACACATGTATGAATATTTAAGCACATGAAATCCTTATTTCAGCTCAATTTGGCATCTTTCCTCCTAGTAGTTTGTAGAAACTAACTTAGAAACTTCATGTGGTAAGTGGGAATCTGTGAGAACAGCTCTTAGCAATGCCTCTCTGGGCAAAACAGAACCCAGTCATGTAGGAACTCTCTTACAAGGGGATTTCTGGCAAGATAGCTTCTTCTCCTCCAAATAGCAAGAAATATGTTCAAGAAAGTGAAAGAACAACCAAAGGAGCAGGGGAGAAATCTGCATAAGTTATTTATAGCAGAAAAACTAGCAGGATAATACTGATAACAGTATTCATATGGCATTCTGAGGTGAACAAAGAGCTTTACAAATGTTATCTCATTTAATCCTCACAACAACATTGGTGTGGGGACAGAGCCAAGATGGTGGACAGAAAACAGGGACTTCCTTGAGCTCTCCTCCAAATACCTCCGAACACCTGTGAAAAACGACTTTAAACAAATTCCAGAGCTACAGAACCCATGAAATAACAGTGAAATAAATCTCCAGCCCAAGATGGCCTGGATGGTCACTGGGAAGGGTCTATCGCATTGTGCTGGGAACAGAGCACAGCCCAGCATGGGCCAAACCAGGACAGACCAGGCCAGAGCAGACTGGGAGAAGCAGGCCTCAGGGCAATGAAGCAATGAGCTGTGGCAGTTTCCAGACTTCTCAACCAACAAATGCCAAAGACAACTTAGCATGTCAGTGGGAAAACTCTGTTGGACCTGGGTAAGAGAAGGTCATGGTCTGGCCCCAGCCTCGGGGCTGCGGAGGTGGCTGTAGCAGCAGCAGCTACTTCCAGAGCTCCAGGCCCACAGAAAGTGCAGGGAATCAAGAAGCTGATCACAGTGGGAGTGCAGGGATCTCTTTGCTGGCACTGAGGCAGGATTCTCTTGCTTTGCCCTGCTTGTATCTGGATCGCAGTCCTAGTTGGTAGTCTGGGAGTGAGGAAGAGTGCTGGTGAGGCAGAGCTTGTGGTGGCTGTGGGGAAGGAGTCCTGGTAGTTATAAGGCACAAAAGAGTGCTTAAGATGACTCACAGACCAGAGCACAGGCCAGGAGAGGACCAAACACCTCTCATTGGGTCATACTACCTCAGAAGAACTAAAAATTTACAGGTGTCTAGAAGCAGCTCTGAAAACAGTAGCACAAAACCCCTGAAGCTGGGGACACAGCACTCTCCATTCTGGAAGCAGAGCTCTACCTTGGTAAAGAGGTCAAAAGTCAAGTAAGTGGCTAGGGAAATGAGCAGACAGCATAAAAAACCTCAGACTGTAGAATCTTACTTTGGTTATGAAGAAGATCAAAACATACACCTAGAAGAAGTCAAAGTCAAAGATCCTACATCAAAAGCTTCCAAGAAAAATATGAATTGGTCTCAGGCCATGGAAGAGCTCGAAAAAGATTTGGAAAACCAAGTAAGAGAAATAGAGGAAAAATTGGGAAGAGAAATGAGAATGATGCAAGAAAACCATGAAAAATGAGTCAATAACTTGTTAAATGAGACCCCCCCAAAAATACTGAAGAAAACAACACCTTAAAAATAGACTAATCCAAATGGAAAAGGAGGTCCAAAAGGTCACTGAAGAAAATAATTCCTTAAAAATTAGAATAGAGCAAATGGAAGCTAATGACTTTATGAGAAATCAAGAAATTATAAAAGGGAACCAAAAGAATGAAAAAATAGAAGACAATGTGAAATTCTCATTGGAAAAACCACTGACCTGGAAAATAGATCCAACAGAGATAATTTTTAAATTATTCGACTACCATGATCAAAAAAAGAACCTAGACATCATCTTTCAAGAAATTATCAAGGAAAACTGCCCTGATATTCTAGAACCAGAGGGTAAAATAGAAATTGAAAGAATTCACTGATCACCTCTTGAAAAAGATACCAAGAAGAAAACTCCTAGGAATATTGTTGCCAGATTCCAGAGCTCCCAGATCAAGGAGAAAATACTGCAAGCAGCCAGAAAGAAACAATTTGGGTACTGTGGAAACACAATCAAGATAACATAAGATCTAGCAGCTTCTACATTAAGGGATCAAAGGGCTTGGAATATGATATTCCTGAGGTCAAAGACGCTAGGATTAAAACCAAGAATCACCTACCCAGCAAAACTGAGTATCATTCTCCAAAGCAAAATATGGATTTTCAACAAAATAGAGGATTTTCAAGCTTTCTCAGTGAAAAGACCAGAGCTGAATAGAAAATTTGACTTTCAAATACCAGAATCAAGAGAAGCATGAAAAGGTAAACAAGAAAGAGAAATCATAAGGGACTTACTCAAGTTGAACTGTTTACATTCTTTCATGGAAAGATGATATCTGTAATTCATGAGACGTTTCTCAGTATTAGGGTACTTGAAAGGAATATACATACATACATATATAAATGTATGTGTGTATATAGACAGAGGGCACAGAGTGACTTGAATATGAAGGAATGATATCTAAAAAAGTAAAATTAAGGGTGAGAGAGGAATATATTGGGAGGAGAAAAGGAGAGATAGAATGGGGTGAATTATCACACATAAAAGGGGCAAGAAAAAGATGTTATAACGGAAGGAAAGAGGAGGTAGGTGAAAGGGAATGAGTGAACCTTATTCTCCTAGGATTTGGCTTAAGGAGGGAATCGCATACCCACATAATTGGGTATCTTACCCTACAGGAAAGTAGTGGGGAAGGGGTGGGGATGATAGAAAGGAGGGCAGATTGGGGAAGGGGGTAGTCAAAAGCAAACACTTTTGAAAAGGGACAGAGTCAAGGAAGAAAATGGAATAAATAGGGAGTGGAATAGGATGGAGGGAAATATAGTTAGTCTTTCACAACATGATTATTATGGAAGTGTTTTGTATAATGATACATGTATAACCTATATTGAATTACTTGCCTTCTCAAGGAGGGTGGGTGGGGAGGGAAGAAGGGAGAGAATTTGGAACTCAAAGTCCTAAAAACAAATGTTGAAAACTGTTTTTACACGCAACTGAGAAATAAGATATACAGGCAATCAGGTATAGAAATCTATCTGGCCATACAACAAAGTAAGGGAGAAGGGGGTGAACAGGGGGAGTGGGGTGATAGAAGGGAGGGCAGACTGAGGAAAGGGGCAATCAGAATCATGTATTCTTGGGGTGTGGGGGAGAGTAGATGTGGGGAGCCAGCTATATCCTGTTTAGGCCTCTTAGACCTCTGCAAGGCAGGGTCAATTGAAAATGGGTCTATTCGTGGCAAGGCCAGGTGCAGGATGAGAAGATGTGGCAAAGAAAACCCACCTTCACAGCTAATTATCCACATGGGAAAGAACAGAAATGTTTCAGTATGTTTATCTACATGGGAAAGAGTAGAAATGTTTCAATTTGTTAGCCTGTAGGAGACTGGTGTCTCGTTCCCAGGAACAAGGAGATGAAAAACTTAATCAAGGCTTTATTGTACTTTTCTTTGAAGTCAGGATGACTCAGTAACTAACCTGTATAAAATTCTGTCAGTAACTCCATTAAAATCAGTCTATAGTTTGACTATACGACTTGCCTAGCCTCATGTCTTTGTCTTTTTGTGTCAATTACCTCATCATATAGTCACACCATCGCAGGTACAGTCGGCGCCGCTGCTGTGGGACAGATGGCGCAGGAACAGGGACTGGTCAAAGAAGTAAGAAGTGAGGATGAAGTAACATCTTACCAATAAGACTCCGGAGCGTTCAAAGAAGAGGTAAGAGGATTACTCCAGTAGGCTTACTGGGGGATTGTAGAAATTTTAGAGATTTAGAGTTTTAGAAAAGTAGATTTAGAAACTTTAACTATGGGGCAGATACAATTTAAAGATGGAGACCAGTATCTGCAAGTATTGAAAAAGATTGTAAAAGAAAGAGGTTTTTACATAACGAAAGAACAATTGGAGGACCTGCTGCAGTGTGTAGAACACTGCTGCCCATGGTTCCCCGAAGAAGGGACAACTGATTTAGAAAAATGGGAGATTATCAGAAAACAAATTAGTAAAAGATTAAGGGAAGATGGACCAGAACGCTTCCCAATGTTCCATATGGAACATTTTTAAAATATGTCTTACTCCAGAAGGAAAAGTTCCTATGGTACAAAGAACAATTAAGCATGATATTGGGGTTGGGGAGAGATCTTGTGAACCTCAGCCCAGGGATGGATGACAATAACCCACTGGGGGTAGACTAGCTAACTGGGAGATACCAAAATAGAAAGGGATAAGGAAAATGCCAGGTTTCTAGAAATCCTTTTTGCGCGTCCTGTCATTTTCTGTCTGTATTTCCTTTGTGTTATGTGTCTCTGTGTGAAGAGAGTATGTTATCTAACTCTTTGTTGTTAAAACTGTTGAAATAAAGAAAATGCTCTTTCTTTCTCGCTTCATTCCAGTCCTGGCCAAATTTGGAATGTGAAGAGAGATAAGGAAGAAAAACGGGGATCTTTCCCCCTTAGAATTAAGGGAAATGTGTCACTCCTAAATTTGATGTTTAAGATAAAGTCAGAATTTATTATACTATTTGGCATTAAGACAAATTTGGAAAATGTATGGATCTGAAAAAGAGACACTTTGAGTTTTTCAGCATGGGGGAGAAGGGACAAGGTGCCACTGGATTTTTTCCAGAGTCCCACTCACCTTGGCTAGAGGATTCAAGGTTCTCACTTTCAAAAAAGTTTTAAAGGAGTGAACACAGAAGTAAAGTTTACTCACGTTAAAATGAAAACTATTAAGATCTTTTCACCTGTCTCAGACTGAGGCAGGGCGGCTAAAAATTCCTTAGCAGATTCTGTTAACCATAGATAATCTGATGAAGCACATGAAACCTTTTTTCAAAATAATAATACACTTATGAATGTGAAGAAAATTTAGTTTACATGACAAAAGATATGTATTTTTTCTCTATCCCCCTCCAATCTATCTATAGACTCCTTGGGGGGTTAAGAATTCCAGCTCAATGTCAGAAGTATATACAAAGATGTTTTAATTCATGTGTGGTTAATAAGAATCACCATGAGACTAGTATAAATAAAAAAAAACTGGAAAAAGGACTTTAAAAAATCTAGAATGTGCTTTCCCAATTTTTAGAATTAAGAACCTTAGTAATGATCCTATAAACAGAATTGGAAAATACTTAATAACATAAAGGTATTAAATAAATAAATAGAATTAATAAGTAGTTTTTTATACACAACTACAGAGATCCTTATGTACAATTTAGTGACCCTCATTCCCATTTGAGTTTGATACAAGTGGCTTAATGCTTCCTAAATAGAGAAATAAAAGCAGAGAATGAGAGCCAATCTGGACATATTTGACCAGAAAGACTGCTACTGTACTCCTGGGAAACAAAAAATACTTCTTAGAATAGTAATTATCTCAATAGATATATATTTCTAGCTTGCTGTGGTCTTCCTAAGTTTGCTACTTGTAAAGTTTAAAAATGATTCAGCTGTGGATATACAATAGAGACTTGGCTCCTTTTCAAAATAATTGCCCCGCTTACTAGCTGCTCTTTCTTATTTAGGCCCTTTATTTTGATGTTTTTTCACCTAAAATCTCTATTTAAATTAAATTATAATAACATTGAAACTGCAAAAATTAAAATACATGTTGCAACAAAAGCTCTACTCCCCATTCTCTACTTTGCAGCCCTCTCATACCCCACTGAAAACAGCCCTGGAACCCTGGAGGCCCTGACACCCACACTTCTAGGCAAGCAGAGGAACCTCTCCTCTCAAGCCCCCAAGTCCTTGCTCCCACACCACTGGAACCTGAAATTTTTGCTCCACGTTTCCCAAAGCCCAGCAACCCCTATTAGGAAGCAAAAGTTCCTCAGGGACCCTCCTCAATGACTCCTCAGACCTTTAATTCAGGTGCTGGACTCTACAGCTTCCCAGCACTCCCCGGTCCTTAGTCTCCCTCCCCTTTCCCAAATCCCTGGCTCGACCACCCCCAGTCCACAGCCAAACTCTGCAACTGTGGTGAGAGAAGAAAAGCCTCTGTGCTTGGTAAGCCCAATATATGGAAAGATTTGGGAGTGCAATTAATGTCGTCTGAAAATTTTCTGTTTGTGTTGTTATTGTCCTAAATTGTAGTAAAATTCTCCTATATTGTAAAACTCGAGTGAATGTTGTGAGCTAAAATTAGTGGTAGACAAAGAAATTTTTAATCTGAATTTTGTTGAAACTAAAAAGTGAAAACAATTGTGTCAAACTGGTTAAGTTACTTTCTCAGCCTGGCTAACCCTGTCTTCTCATGCTGTATAATTGCCATTGGTAAACCAGGTATTCCCACCTTTACCTGTAGTTAATACTGTCCCGGCTTCGGCCAGCACTTAGGACACTTGTAAGATCGTTAACTAGGTTTTTGGGGATTACTCTTTTAATGTTAAAAACCAATAAAGTTTTGGAGAGATAAAAGGAATTATGTCCACCTAAAGATATTGATTAGGATAAAGATATTGATTATTGTGAGTTATTACTATTCCTGTTCAATTAACTATCAACCCCCTCTGCCTGGAAGGGAAACTGACCATACCTTGTTAGCCATGAGTCAAATTCCTTAGGCTTCCTTCTTACCTGGGCCAAAAGAAGTAGTCAGAATACTGGCCCAGCACATTTTCAACCAACCTAATTACAATAGATGATTCCAAACTCTTTGTAAAACTTTCCCAAGAAAAATGTGAATGGAACTTAGAAATGTATATTTGAATAATTAAAAAAGGGGTACATATGGTTATTTGGCATTGAGAAATTTATCAACTACATAGCCCCAAGAAAATTCTATTGTGGTAATATTGGATAACTATTGCAACTTACAGGTTGTGACATAATTATTGTGATTTACTAACTGAGACTATTACTATTATCATTAATGTAAATACTAGTAATATGTATGTGTAAAATTTGAGATTCTGTGTTGTCAGAAAAGCAACTTCTTTTATAATCTAAATGTTGTTAGGCTAAGAATTGTACTGAGGTAGAAAACTTTTAAATCATTCTAGTTGACTATGTCATAATATTTTGTAGTGTTATAATTTAAAAAATCATAAATTGCCAAATTTTGTCTTTAATTGTTTTGCTATCATTTAAGAAATTCGTGAGACTGCTAATTAAGCCTACGTCTAGTATTTACAAAACTATGTTTAGTCTTCTTTTTGTTTTCTCTTCAATTATGTGGAAAAGATTTGGTGATCAAATTTAAGAATTGTTTAATACTTAGAAATTAATAATAATATCAGAATAAATTGTAAGCTGTTTCTGAGAAAGGGAAATAAGTTTATGAAGAAAAGTTTTGTAAAATCCTTTGTAAGATTTTTAGAAAGCCTCAACCTTGAATAAGTATGCTCAGAGAAGAGGCAAAAGATAGCAGACAGGCCCACGGTTTTTCTATTAATCCTTCCTGAAATCCATGTTACTGTTCCTTATTTTGTAAAATTGCCGAGACCCCTGTAAACCATGTCTATGGGCTAGTTCATCAGCCCCCAGAAAAGAACTTGTTTGATTTATGTAGGTCCTAAACAATGAACTTAGCTTGTTGAGAAGCCGCAAGTTTATGTACAATAGATAGAAAAGATTCTAACAGTTCACTTTTATACCAGGACAAGTTTAAGTTTGAGAAGGAAAGATATTAAATGAAATCCCTTCTGCATATGAGTCCTGATAAATCTTTATGGCTTATTGCAAGTCTGTCTCTGGCTCTAAGCTGTGATTGGTCAAACTTACTGTTTTAGGCAAAAGGCACTTAGGACTATAATTTTGTTTTGAGTTTGAATTTGGGTATAGTTATCTGCACTGAAGATCTGTAACTACATTTGAGTTTAAACAAAACAAGGATGTTTTATCCTATCATATTGGGTATGTCATATGTCCCTGCTTTTTCCTTCTATAGCAAATTTCTGTGATTAGAACGGGTAGTTAATATAAGATATAAGCTCTTTTGTGTTATCTTACTAGGCAATCTAATCTTATTTTTATCTAGAACTAGAACATGTGCAGAAATTTATACCAACTGCTTAAGACTCATCTTCAGATGTTCTCTTTGTTTAAAAGGATTCTAAGAGCAGTATACAACATCTTTTTGACTAAGAAACTTGTGATATCTAAGAATTCTGCAATAACTAGAAACTTTTGTTAGTTATAATACTCTGGAGTTAGTGTTACTTAAGGACTTTTTCACCAACTTGGTAAAGTTTTATGAACAAGAGTAGAAATGCATGCGAGCCACTTGGGGCTTGCTTTGTAAATGTTTCTTGAGCAATGTGAGAGTGTTATTTTGTTATTTGATTAATATCATGCTTGTCTAAAGTATTGTTATAACTAATGATGCTTTGGGAAAAAAAAAAGAGGTTTGTTATTGGCTTTGTAAATGCCATCAAAGAAACATGGCATGACTAAAAGGTTAAGATTCTATATGCATTGTGTTAAAAATTGACAATTTAATGTATTCATATATGTACTGAAGCCTGTTATTAACTCCTTAAGTGACATCTCATCCTCCTAGTGAGGAAATTAATAATGGATGTATGTCAAGTGTAAGACACTGGCTTCTGATGTGAATTTCTTAAAAAATGACAATTGGCCATGGTTCAAATTTTGAGTTTGTAAATATGATCAGGGTCATAAAGATTAGAAATAGTAATTTAAAATCGTGTTAAGATCACTCTTGTAGGAGAATGGACAGAAAGCTGATTCCTATAAGAAGACAAGAAGAAGAAGATGCTGTGCTGGAGATGGTGGAACAGACACCAAGGACCAGAAGATTGCATTGATGACGATCCCTGCCAGACAGCTGCATAAGAAAAGACTTTTTGAATCTTAAAGAAACAATTACATTTTTCATTTCTTTTTGAGTCTATGTATCTATGTTCATACAGGGGACTACCCCTTTGATTTGTCAATGCGTAGATCAATCCTTCCTACGTTTGCTTAAATGGTTGATGGTTAGGGGGATGAATTCACGTGTATCTATAATGGTGAAGTGTCTACGAAAGAAAAAGGGGGGTAATGATTGGAATGCTGAGGTGGTGAAACGCCCCTTTTCCTGGTATTGATCCAGAGGGGCTAGTAAAAGCAATTATTGATATTTTCAAAAAATTTAACCCATTTAATAATGTACTTTTGACTATTTTCCATACACTACCTTATATTCTTTCTTTGATCATACTGATTGTTTGTCTACCATGTGTCCTTAGGTTAATGAATGCTATGTTTTAGCCACTTAAAATTACAGAATAAAAAGGGGGGAGATATGGGGAGCCAGCTATGTCCTGTTTAGGCCTCTTAGACCTCTGCAAGGCAGGGTCAATTGAAAATGGGTCTATTCGTGGCAAGGCCAGGTGCAGGATAAGAAGATGTGGCAAAGAAAACCCACCTTCACAGCTAATTATCCACATGGGAAAGAACAAAAATGTTTCAGTATGTTTATCTACATGGGAAAGAGTAGAAATGTTTCAATTTGTTAGCCTGTAGGAGACTGGTGTCTCGTTCCCAGGAACAAGGAGATGAAAAACTTAATCAAGGCTTTATTGTACTTTTCTTTGAAGTCAGGATGACTCAGTAACTAACCTGTATAAAATACTGTCAGTAACTCCATTAAAATCAGTCTATAGCTTGACTATACAACTTGCCTAGCCTCATGCCTTTGTCTTTTTGTGTCAATTACTTCATCATATAGTCACGCCATCGCAGGTACAGTTGGAACCGCTGCTGCGGGACAGGTAGAGATGGGGAGAAAAATTTGTAACTCAAAATCTTGTGGAAATGAATGTTGAAAGCTAAAAATAAATAAATTAATAAAAGAAAACATTGGGGCATAGGGGCTATTATCTCAATTTTATAGATGAGGAAACTCATGCAGACAGAAGTTAAATGACTTGCTCCAAGGCTAGTGTCTTAGGTCAAATTTGAACTCAGGTCTTCCTGACCTCAGGTCCAAGAAAAGGGTAACTATAAACAGCTCCTCATTCATTGCAACAATACTTCAGAGATGGAGTTAGGTTTCAAGGCAAAATCTCTAGCACAGAATAATTCTAAAACAAAAAACAATTGGATCCCAAGAAATGAGAATAGACTACTCAATCCATAAGTATTTATGAAGTGCTTTCTATGAGCCAGGCACCTCCCAACAGAGGAAATACCTCTTCTATCAGACCACCCCCCCAAACCATACCAGACCACTCCCAGCATTGAGCCATCTAAGCAGAAGAATCTGTCTCCACCCAAACCTGAGCCGAACAAAATATCAATGCAGTATCATTATCAGTAAGGTCCTTCAGAAGGAGGGGAGGGGAGGGGGAGGAAGCTGGCAGTCTCCAAGATACTGATTACTAAGAAAAATCATTTTTCACAATACACATTTCCAGCTTTTGGTTCTCACAAGTCAAATAAGCTCCTGTTAGAGTCCCTGCCCTCAAGGACTTTATATTCTAATAGGGAGACTATACAAATTGTGCTTTGACATGAGAAGTCACAAAGATCATAGCACAGCCCTTGGATAAGCCCTGTTCACTGGCTAGGCTTGAGTTATTTTGATTATAAAGAAAGCTGAAGGAAGGCAGCAAAGGGAGGGGTGGGGGGCAAGTGGGAGAGAGGCTGAAATATCCTTGAAGTAAAAGAGCCAACTCAGTCAGCCAAGCAACATTTATTAAGCCAGAGCTTAATAAAGTCACTTAGTTGCTCCTAGGCATGGCCTCCTATGTGTCCAATGATTAGAGAATAACCGAACAAATTATGGTATATAAATGTAATGAACGATTGTCCCATAAGGAATGATAGTATAAAGAATTTGGCCAATCATGCTAAGACTTGAGGCAGACAGAAGAAAACAGAGCCAAGAGAACAATTATGTACAATAATTATAACAAAGTAAATAAAGCTAACATTAAAACGTATCAAACCTTGGGTCAGATACGGGATGTCCCCTAAGTCTTAATGCAATTTAATGCTTTAATGGCTTAAAACCGCACTAAGACTTTTTGGGTTACTCTGTAAGATGGACAATGACATTGCTTTTTTCTAAAAAAAAAAAAAAAAGGAAAACCACAATAATTGAAAGTGACATGTCTTATGAGTCACACACCCTCTGTGAGGTGGTTTTTAACACCCGTAGAGGGGAGAGGTTGTTAGGGTGTTAAGGTGCTTCATGTTATCATTAACAAATCTCCAAAGATTTAACCATTTAATCATAACATTTTCCATTTTAGAGTAAGCAACTTAGCATCCTCTGTGTGTGCGTGTGTGTATATGTGTTTGTGTGCTTATTAAAGGAATACCCAGTATCAATCAGGGAAACCTACCAACTTAGTGCTAAGGACCTTCTTCTAAGAGTATGGTTACTGTCTATGACATCAGTCTCAAAAGGTCTGGGATGTCCCACATAACAGTGCCCTTGTTACCTTTATGACCCATGCCATGTTTATTATCTTGAACTTTCTTGGACCTAAGTATATTATCATTTACTCCCTAATGGGCACAATCAGCTTATTAGCAAGTGTGTGGACTCTTTGTACTAAATCTCTTTGGAGGTCCTCAGTGATTGAGGGTGTGCTAACTCACCCATACTTGTCTATATTCCCTCTCAGCCTGAAGTCTTCGCAGGATTTATAGTTCAAATCTCCCCCCATTCGAGAGATTTTCTCTCTATTTGAATGTTATAAAAGCACTCCCACCCTATCAGAGTACCACATATATTGATTTTGCCCCCAGATGTCCCCGGCTCTTTTTTATATCTTTTTGAATGAGATATCAAGCAGTGGATTTTGTGAAGTAGTGATGATAACAGAATTTAGGTGGGTTTGCTAAGCACTTTACGAATAAATCATTGATCATCACAACAATCCTGGGAAGTAGCTACAGTTATTCCCACTTTACAGTTGAAGAAACTGAGGCAGAGTTCAGTGATTTGCCTGAGGTCACACAGCTAGAAAGCATCTGAAGCAGGATTTGAACTCAGTCTTCCTGACTAGAGCTCAGTCCATTGCCTACTCACCTAGCTGCCTTTACACCTGGAATGCTCATTTGAAAGGAGCTATTCTAATCTTGCTTTACAAGTGAACAGATGAAATAGAAAAACCAGGTCTTCCTGAGTGCAGTCCTAAGTCTCTTATCACAGCACCATCTTGCTACCCCGCACATGGCAGAGCCAAGATGAAACCCCAGGTCACTGAGACTCTAAATCCTGAATTATCCTGTTCTCCCATTGTATTTTTGCCCATTCTGTGAGAGAAGCAGAGACAATTCACTGGGAGTCATAGGATCACAGGACCTTAGAATTAGTCTAGTCTAGTCCCTTCATCACCTTCCAGAGGAGGGGACTTGAAGCCCAGAGATTCAGTCACTTGTCCAGTCAATGCCCTCAGTGCCCAGCAGAGGCTGGACTGAAGAGCCCAGTGCCCCTGATTCCACAGGGAGCATTCTCTGAACCAAGGCCTGTCCTATCAGACAAGTCACTTTGGGCAGTGGCTCTGCTGAGCCCAATGCTATTCCTCATCTGTAAAACAAACAGATTGGAGCTGATCATTCTCAAGGAGTATCTGAGCTCTAAAACTGATGGTGCTTTGTTTGCTCTTCTCCTCCTTATGGCACAACGCTCTTGATCCCCCTGACTGCTATTATTTAGTTTGGTATGGGGACTGACTGTTGGGCCTGAAGTTGAGAAGACCTAAGTTCAAATCCTACAATGGATACTGTATTAGTGAGGTGACCCTAGTCATTTTCCTAACTTCTCTTGGCCTCAGCTTCCCTCTGTACAACGGGGATAATAGCACCTGCCTCACAGGGTGTTGTTGAGTCATTTCAGTCCAGCCCTACTCTCTGTAACCCCATTTGGGGCTCTCTTGAGGAAGATACTGGAGTGGTTTGCCATTTCCGCCTCCAGTTCATTTTTCAGATGAGGAATTGAGGCTAACAGGGTTAAGTGACTTGCCCAGGGCCACACAGCTAGTAAACGTCTGAGGCTGGATGAGAATTCAGGGCCTCCTGACTCTGGGCCTAGTGCTCTATCTACTGCCCTACCCTGCCCACCTCTCACAGGGTGGTGAGGATCAGGTGAGCTAACTTTATGTCCTCGCCTCTCACCTACTCTGGGGCTTCTGACTTTCCCACCATGCTCCTAAGTTGAATACCTTCCCTCACATTCTTCCCAACCCTTTTCACCTTATTTTCGTCTTGTCTTCCCTAATTAAGATTGTAAGCTCCTTGAAGGCATGGCCTGTCTTTTTTCTTATTTATACCCACATCACTTAGCCTGGCACATAGTAGATACTTCATGTTTACTGATTAACTGAATGCAAGAAACATTTAAAAGAACTTTGCCAACCTTTCAAAGTACTACATGAATATTAAGTATGTGGCCATCTAAGATTCATTCCAACTTTAAGATAAAAATTGTCATTTTACTCAAAGGCCTTTAGTTGGTGATAGAAAAGATGCAAAAAAATGTTTAATAGCAGCTTTCATTATGATTATACTTAGGAAATCTTGAAAAACTCTTTGAACTTAAAGACGGCTCCTGTCAGCTCTATGTCACTTTAGGCCCAGATATCTATTTCTACATTTAGATCAGAAACAGATTGAGAGTATGAGAACCAACCCAAGCATAGATTACAAATGACTCCTGAAAATTGGCATAAAATTTCCCATGTTTTGCATTTCAAGGAACTGAAGTAATGTCAAAGCCACACCCAGATTATTGATTTGCAGTTCAATCAGTATGTTGTAATGAGGTAGGGTACAAAATTCAATCCCAGAAAACATCTGTAGCCACTGACTGACTCCTGTCCTAGGAACAAAAACTAAAAACCCAACTTTCTTTTCCCCTGCTACAAAGTTTAACATCTTTCAGAAAATCAGCTCTCCTAAACTTCATATATAGTGAATCAAGGTTTATTTAAAAAGGTAAAGCTTTATACATACAATTTTAAAATGAAAATTTCTGTCTTTGAATTAAGCAATATTACAAGCTATTTATAACAAAGTAGTGTTTATATTTCACAAATGTAAAAACGTCAGAAGAAACTCAAATTACAACTTGGATCCTGGGCAATTCAAGTGTTTGATCCCAAATGATACAGGTCAAGTCCCATCTCTCTGTGAAGCAGTCTTCCTTCAGTCACATCATACTTCAGGATAGCTGGCTGCTGTTGCTATTCCACAGTGGTTATTCTTGTCCCTGGACATTAAGATGTACCCACTTTGGCCCCACTCTTCACCCCAGCTGTAAAGAAAGTTTACTATTAAGTTCCAGAGCACCATTCAAAAATACTTTTACTTTAGGGATGTTAAGCATTCTGACACATATTGTGACTGAATTCAGAGTTGGACTTTTCGAGATAGCAGTGAAAATACTTGCTGGTGACAACTTTGTTGTGTAGTTGATTAGCTACGGCCAGTAACTCTTCATGACCCCGTTTTCAGGTTTTCTTGGCAAAGATACTGGAGTGGTTTGCATTTTCCTTTTTCAGCCCATTTTACAGATGAGGAAACTGAGGCAAACAGGATTAAGTGACTTGCCCAGGGTGACACAGCTAGAAGTGTCTGAGGTCCTTTCTGAACACAGGACTTCCTCACTGTATGGCCACTGCTCACTATTTACTGGGTGGCCTAGCTGCCCCACCATTCCTGACAATCACTCAACAATAAGCACTTTCAGGTTTTTCAACTGAAGTGCTTTTCCCATAGCACTTTGTGAGTCAGTCTGACAATAACTGTATTAGAACAGTCCAACAAACTAGGCCACAGGAAATCTTTTGTACTATCAAGTCATCTGTGGTCATGGAAACTACGAGGAACCACTGGGGACCTCTCAATCTACTCTGGATCCTAAAACTAGGGCCCCTTCAACCCATGAACATCCCTTCTCCATTTCACAGGATCCCAGGAACTCCACCCTTCTTCCTCCTCCCTCTTTCTTCAAAATGAAATAACCAGAAACTGGCAACAAGCAGGTCAGTGACATTTCAGGCAAGATGTTGGTTTACCTGTTCTTGACAATCCAGTATTTCTTTCCATTTTCTTTGACACCATAGCCCACAACCAGCACACCATGATCTAGCTGTTGACTACTGCATCCTGGTTCATAATAAACACCTAGGATATTCAAGTGAAATAGGAATTTGAGAAATGCTAACTAAGTGAACTACTAGTTAGTATTAACTAGTAGTTTTAACTAGTATTAACTAGTTAGTATTGACTACTAGTTAAGTGCATTGTTACAGAAATAATGAAGAACAAAGGCTTACCAGACTGATAGAACTGGAAGGATGGATGTCCTGCATCAACAGCAACAGAGACGGGACCCACCGATGCCACTGCCTTTGCAAGAGCCTTTTCCTGCCCAGATGGGATGTCCACATATCCAGTGACATTAGCACCAGAGCATTCCAGCCGATACCGACAGTCTCTATCCTTTTAAAATGAAATGGATAAAAGGTTTGGTTTACTGTTATCTATGGGCAATGTTCTCCCGTCAATTTATCAGACGAACAGCTCAAGAAAAGAGCTGGATGTGGGTGGGTAAACGATTATTTGAAAATCACATGGAAAGAAGCATAGTGTAAACCAGAGGGCTGGTGACAGTTCTATACATCACTCCTAAGTCTGCATCTTGCATGGATTCAAATGTATGGTTCAGTGGATCCCATTTCTACTTGGGTTTGATACCACTGGCATAAAACAACCAGTTCATTAACAATTCTAAGAGCCTACTAGTTGTAGCATAGCCCAATGAGACCAAGGTTCGAATCTAGCTCTCCACTTACAAGCTATGTGATCATGAGACTGAGGTGGAGAGGTTATCAGAACAATCAGGACAATAGCTCCCCCAGACAGGGCTGTTTGAGGATCAAATGTGATTAGGGGAATGACATGCTTTGTAAACCTTCAGGATGATCTAAATGTCAGCAGCTGTTATGCAATATTAGATTTGATTGTCATTTAATTCCCTGCTCAGAAGGAGGCACCTGTGGGAGCTAGGGGTCAGGGAGGCATCAGGGCAGGGTACAAAGGCCAGAATGGATTCAGGGTCAGGGAACCTGGGGTTCCAATGCAGACCTTGCCATTCATCACTAAATATGTTTGTGATCTTGAACAAGTAAGTCATTGTAAATTGAAGATGTCTGACCATTAAATGATCTATAAAGTGGTCTCTCAGTGGGTGATTGTACACAGAGTGAATGTAGCTTGGATTGAGCTGTAGATTTTGTTTAGTCGAAGTCTTCAGTCTTTGCAGGCCTCCTCAACTCCCATCCCCCAAACTGAGACTCTCCTTTCAAAGAGAGCTAAGCCAAAAGGATGGGGACTCCAACAACTACATATTTACCTTTCCTTCATAGGGATAGGATTCCTCTGTATCAATGCCTCCATTTTTCTTCACATATTGAAAGGCATTATCCATTAAACCACCATTACAGCCTTCGTTGCCATCATCCCTAGAGCAGTCAACCAAATTCTGTTCACTAAGTGAAACAAGTTTGCCCGTCTTATGGTACCACTGGCCTTCCAGGGAACCAGTTGCGCTAAATGCCCAGCAAGAACCACACTGACCCTGAAAAAGTCAAAAAGAAGCACTGCTTAGTTTACAAGATAATCTTAAGAAATCTTTATAAGACAGATCTAAACAGCTTTAAATATGGAAGGGAACTCAGTCACAGATCTGAGATGAAGTCCCACTATTTTTACAATCATAAGCTTCACTGAGTTTTATCTGAGTTATCTATGGATCAAGCTTAAACAACTTTTCATACCTGATTCTTAACAGGAGTTACATAGCCTTTGTCTCTCCAGTCTACAGATTTAGGGGTCTTCACAAAGAGAGGTTCGCGAAACAGAGTTCCTTTGGCCTTCCTTTGAAATTTGTCATGTCTAAAGCCATTCATCACCTGTCTGAATTCCTCATTGGTCTAAAATGAAAAGAAAGGTGATCTATATTAAGTATATTGGGAAGGTAACTGACTACTCAGAATTAGCATCAGATTGTTACAACACACCCACCATATCACCAAACTTGTTCATTTCCAGCTGGAAACCATGTTTGCCAGCACTGTACTCCCGGTTGTGCATTTCAATCATTCTCAAATTCTTCTCCCATGTTGCTCTCCTCCAATTATCTTCATCCTAGAAGCAAGTGCAAAAATGTAAGGTTCAACAAGCTTCTGCTTACATCATTACACATTCAAATGAAACTATCTTCAGACCAATTCAATTGTCAATAATTCAGTTAGCACCCAGTTGGGATGGTGACCACATCCAAATACTGCCATCCCAGGAGGGTTTCCAAGCTCTGATGCTACAGACATCCCTATCCTGTGAACATCTGTGAGAAAAGCATCAGTCTTGAGCAAATGAAGCTCTTGTCTGGATAACTATTGGCTTCTGGGGAAAGACCATTTCATTAGTCCACATTGGACATGCTGTACTCAACACAGTTGGGGAAAAAAGTAGTTTAAGGTTACCGCTCCATAGGTCCTTCTGTGTTGTGACTTCCATTGGTACCATTTAGCATCTAAAGTCCGGTCAAGTTGTGGAGTAGCAGCTACCATCCCCAAGCACAGGGAAGCTAAACAGAGGTAGAAATTCATGCTTCAAACCTTAGGGGAAAAAAATGGAGAAAGAGATAAAAGCATTGTGTGAGGGGTGGGGTGGAGTGAGGGCAAATACAAGAGGTGTAATGCTGATCCAAAGATTTTCAGGGAGTTTAGACATAGGTGCCACATTGGAGAGAGTGCTGGACCTAGGGTCAGGAAGAGCTGAGCTCAAATCCTGCCTCAGACACTTAGGATTTGTGGGGTTGTAGGCAAATCAGTTAACCCCTCAGCCTCAATTTCTTTATGTGTAAAATGGGGATAATAGCAGCACCTACCTCAAAGAGTTGTTTTAAGGATAAAATGAGATCTTTGTAAACCACTTTGTAAACCTTAGAGCACTAGCTATTTTCATTTATTTATTTGTTTATTATTTATTTATTATTGTTAACCACTCAGAAGCTGAGGTGCCACATTCCAGTTCCTGCCTGTCAACCTACAAGGCTTGTCTCTAATCCAATTACACTAATAATCTCCTACTCAGCCTTCTCTCTCATGTTCCCAACCTCCCCCAACTAAAGGCAGCTGTGATGAAACTACTACCAAGCAGCAGCCATTGGGAAAATGGGGGAAGGGAGGGGGTTGTGGCTGGAGCAGAGACAGTAAAAGACTGTCTCTCTTCCTGTGAGTCCCACAGGATGAGATAAGAGGTTATGGGATATGCAGATTTTATTACATTATCTTTCTCCTCCAACCCATGACAGCTATTATTGTCAAGGATACCACTGTCCTTCCAAAGTTCAACCTCAGTCTTACCTTCAGCTATTCCAAACTCCACCTACCCAATCAGGTGCCAAAACATCTCTCTCATTTGTCTAGTTCAGCCCTGGTTCAAGCCCTAGCCATGTTTCCAATGGACTTTTTCAATAGCCTTCTAACTGATCTCCCTGCTCCAAGTCTTCCTCTACTTCATCCTATCCTCACATAGCAGCCCAAATCATTCTAAAGTGACCATTTTGCTCTCATCCTCTTCAGCACACTCAAGTGTTTCTAGCGCCACTAGGATCATATTATTTCACTTTATCTGGTACTTTGAAAAGCTTCTATTTCTGTTTATTAGCACAGTAGCACATGGATAATTTATAGAAATAAATGTACATATATATAGGGCAAGTGCTCACAAATATTTTGTCCTCATATGGAGGGAGGGGGAGTATCCTAGTAGAAGTCTGCAGATTCCTGCTTTACTGAGGGCAGGGACTGTCTTTTGACTCTTTATAACCCCAGTGCTTAGCACAAAGCTCGGCACAGAACAGTACTAAATGAATGGTTTTCTTAAAGCCAGTATAACATTTCTAAGCCCCTCCCTAAAACTAATCACCAAATGTCCCTTCTTTAGAACTCAAAACAACTCTATTTCTCAGGAGCATGACCAAGCAATATACTAGCCTAGTATAGGGCTACATTTGACATCAAGGTGACTGAGTTCAATCCTGACCTCTGCCACTTACTACCATATGGGCATATATGGGCATGTCACTTCACCTCAGTGCCTCAGTTTCCCTAAGGCTTTACAGTCAGCTGCTGATGGAGGGAGTGGGACAGGGGGAAAGCCTTTTCTGCCTTTTCTGCAGTCGAGTGAGATAGTCACCAGACTTTCAGATCCTCTCAGCCTTAGACCTAAAGACCCTGCAAGCCAAAATCCATCTTTTACAAATACAAGAACTCTGGGCATCTAAATCTCCTGCAATTAAAAACAACCTCTAGCCCGCCTCTCTCCAAACAAGCTCCACCTCTCCAAGCTGGAAAAGAGGTCACGTGGAGGCGCCCATGTGAGCCAGGACCCCCAACAACACCAGCCAGGCAGAAGGGACTTGGCTGGAGGCCACGAACCGCCCTCCCAGCACAATCCCCACCCCCCACCTCCCGCACCCCCGCTCCGGGACACCGGCTGTGGTGGGGTTTACAGGGCATTGTAAGGGACCTTTCAAGCGGGGCCCAGGAGGAGCAGATCAATACACACAGATATAAGCAAGGACATTTACACTTTCGTAACCCTCCACCCCCAGCCCAGGGATGTTGGCAGACTTTGCAACCAGAGGAAATCCAGAAGCCCTCCAGGCCATCGGGGATGAAGAAATCCGGGAAAGTGACGGAGAACAGTCCCGGATCAGATCCGGGAAGGAAGTCACAGCTCATCCCTGACCTGGCCACTCCTCATCCTCAAATCCACGCAAAAGGTGACCCTCCCCAATGCCCCCTCCTCCTCAACTCCTCTCCCATCAAGGGCGGGCCAAAAACACATCCCGAACTCCATAAGCGGCGCGCTCGGCTCCCTACGCCTCTGTGATGCTAGTGGTAATCGAGAGAAGGGCAAACACTCCTTTAACGCTGTTTGGGGTTCGCAGAGGGCTTTCCAGATGCTCCCCCATTTCGGCTTCCTAACAAACTTCCTGGGAAATAGATGCTACGAATTTGTCCTGGTGTCACTGAGGCTCGGGAAAGGTTTACACCGCCCTCAACTCCCGTTAAGGCAAGACCCAACACGCGCACGCACACACACACACACACACACACACACACAGACACACACACACACGGGCACGCGGCCAAGCTCTGCTCTCCCAGCCACATCTCCCAGCAGCTACAGCAACAAAAAACTCTTCCTCCACTATCCCTCTTCCCGAGCCCAGGCTGCGTCCTCTTTTGCTCCTCCTCTTCCCGGGGGCTGCCCGGAGCCTAAGGACTTTGCCCCTTTCTGAGCCTCTCCCTCGGACCTCGGAGCTGCGGCTCCCCCAGCCCTCACCTGAGCGGCTCAGCAGCGGCGGGACTTGGCGAGAACCGGACCTCTAAGGAAACTTGAAGGTCCTGCTGGGGGATCACTTAGCCCTGGGTCCGGTGGCTCCTTTTTTATGCCAATATCCCGGGCTAAGCCTGCCAGGTCCCACCTCCCATCGTAACCATTGGCTGTTCCGGGATGAAGGGGCGGGGCCGCTGGTGGGTCAGAGACTCCGTGACTCGCGATGCTTCTGCTTCTCAACCAGTCGCGTTTTGCTGTTGACTTAGGGGTGGAGACGCTGCGCGGTTGGGGGAGGGGAAGGGAGATCTCTGGTGATCCCGAAGACTGCTTTATTTTACTTTGCTTGCATGAAGGGCCCCTGCTTGGCTGGGGGTTAGAGTTGGGAAGAGGGTGGGAGGGAGGAAGGAATAGCCTTGTCCTCATGCACGACAGAGATCAGTGGCTTGGCTGAGGTGACCGGATAAACCACTTGTATATTCATGAATTCATTGATTTCTACGTTTGGAGAATAATCATAGAGTTAAGAGCTGGAAGGGATCTTCCAGGCCTGCATTTTATGTATGAAGAAACCCAGGCTCAGGGTCTAAGTGATTTGTCCAAGGTCAAACAGCAAATGGCAGCACTGTGATTCAAACCCAGGCCCTCTCACTCCAGATTCTGAGATTTTCTGTATGAAGATTCTGAGCCAGGAGATTTACAAGACCGGGATCTGAGTCCCCAGGGAACCTAACTGTGGAGGGGGATGGTAGCTATGAGCAGACAAACATAATATGCTCTGATTAATGAGAGATACACCAGAGAAGTGTAACCAAATTGACCACTTTGTGAAGTAGGGGTTTGGGTGTGAGGTTGGATCAGAGGCAAGCTTCCTTGTAGGGGTGGCATTGGAATTCAGGCCAGCGGGAGAGAGGGGTTTCAAATGGTCATGGGGTGGGGACAGCTTTTAGGCAGAAGAAAAGGTGGGTAAAAGCATAGAGGTTGGAAAGCCAGGCTTTTGTACTGGGAGCTGTCTTCTCCAGTAGATCTCTCTTCTCTCACTAATCTCCAGTTGCTCCCTGTCTATTGGCTGCTTCCCCTAGTGACCACAAAAGTGCCTGTGTCTCCCTTATCCTCAAAACACCTGCACATGATTCCTGCCAGCTGTCATTCTATATCTTTCTTCCCATTTCGTGACTAAACTCCTTGAGAACGTCACCTATAGTTGGTGCCTCCATTTCCTTTTCTCTCAACCAGTTCTTAACTCCCAGCAGCCTGGAATCCACCTCACCATCCAACTGAAATTGCTCTCTCCGAAGTTGCCAGTGATCTCTTAATCTTGCCACATCTAACAGCCTTTTCTCAACCATTATCCTTCCTGACCTCTCTATGTAGCCTTTGACACTGTCAGTCTCCCTCTTCTTCTGGATACTTTCTAGGTTTTCATGGCACACTGCTCTCTTTTGGTTCTCCTCACTCTCACACTGCTCCTTGTCAGTCTCCTTTGCCTGATCTTCCCAAACTAGTTGTCCTGTGAGGGTCCCCCAAGACTGTCCTAATCCCTCTTTTTCCCTCTATTGTTTCATTTGGTGATGTCATCAGCTCCCATGCTTTCAGTTATTATCTCTCTGTAGCTGTCTCTCAGATCAACTTGCCCAGCCCCAACCTCTCTCTTAGCTTTCACTTTTGTATCCCCAGCTGCCTTTTAGACAACTTGAGCTGGATCCCATAGACATATTAAATTCAACATGTCCCAAACTGAACTCATTACCTTTCTCCCTAAATCCTCCCCTCTTCCTAACTTCCATATTACTATCAAGGGTTCCATTCTCCCATTTGCCCCAGCTTGAAACCCAGGTGTCATCCTCAACTCCTCCCTCTCACCTCCCATTGACAATGAGTTGTCAATTCCTGTCAATTCTGCCTTCATAACATTTCTTAGATATTCCCCCTTCTCTCTTCTGACATTGCCGCCATGCTGGTGAAGGTCTTCATCACTTCAAGCTTAGACCATTGCAATAGGCTAATGGTTGGTCTCTCTGCCTCAAGTCTTTCTCCACTCCAATCCACCCTCCATTTAAGCTGTCAGACAGATCTTGCTGAAATGTAGGTCTGACCATCTCACTCCACCACCTGGCAATAAATCTCTGTCTTTTGAAACCTTTCATAACCTGGCCCCTTCCTGCCTTTCCAGGCTTTTTAAACCTGATTCCCTCCACATACTCTGTGAATCAGTGGCAGTAGCTTCCTTTGTGTTTCTTGAACTCAACACACCATCTCCCAGCGTTATGCTTTTTCATTGTCTGTCTTCCATGCCTGAAACACTCTTCTTCCTGAAATCTGATTCTCAGCTTCTTTCACATGTCAGCTCAAGTCCCACTTTCTGCAAGAAGCCTTTCCCTGTCTTCCTTAAACTTCATTTCTCCTCTATGTGATTATCTCTGACTTATCCTGAATATATCTTCTTTGTTGGGCAGCTAGGTGGCGGAGTGGATATAGCACTGAGCATGGAGTTGGAAGGACTCATCTTTGTGATTTCAAATCTAACCCCAGCTATTTACTGGCTGTGTGACCCTGGGCAAGTCACTTAACCCTGTTTGCCTCAGTTTCTTCATCTGTAAAATGAGCTTGCCATTGCAAGCTACTCCAATATCTGCTCTGTTCCTTGACAGTCTCCTTTGTCTTCCTACACTCCTTGCCCTGTAAAGGTCCCCCAAGACTCTGTCCTAACTCCTCTTTTTCCCTCTTTATTATTTCATTTGGTGTTCTCCCTCATCAGCTCCCATGCTTTCAGTTGTTATCTCTCTATAGCTGTCCCTCAGATCAACTTGTCCAGCCCTAACCTATCTCTTAGTTTTCACTTTTGCATCCCCAACTGCCTTTTAGACATCTTGAACTGCATCCCATAGACATATTAAATTCAACATGTCCCAAACTGAACTCATTACCTTTCTCCCTAAATCCTCCCCTCCTATTAACTTCCCTATTACTGTAAGGGTTCCATTTTCCCAAGCTGAAAACCCAGGTGTCATCCTCAACTCCTCCCTTTAACTGCACATAGTCAATGAGTTGTCAAGTCCTGTCAGTTCTGTCTTCATAACATTTCTTAGATATGCCCCCTTCTCTCTTATGACATTGTCACCTCAAGCTTAGACTATTGCGATAGGCTGATGGCAAATGTAGGTCTGTCCATCTCACCTCACTATTTGGCAATGAATCCTCTGTCTTTTGAAACCTTTCATAACCTGGCCCCTTCCTGCCTTTCCAGCCTTCTTAGACCTGACTCCCTCCACATACTCTGTGAACCAGAGACAATAGCTTCCTTTGTGTTTCTTGAGCTCAACACACCATCTCCCAGCTCCATGCATTTTCACTGCCTGTCTTCCATACCTGAAACTCCCTCAAGTCCCACTTTCTGCAAGAAGCCTTTCTCTGTCTTCTTTAAACTTCCTTCATCCTCTACGTGATTGTCTCCAACTTATCCTGACTATAACTTGTTGGGCAGCTAGGTGGCAGAGTGGATGTAGCACTGAGCCTAGAGTTGGAAGGAGTCATCTCTGTGATTTCAAATCTAACCCCAGATAGTTACTAGCTGTGTGACCCCAGTTTGCTCATCTGTAAAAATGAGGTGGAGAAGGAAATGGCAAAGCACTCGAGTATTTTTGCCAAGAAAATCCCAAATGGGGTCACAATGAGTTGGACATGACTGAAATGACTCAAAAAGTAATACCAGATCTCTTGTTTGTAAGTGGCATGTTATCTCTCCCATTAGACTACAAGCTCCTTGAGAGTAGAGATTCATGTTTGCCCTTCTTTGTCTTCCTGGTGCTTAAAACAGTGTTTGCCATGTTGTATATGCTTAAGAATTGCTCAATGGGGACTCCTTTACTCAACTTCAAGAACTAAGTCAGCAGAGGGACTTTGCATGTGAGGAAGCTCCCTACATCGAGGCAATCACACATCAGGACCAAAACTAACCAAACAAGCCAATCTCTGTGCTCAAGATGGTGCTTTGAACTGGGTAGTGCTTTCCTATATATGTTACTGGAATAACATCCGTAGGTGCCCCATCTGGGCTCAGCTAGGTTTTCCCTAAAAGGTATTGAAATGTCCTTGATACCTAAATGGTGACAGCATAGAATCCTGTTCTGTAAATATATAGGTGGCACAGTGGGTAAAGCCCTGGACTTTATGAAAACTTGAGTTCAAATCCTCCCTTAGATGCTTACTAGTTGTGTTACCCTGTGCAAGTCACTTAATTTTTGTCTGCTTCAGTTTCCTCACCTGTAAAAGGTGGGCTTATAATAGCATCTACCTCCTAGGGCTGTTGTGAGGATCAAATGAGATACTATTTTTAGTGCCTGGCACATAGTAGGTACTTAATAAGTACTTGTTCTCTCCCTCCTCTGATCATTTATGTATAAAATCCCAGTGAAGGGGAAGACAAAGATGGAATCACTCTGCTCCTCAGGCTTGACACAGGCATCTCACCTGCAAGACACTTTGGAAAAATTAGAGGTAATGAGGTCACAGCCAAATTAATCAATGTCGTATCCAAGATGACTATTCTTTGCATGCTCTTGCTAAGTAAACCTTTTGTGAAATGTTAGTTGGTCTGTGAGTGATTCATTTCCTGAGATGCCAGACTGGCCTGAGAATGTTTGGCTCAAGTTGGATGGATTGCATTGGACTGAACTCATCATGCTTGAAGTGGGGGAAAGGCAATGTGGAGGAAGTAGATCCCTGATTGATTGGATGGTCTAATGCCTTTCACTGCCGCAAGCCATGGAGCTTCTGTCATGTTTATGACTGAATACCAGAAGGGACCTTCAGTGAACCAGGGGGAATAGGAAAAAAACCTATCTGTGGGCTTTTATTCAGTAGAGAGAGATGTAAATGGGCTCTGAGTCTTTGAGAACCATGTACTAGAAAATTCTACTGATAGACAAGATGGAGGGCTAGAGATTTTCTCTGATTCTGTAGATGTCTCCAAGTTCTCAAGAACAGAAATTATGTGCCAATGATAAAGAAACTTCAGTTGTCTCCATAATTTAGGATGGCTAGGATCCAAATGAACAGACAAACCCATGAACTGATGTCTGCGTTCATTCATCACCTCTGTCCCACTTGTCATGCTACTGATCCACATGAGCTCCTAACGAAACCCACGTATCCACCCTATCTTCTCTCTCCCTGTTCAGGGCCATAGAAATCTGGGCTCCAGGCTAGAGAAGCCAGCTCTGGCCTGGAGAGACAGCCAGTGAATCTCTGCAGTACTCTGTATAACAGAAGGTCACTGGGGCCACATACCCAAGGTTGAGGTATGTAGAATTGTGCAGGAAAACCAGGAAAAAAGGTAAAGGGACAGATATCTAGGCTTGAAAGAGAGCTCAACAATTCTTCAACTTCCAGGAGCCAAGATGGCTGATTAAGAAGTAAGTCACTTTTACTCTTCCTCATTGACCTCTAAAATTTCAGAAAATATCACCTCAGGAACAACTCTGGAACAGCTGAGCCAGTATAAAAGCAGGGTATAGGGCAGAGCCAAGATGGTGGCTGGAAAGCAGGGACTATCATGAGCTCCCCACCGAGTCCCTCCAAAAACCTATAAAAAATGACTCTGAACCAATTCTGGAACTGCAGAACCCACAAAACAGCAGAGGGAAGCAGGGCTCCAGCCCAGGACAGCCTGGATAGTCTCTGGGTGAGGTCTATCCCACACGGAGCTGGGAGCAGAGTGGAGTGAAGTGGAGCAGAGCCCAGCGTGAGTGGCACGGACCAACCAGACAAGGAACTGGGCAGAGTGTGCCCTAGCGCCCCGAATCAGTGAGCTGCAGCAGTTACCAGACTTCTCAACCCACAAACATCAAAGACAGCAGAGAAGGTTAGTGGGAAAAGCTGTGGGAGTAGAAGGAGTTCGTGGTTCCAGGGGCAGCGGAGGTCGGGCAGCTACAGAACTACAGCTGCAGTTGCTTCCAGCCCCAGGCCGGGAGGAATTAAGTGGCAGGTCAGAGCAGGAGTGAAAAGCCTGCTGAAGATCTAAGTCCAGTCTGGGTTGGGGGTTCTTGGGGAAGGAGGAGTGCTGGTGTGGCAGAGCTGGCACATCTCCCCAAGCATGGAACATAGAACTCTTTAGTCTACAAGTGGTCATACCCTGCTGAAAAACTCAAGGGTCAAGTTAGTTGGCTGGGAATATGGCCAGGCAGCGAAAACACACCCAGATTCAGTCTCAGACTTTGGATTCTTTCTTTGGTGACAAAGAAGACCAAAACATACAGACAGAAGAAGTTAACAAAGTCAAAGAGCCTACAACAAAAGCCTGCAAGAAAAACATGAACTGGTCTCAGGCCATGGAAGAGTTCAAAAAGGATTTGGAAAAGCAAGTTAGAGAAGTAGAGGAAAAATTGGGAAGAGAAATGAGAAGGATGCGAGAAAACCATGAAAAACAAGTCAATGACTTGCTAAAGGAGACCCAAAAAAATACTGAAAAATACACTGAAGAAAACAACACCTTAAAAAATAGACTAACTCAAATGGCAAAAGATCTCCAAAAAGCCAATGAGGAGAAGAATGCCTTGAAAGGCAGAATTAGCCAAATGGAAAAGGAGGTCCAAAAGACCACTGAAGAAAATACTACCTTAAAAATTAGATTGGAGCAAGTGGAAGCTAGTGACTTGATGAGAAATCAAGATATTATAAAACAGAACCAAAGGAATGAAAAAATGGAAGACAATGTGAAATATCTCATTGGAAAAACCACTGACCTGGATAATAGATCCAGGAGAGATAATTTAAAAATTATTGGACTATCTGAAAGCCATGATCGAAAAAAGAGCCTAGATATCATCTTTCAAGAAATTATCAAGGAGAACTGCCCTGATATTCTAGAGCCACAGGGCAAAATAGAAATTGAAAGAATCCATCGATCGCCTCCTCAAATAGATCCCAAAAAGAAATCTCCTAGGAATATTGTCGCCAAATGCTAGAGCTCCCAAGTCAAGGAGAAAATACTGCAAGCAGCCAGAAAGAAACAATTTGAGTATTGTGGAAACCCAATCAGAATAATCCAAGATCTGGCAGCTTCTACATTAAGAGATCGAAGGGCTTGGAATACGATATTCCGGAGGTCAATGGAGCTAGGATTAAAACCTAGAATCACCTACCCAGCAAAACTGAGTATCATGCTCCAAGGCAAACTATGGATTTTCAATAAAATAGAGGACTTTCAAGCTTTCTCTGTGAAAAGACCAGAGCTGAATAGAAAATTTGACTTTCAAACACAAGAATCAAGAGAAGCATGAAAAGGTAATCAAGAAACAGAAATTGCAAGGGACTTACTAAAGTTGAACTGTTTTGTTTACATTCCTACATGGAAAGATGACATGTATGATTCATGAGACCTCAGTATTAGGGTAGCTGAAGGGAATATGCATATATGTATATATATATATGTATGTATGTTTATGCATATATATGTATAAGTGAATGTGTATGTATATATGTATGTGTATATATATATATATATATATATATATATATATATATATGTATTTGGAGAGAGAGAGAGAGAGAGAGAGAGAGAGAGAGCGAGCACAGGGTGAGTTGAAGATGAAGGGAAGATATCCAAAAGAAATAAAATCAAATTAAGGGATGAGAGAGGAATATATTGAGAGAGGGAGATAGAGAGAGATAGAATGGGGTAAATTATCTTGCATAAAAGTGGCAAGAAAAAGCAGTTCTGTAGGAAGAGAAGAGAAGGCAGGTGAGGGGGGAATGAGTGAACCTTGCTCTTGTCCGATTTGACCTGAGGAGGGAATACCATGCATACTCAATTGGGTCTTTTACCCCACAGGAAAGAAGAAGGAAGAAGATAAAAAAAGTGGGGGGGGGGCTGATAGAAGGGAGGGCAGATGGGGGTGGAGGTAATCAAAAACAAACACTTTCGAAAGGGGACAGGGTCAAGGGAGAAAATTCAATAAAGGGAAAAAGTTAGGAAGGAGCAAAATATAGTTAGTCTTTCACAACATGAGTATTGTGGAAGGGTTATACACAATGATACATATGTGGCCAATGTTGAATTGCTTGACTTCTTAGGGAGGGTGGGTGGGAAGGGAAGAGGGGAGAGAATTTGGAACTCAAAGTTTTAAAAACAGATGTTCAAAAACAAAAACAAAAAAAAAGTTTTTGCATGCAACTAGAAAATAAGATACACAGGCAACGGGGCATGAAATTTATCTTGCCCTACAAGAAAGGAAGGGAAAAGGGGATGGGAGGGTAGTGGGGTGACAGAAGGGAGGGGTGACTGGGGAACAGGGCAACCAGAATATATGCCATCTTGGAGTGGGGGGGAGGGTAGAAATGGGGAGAAAATTTGTAATTCAAACTCTTGTGAAAATCAATGCTGAAAACTAAATATATTAAATAAAAAAATCCTATAAAAAAATAAAAGCAGGGTACAGTGGTCTTTTAGCCCAGGAAGCTTGGGTGATAAGTAGGAATGGTCCCTCTTGTTCTGGGGGAAGGAGAGCAGTACAGGACTGGAGGCATCCAGCAAACCAGGGGGAGCTCCTGAGTCCCAGTGTGGTGGAGTAGGCAAGCAAAAACAACAGGACCCCCTGAGTACCTCAGCACAGGCAGGGAAACCAGTAGACACCAGCTTCAAAATCAACCTGGTACACCTGTGTGCAGGTGTCCTCTAGCAACAAAAACTCAGGTGCTTCAGCATAACTCCAGGAAGCACAACTACAGGAGGCACAATTCCAGATGTTCTCCAGCAGCCAAAGCTTCTAGTGCTTTAAAGAAGTCTGGGTTAGCAGATGTCCTCCAGGGGCCAGATTCCCCAACCCCACCCTCAATGCTCCAGTATTGCCGACCCCAGCTTTACATCAGGTAAGCTCTCAGACCTTTACCACCTCCAGCTGCCAGCACCTGAGGCCCCAGCACACAAAGCCAGTGACTAGGTTCTGGACTCCCAGCACAAGAAGCTTGTGTCAGTGCCCCTTATGCTCCATCAAGAGAGCTTGACTTTAAAAACCAGGAAATAAGCAAACACCATGAGCAGAAAGCAGAAATGGACAATGACCATAGAGTCTCATTATGTGGACAGGGAAGATCAAAACACAAATTCAGAAGAGGACGATGTTGTCAATATACCCACGTCTGAAACCTGGCAAAGGAATATGTGCTGGTCTTAAGCCCCAAAACCCTTCTTGGAGGGGCTCAAGAAGGGTTTTAAAAGACAAAGAAGAGCAGTACAAGAGAAATTGGGAAACAAAATGAGAGGTATGTAAGAGAGAGTCAATAGCTTGGAAAAGGAAAGAGAAAGATTGATTCTAGAAAACAAGTCCTTAAAAAATAAATGTGGCCAAAAATAAAATACACTGAAGAAAAAAACTCCTTAAAAAGTAGATTTGGCCAAATGGAAAAGGAGGCATAAAAACTCACTAAGGAGAAGAACTCCTTAAAAAGTAAAATGGGCCAAGTGGAAAAGGAGGTACAAAATCTAATAGAAGAAAACAATTTGTTAAAAATTAGAATTGGGCAGCTGGAAGCTACTGACTCTGTGAGATTTCAAGAATAAGTCAAACAAAAACAAAAGAATAAAAAAAGAAGAAAATATAAAATATCTCATTGATTAAACAACTGACCTGGAAAATAGATCCAGGAGAGACTATTTTAAAATTATTGGTCTATCTGAAAGCCAAGATGGAAAAAAAAGAGCCTGAACAGCATTGTTCAGGACAT